>NW_027187348.1:21680104-21740822 GCF_028583685.1 Petaurus breviceps papuanus | reverse complement strand
GAAGGAAGGAAGGAAGGAAGGAAGGAAGGAAGGAAGGAAGGAAGGAAGGAAGGAGAGGGAGGGAAGAAGAAAACAATCATTTATTAACCATCTATTATGTGCAAGACACTGTGCTAAATGCTTTATAAATATTATCTCATCTGATCCTCAAAACAACCCTGCAGTTATTATCCTCATTTTACAATTGAGGAAACTGAGGAAGACAAAGGTTAAATGCCTTGCCTAGGACCACGTAGCTAGTAAGTTTCTGAGGCTGAATTTGAACCCAGGTCTTCCTAACTCCAGGTCCAGTGATCTATCCACTGTGCCACCTAGCTGCCTAGTTGTATGCAGAGAATATACTCTAATAAAGCAGGGATAATTCTCTAGGATCTATTATAATCTTTTGTCATTATTATTAGTAGAAATATTAGTCAGTAAAAATCTGCTGTCTCATTCTTCTAACCTAACCTCCCTTCTCAAATTGAAAACAAAAGGAAAACTAAGGTGAGTACAAACATGTATAGTTTGTACAGCAATCAAGACAAATTTTCACATTGGTCATGTACCAAAAAAAACCCCCAAATTATGTCATTCTGCATTCTGAGTCTATCTTTATCAAAAGGTCAGGGGTTGCATAATCCTTTTCAATCATATTTGGTTATTATACTGATAAGTTCCTAATTCTTTCAAAGTTGTTCGCCTTTACTATATGTCTGTCATTGCATAAATTGTTCTCCTGATTCTGTTTACCTCACTCTCCATCAGTTCATAAAAGTCTTCCCAGGTTTCACTGAAACCATCCGCTTCCTTCTTATTTTTTACAGCACAATATTATCCACCACATTTATATACCATAACTTGTTCAGTCATTCCCCAATTTATAGGTATTTCCTTGGCTTCCCATTCTCTGCCACCTCAAAAATAGCAATTAATAGTTTTTACATCCTTAGAGTTTGTTTTGGTTAGGACTAATCCCTCAATTAATCTATCCTCCTTCTAATTCCCTCTACCCTCTTCTCCCTTTTCCCTCTTATTACCTCGTTGAGTGAAGTGTATTTCTGTACCCAACTCTGCATGTATGTGTATTCTTCCATCTTATGGCCAATTCAATTTATTCTCTTACAATTGTTCATTCATGTTTACCTTTTATGTTTCTCTTAACTCCTGTATTTGAATTTCTAAGTTCTGCCCAGCTCTGGTGTTTTCATCAGAAATGCTTAGAAGCCCTGTATTTCATTTTTTACTCTGTCGTATGTAGCAGCAAGCACCCCAGCATCCCCAGGGTGGCTGCCAACATAGGTTTTTATATCTGCTTTTCTAAAGGAAAGCAACTCAAAATGGGTTAACAAGCTTACTTTAATCAATCAAACATATATCGTTTACCTAGTTCAGGGGGAAAAGGTCAGCACCCCGAACTTCAGAGTATACAGACAGAAGTTACAAGACAGAAAAACAGATCAAGCAGATAGGCTTCCAAACTGTCCAACCATTACATCCATACCAAATCACAGTTACCAGAGAGGGAAGCATCAACATCTGGGTTTTCAAAGCCAGGGGACTTGACAATGGCTGCCCAGAGTCTCATGTAGTCAAATCACACAATACTTCTCAAAGTGAGCCCCAAAGCAAAGCCTCACATCAGGGATTACATATGCTTCTCCTGGGTCAGAGAATGTAACCACCCTCTTGACCCACTGCCCAATCATACAGCATCAAGGTGTGGGTATTCTTGAAAACCAAGCCTCCTGTCACAGGCTCCATGTGATCACATTCAGCATGTTAGGGGGCAGAATATATTTTTCAAATCAAGGAAGGTTCTCAGGGTCTCTTAAGCCTATCAAAGGGCCTAGAGGCAGGGAAGATCTTTAAATTTGCATTTCCATTACATACCATTATATAAATTATTCTTCACTATAAGCACATATTCTTTGCCTTTTGGAATATTATATTCCCAACTTCTTTGTAATGGCTACTTAATCTTGTGTGATCCTGACTTTCACTCCTTAGTACTTTAATTCTTTCTGACTTCTTGTAGCATTTTTTTAACCTGGAACCTTTGAATTTTAGCTGTAATATTCCTAGGAGTTTTCATTTAGGGGTTTTTTCAGGAGATAACTGGTGAATTCTTTCTGCTTCCTCTTTGCTCTCTGATTCCAAGATATCTGGTCAGTTTTCATTTAAGAGTTCTTGAAATATGAGGTACAGCTCTCTCTCTCTCTCTCTCTCTCTCTCTCTCTCTCTCTCTCTCTCTCTCTCTCTCTCTCTCTCTCTCTCTTTCTCTCTCTCTCTCTGTTCCTCCCTTCCTCCCATGAAATTCAGACAGTCCAATGATTCTTATCTTTTTTTTCTCTTCAGTATGTTTTCTAGGTCAGTTGTTTTTCCTATAAAATACCTTGCAGTTTTTTTCAGCCTTTTTACTTTCTTTCAATATTTCTTTTTGTCTCATGGACACATTGACTTCTAATTGGCCCATTCTAATTTTTAGGGAATTTGTTGCTTAGGCAAGGTTCTATACTTCTCGTGGCAAACTGTTCTTCTATAATTCTCATTTCTTTTCCAATTTTTCCTCAAGTGCTCACATTTCATTTAAAGAAACATTTTTAAGTCTTTTTTTAAACCCGTGCTTTGTTTCATCCAAGAATTCAAATGGAATCTGTGCCCAATATGTGTATTTCTTCAAGGTTTTGCTTGTAAATATTTTGTAGTTATTCTCTTATTTTGCAAATATGTCTTGTGCTTCCCTGACACCATAATAAAGAAGAATTTTTTTTGTTTACTCATTCTTCTACTACCTCCTGACTTTGGACTTAATGTTAAATCTGGGCTCTGCTATACTTCTGTAAGGAAGGTCTGACCTATTGCTGTTTTCCTGGGGCATTGAATGTTATGCTATTCCAAGATATCAGACATAGATCGGGCACCTGCAAACTTTCAGTGCTCCTGAAGTGGTCTGATCTAGGAAAAAGGGATTGCTGATCCCCTGGTCTGATCTATACAAGTTCCTTGTCTGGGTTTGGATCTGAGCAACAGAAGCATGATGCTAGATTCAGCCTCTTTTGTTCAGAGAGACAAAATTGTAGTCTCCTCTTTGATCTGGGATACCTGCTCTGGTTATTTCTTCAGAGGCTGGGCTAGCTAATGGAGCTAAGACTCCATTATGCTTTTGGGATCTTAGCCATATCAATCTTGTTTGCTTCTGAACTTTTGTCTTCCTTGGTATACCACCCAAAGCCTCCCTACAGGAACACTACTCCGAGCTCAGATTCTCTTCTCAATCTGCCTTGTGTCTGTGACCAAGAACAGGATAGTGGTCTTATAGTACCCCAGCATAGTTTTGGTGGTATCCTATCTGAGACCTTCTCTTGCCCATGTTCACAATCTCTCCCTGCTCCTAGTTCAGCTCACTCCTGAACTGACTTTGTCCCCAGTATCCACAGACCTCTTTCTCTCTCACTGTGCTGATTTTGTCTGTACAAATGACTCACCATGATTTATTCTGGATTCCCCTTCAGAATTCATTTTAGTGCATTTTCCAGGTGTGTTTGAGGGAGGTCTTTTGGGGGAGGGGCATATGGTATTACTTCTTTTAACTCTGTCATCTTGATTCCGCCTCCTCTTCTATCATAATCTTAATGAACTATGTCACAAAACTGTCTAATTCTCTTTCTATGGTCATTAAACAACTTTCTGACAAAGTTTCTAAGTGCTCTTTTACTGAGAATGGGATGCATTAGTATTACAGTCACTAGAAATTTGATAAAGGTTTGATAAAATCAAATTTCAAAACTTAGAAAGCCAGACCCTGGAATAACCCATCTTTGAAGTGTTCATTGATGAAGCTTAAACCTGTAACAGACTACTGTCCTCTTTCTAATCATTTTAACTATAATACTTGTAACTCCAATTTCCAGACCAGTGCATATATTATCCAGAGCTATAGATTTCCTCCCAACCCTTCCCTTAATAATATATCTTAGAATTTATTTTAGAGATTATCTCAACCACCTCTTTCATTTCCCAGGTGAGAAAATGGAAGCCAAGCCTGTGCCAGCCATCAGTAACAAAACTGGAATATGAATCTGAGTTTTCTGACTCCAGGCCCACAGCACTTTCTATTATTATTATGTATAAAACACATACACTGCACTACAAAAAAAATTATGAGAATCCACCTCTGTATGGTAATCTCTACAAATACAAAAGAATTTAGCACCTATGGATATTTATTGACTTTACCTACATAGGTCATACATGTTTGGGGGGTCATGGGAGACAGTGAAGTTTAGGAAAGGTAAGCCACCAATTACTGTTTTATAAAATCATGTTTCAGGCCCTTTCATTATCATTTGTCTCATCTCCTCCTCCATATTTTGGGAATGATACCTTCTCAGTATTCTAAGGCAGACATCTTTACCATAATCTTTAATATCTAGAAAGAAGCTTGTCCCTTTCTCTTTTGATGATATCTAAATCGAATGTAATGTACTAAAAAAAGAATAGTATTCAAGTGACTTTTTATATGGTAGGGTTTGGGAGTAAAAAAAATAAAAATAATTCCTGTCATTGATCAACTTACAATATAATAGTGGGAATAAGAAACATATAACACTATCATCAAGGGTAAAATATGATACAAGCAAAGGAGATGTTCAAATGTAATGGCATGACAAATTTTAGGAGGTTTATACTTAATTTGCTAAGTAATAGGAAGTCATTGAAAGGGATAAAATAAAGATAGGAAAAAGGAATTTATTTTTGAAGAATTTATTGTTATTGAAAGATTGATTTTAACATGTGAAAACACTTCTGGACCTAAACAAAAATCTGTGCAAAACATAGAAATTGGTTTTATTTGTAAAGCTTTTAAAATTTTTTATTCTTTTGCATAAAACTCAAATGAATGTTTTTAAGGCAGTCTTGAAATTTCATATTCAATGAATATTGTATGCTAAAGATTAATCACATAATTGAAAATTGGAATTTATGCTAAGAAGAAAGGGGCAATTGTCCAAATATTATGTCTTTTAAATCCAGAGCCTTCTATAAATAGAATTAAACACAAAAGAAAATAAGGAATGTTGAAAACAAAGGCAAAAGTTAGTTGTAAATATTGGTGAATTAACAAATTATAATAAGGAAATCCTCAATCTAGTCCTTAGAAATAGGTTGAATTAAAAATACTACAAATTAGACCAGAACAACTTCTCTAGCTATGATTACATAAAAGGAAAAGAAAAAAAGAAATGTGACTAAGTGGACAAAGAATACTGGACACTTAAAGCAAATAATTTAAAAGTTATGATATTTTATATATTGAAACTCACTTATTCAAAAATACATTTTAGAGAAAATTAGAATATTTAATAATAAGTCTTACATTGTAATATTTGAACATTACAAAGTTTAAGCAGAACTATTACATTAAAAGATGTAAAATTGACTATTTTGCTGTCCTTAGGGAAAAATTCTTCACAACATATGGGATCAAAGAGATTTAAAATTTTGCTTTTTGCCTTTATCTAAGGAGCAAAATGAATTTAAAGTTTAAATAAAAGCTGAAAATTAAGACTTCTAAATATTAGGCAGAATATAATAACTTAAAATTTAGAAATTTTCATAAGCTTAGTGCAACTGAACTCAAATTGTGGCCATGTATAAATGGTGTATTTGGAAATCATCATTTATGAAAAATAACATTCTTATACATTTATTCATTAAGCATGCTTAAACAGTAAATACTTTTAATTTCTAGGTGCTGCAGGACAAAGAAATAGGGCAGCATTCTTGTCCTCAAGTTTAGTCTTCTAGTATAGAAGATGTCATGTACACAAATAATTATAATTAAAAAGTAGAATATATTAAGTTCAAAAAAGAGATGTAGATTCATTTTTTTATGTTTAGAAGAGAGACAAATATTTCTAGATTGGAAACAGGGAATCTCTATGGAAAAACTGTCTATTGAGCAAGACCTTAAAGAACTGATAAGAATTCAGTAGACAGAGATGTAAATGAAAGCACTACAGGAATGGTGTGACCAAGGTAGGAGGGCACAAGACATATTGGGGAATGGTACATTGACAATGTAATTTTCTGGAATGTAAAATAAAGGGGAATAAGATGAGTTAAGACTGGAAAGGATAGTTAGAGCTAAATTATACAAAGGCTTGGATATTAGACTAAAGAATCTGGATTTTATTTGATTAGCAGTGACAAACTACTGAAGGTTTTTTAAAATCTTTTTTTAAATTAAATTTTATGTTTATTTTTAGTTTACATCATTCATTTCCACAAGATTTTGAGTTACAAATTTTCTCCCCATCTTTCCCCTACCAATCACCCCAAAACAGCGATCCCACTGTATATACCCCCCAACTCTACTCTCTCCTATTACCTCTGTCATTCCCCTCCAACTTTCCAGTAGGACAAGATGGATCTCCTGCCCCAGTGCCTGTATATCTTATTTCCCAGTTGCATGTAAGTAATAATGATTATTATTATATATATTTTAAAATATTTGATTTTACAACTTTAAATTTCAGATTCTTTCCCCTCCTCCCTTGTCACCCACCCTTACTGGGAAGATAGGCAATTCAATATAGGTTTTGCATGTGTAGTTATGCAAAACATTTTCATAGTGGATATATTGTGAAAGATTGACTATATTTCCCTCCATCCTATCCCACCCCCCCACTTGTATTCTCTACTTTGACCCTGTCCTTTTTCAAAAGTGGGGGCTTGTAGCAGCAAGCACCCCAAGCGTCCTCAGGGTTTGCAGCTACCACAGGTTCTTGGATCTGCTTTGTTAAAGGAAAGCAACTCAAAATGGGTTAACAAGCTTACTTTAATCAGTCAGACATATATCGTTTACCTTGTTCAGGAGAAAAGGTCAGCACCCCGAACCTCAAAGTATACAGGCATAATTATCAAGACAGAAACATCAAGTAGACAGATTTCCAAACTGTCCAACCATTACATCCATACCCAGTCAACATCTGGGTTTCCACATTCTGGGTTTTTCAAAGCCGGGGGACTCTCAACAACGGCTTCCCAGAATTCAGATCAAATCACAGAACATTTCTCAAAGTGAGTCCCAAAACAAAGCTACACATCAGGGCTTATATAGCCTTCTCCTGGCTCAGAGAATGTAACAACCTTATTGACCCACTGGCCAATCAAAAAGTATCTACTGAAAAACAAGCCTCCCTCCCCAGGCTTCTGGTGCACTTTAGCCTAGGGGCAGGGAAGATCTTTAAAATTTACATTCGCATTACAGGGCTTCTAACTATCCTCCCCTCTACCTTCCCCTCTCATCCCCTTCCCCCCCTCTCATCCCCTTTCCCCCTACTCTCCTGTAGAGTGATATGCCCTATTTAGTGTGTATGTCATTCCCTCCCTAAGCCAATCAATAAGAATAAGATTGACCCTTTTGCTTTCCTGTCCTTCCCCTCCATTGTAACAGTTTTCCCTTGCCTCTTCTATATGAAATAATTTACCCCATTCTGTCTCTTCCCATCTCCTCTCATTATATTCCTCTCTCACCTCTCAATTTCACCTTTTAAGTATCATCCCTTCCTATTCAACTGATCCTGTGCCCTCTATCTATGTATACCTGTACACCTATATATACACACTCACATATGTATTCATATGCCCATATACCCTCCTATATAGGCATGTATATGTATGTAGACATATATATATTTGTGTGTGTATATCTATATCTATCTATCTATCTATATATATATATACAGTTATAATCCCTTCAACTATCCTCATACTGAGAAAAGTTTCATAAGTTACAATTATTGTTTTTCCATGTAGGCATATAAATAGTTCAACTTTGACAAGTTCCTTATGATTTCTTTTCCCTATTTACCTTTTCATGATTCTCTTGCTTCTTGTATCTGAATGTCAGATTTTCTATTCAATTTTGTTTTTTTCATCAAGAATGCTTGAAAGTCCTCTATTTCATTGAATTACCATATTTTTCCCTGAAACATGATACTCAGTTTTTCTGGGTAGATGATTCTTGGTTTTAATCTTAGCTCCTTTGACCTCTGGAATATCATATTCCAAGCCCTTTGATCCCTCAATGTAGAAGCTGCCAGGTCCTGTGTTATCCTGATTGTGTTTCCACAATATTCAAATTGTTTCTTCCTGGCTGCTTATAATATTTTCTCCTTGATCTGAGAACTCCGGAACCTGGCTATAATATTCCTAGGAGTTTTCTTTTGGGGATCTTTTTCAAGAGGTGATTGGTAGATAATTCTGGAAACTGCCACAGCTGATGGTGATCCACTCTCCAGAAGTCCTTCCATCTGGACTGGTTGGGGTGCCCTGGAGCTGAAACTGCAGGCTCACATGAGGCTGGGCTCTGCTCCTAGTACACTGCAATGAACCTGGCCTGCCAGGCTGCCTTCAGTGGGAGTTTTCTTTCTCTCTGTCACTTTGTGGGTTCTGTAGTTCTAAAATTTGTTTAGAGTAATATTTTATAGGTATTTGAGGTAGTTATGGGGGGAGCTCATGGAGTTTTCCTGCTTCTATGCCACCATCTTGGTTCTGCCCCCACTACTGAAGGTTTTTGAGCAGGGGAATGATAGATTGGTGAGTTAGAACAGAAAAAATACTAAAATAATAAATTTAAGTGAAAGATCTCAGTGAAGTTCTTGAAATTTATTGGTGGGCTTTTTGTTTCATAAAGTAATGAAAAGATTTGAGTTAGAATCTTTAAATTCTTGCTCATGTCATGTCATGAAAAGGGGAAGTACTAGTTCTGTCATGAAATTTGGGTGATTATTTTTTCATGATCATGTGACTATTCTTAAATACAAATAATTGACAGCTAGAAAACATTCTATTGGATTTACAATTTATTAAGTCTATTTTAAACAAAAGAATGAGAGATATCTTTCTATATGTAAATGCCCATCTTTAAGAAGTAAAGTTATAATAGATTTTCATGTATGAGAATGATTTTAGAAATAGATCACAACTTGGTTCCTTCTCTCATTTCTGCTTTAGCAAAGTTGTGGTCTTCTGTTATTACTTGATATGGTTATTGAGACAGAGAAAAGTTTTTGTTTGAAATTAAAGCTAAATATTCTGGACAAGATGATGGCCTTGATGGAGGCAGGCAGCTCACCTCCTCCACACCTACTTCTGTTGTTCAGTTATTTTCAATCTTGTCCAGCTCTTCATGAGTCCATTTAGGGTTTTCTTGGCAAAGATACTGGAATGGTTTGCCATTTCCCTCTCCAGATCATTTTACAGATGAGGAAACTGAGTAAAATGGGTTAAGTGACTTGCCCAGGGTCATACAAATGTAAGTGTCTGAGGCCATATTGGAACTCATTCTTCCTGACTCCAGGTCTGGCACTCCATCCACTATGCCACCTACTTGCCCCTATACCTACTTTAGCAAACTAATTTAAAACTAGCATCAGGTCACATTATGACCAAAAAAGCCAATGAGAAACTAGTCAGAAAATAACTTTTTTGCAGCCCATAAATGCATAAAACATCAGTCAGAAGCCCACAGTCAGTAGGAAAGGGGGTCCACCAAAAAAGCCAGTGCTCACGCAAAGGCAAACAAATGGGAAGCCTTCCATCACTGTCAGAGATAGTCCAGAGATACCTGTTGTAAAGTTCTGTTTTGGAATGTAGCAAGAACATAAGGCAACCCTCTAAAAACTCTGGGTGTTCAGAAGGGACTACCTAGATGAAAAGACCAGAGCTGTATAGAAACTTCAAAGTCCCTTCTGCAGAAATTGCAGGGAGGTAACTTAATACTCTGACCTGAAAAGGCATATAGGGCCCTGAAGATCCAGCACTGAACCTCAAAGATCCAAGGGTATGTAACCCTGGAAGGTGAAATTTATCACAGGATAAAGGTAAAAAGCTGACACTCTCATCTAAAAGTGCCACAGGAGATGGAGCCTGGCCCTGTTATAAAGCCCCAGTTTATACACTAAGGCTGGAGAGATAGTAGAAGATACAGCCCTCTATAAAGAATTTTAATAGACTCAAAGATGTCTAAAGTTCAAGCTTACAAGGAGAGATCAACTTAAAAGCAACTGTAAGCAGACTCAATGGAAATAATGTATTTTCCACAAGGACTAAAACAATATCTAGAAGAAAAGAAGCAAGAGATATTTAAAAAAAAGAAATACAAGCTGGAGAGGAAAGAATTAAAATCATAATAAATAGCTTATTATAAAAAGTAATAAACCTTACTCAAATAAAGGACTCCCAGAAAATTAGAATAGACAAAACAGAAATCAGTGACTCCTTGAGACAACATATATTAGAATAAATTCCAAAGATTGAAAAAATAGGGGGAAAAGTAAAGTACCTCATATCAAAAACAAATGATCTAGAAAACAAGTCAAGGAACATCATTTAGAATCATTCAATATCTGAAAAATTATGATCTAAAACAATGTCTTCAAAGGGTATATGGAGGGAGTTACATTTTTAAAAGTAATTGGAGGTAAATTGATTCTGTTCTTAGGGTTTTAAGAAGTGGGAAAAGGAAGGGTAAAAGGAATACATACTAATATAGAAAAGATGAAGAGGGTAGAATTTATCATTTCCAATAATTGAGGTGAATGAAAATAAAAATATAAAAATGTGGAGGAGGGCGTGGGAGAGAGTAGACATCAGGTGAGTCTCACTTTTATCTAAGAGAGAGAGAGAGAGAGAGAGAGAGAGAGAGAGAGAGAGAGAGAGAGAGAGAGAGAGAGAGAGAGTTGGAAAGCAGGTTGAGATAGATAGAGGAGCAGTTAAGAGGAAGGATAATACTGGACAGAGAATAGTCAGTCTCAGGCAAAATATGCTTCCTGATTCTGAAGGAGGGTTAAAAGGAAGAAAAAAAGAAAAATACTGAAACTTGTCTGTGATAAATCATCTGAGAATATCTCAAAAATATGATAGTGAATGCCATCATGACACAATCCAGTTGCCCATGTTTCATCCATAGTGATGGTACCAAAGGACAATGCAAAGATTTTTATATATGTTAATTACTGTACCTTGAACAAAAGAACAACAAAGTGATACATTTAATGGTGAAAAGAGTTCCAGATGCACGGATTATCTGTTAGGCAGCCAGTAGTTCTCTGTATTGGAAACAGCAGAGAAAGACGAGGAGGAAACTGTTTTCCTCTGTCCAACTATATATTTTTTACCAGTTTGAGTGCATTCTCTAGGGGATCTCAGGGATGCTAGCTACTTTCCAAAGAGACATGATCTATTTAGAAATATTGGTAAACCTTAATGACATTATTATCTTTGGACAGAACAGGAAGAAAAACTAATAAAAATGTTGTATTATCTAGAGAAAATGGCTTAAGGCTTTCCATTGGCAAATAATAGTTTATTTTAGAGCCTTAGTTAAGTTTTTGGATGACACCATATCTCAGTAAGATGTGAACACTGCTGTTTGCCAGAGGTTGGTGGTAGCACTACCTATGAGCTAAGCATACATAACTAGCCAAGGAAGTTAATGGGGATGCAGATGGCTTGTCTATAATGCCACAGGACACCAAAACTATGGTAATACCTGAAGAAGTGAAAGCTGTATGTAATACCCAAAGAGCTAGAATACAAACAGATGGCTGTGCAGTGAAGGTTCAGAAGTTCTGCCAGATCTTATGCCAATAGCACATGTGAGTCTCACTTCTTGAACTAAAACCCTCTTTACTTGAGTTGTCTGTGGATGTCTGGTAAAGAAAGCAGTTGGCTGATGAAGGACAGCATGAAGGCATACATACCAAGAAATGAGAGGGTAATGTAAAAGGATTTAAGTGCCAATACCTTGAAGGCACTTTATTTATCAAGGCAATAGCAGCAGTTGGAGCTATGGATCAGAATACTATACTGGACTGTCATTGATCCTACACCTGATACTAGGAAGCAATTGGTCATGAATCTTTACACAATTACTTTGGAATATGGGTCAAGAAAGGACTAAAAGTTACTTTCTAACTGATTTCTCATTGATTTTTTAAATCATAGTTTGACCTGAGGCTAGTTTTAGATTAGTTTGCTAAAGTAGGTATAGGAGCAACTAGGTGGCATAGTAGATAGAGTGCCAGGCCTGGAGTCAGGGAGAGTGAGTTCAAATCTGGTCTCAGACACTTACTACTTGTGTGACCTTGGGCAAGTCACTTGACCCAGTTTACTTCAGTTTCATCATCTGTAAAATGATCTGAAGAATGAAATGACAAACCATTCCAGTATCTTTGCCAAGAAAACTCTAAATGGGATTATGAAGTGTTGGACACGATTGAAAATTGTGTCTTGTGTATACAAATAAAAGTACTACCAACTTGTGCTGCCTGTTTAGACTATTAGCACTAGTAAATCCTTATAACTTCTCTGCATTGAATATAACTTTTCTTCATCTTGGAAAGGAGATAGTAAGAACATAGGTCACATATTAGTGCTAACTAACCACTTTACAAAGTCTTCATAGGCATACTCAGCTAGAAACCAGAAGAGAAAGAAATGTTAAGGATATGTATCTGGGTTTGAAATAGAGTTCAACCACACCCCCTCTCCTCCAAAAATTTCTGAAGATCTAAGCTGAGGGGAGGGAGTCAGAAAGTGAGTAATAGAAGAAAATAAGGAGGAAAAAAGACTGAAATTACCAAAGATCTTGGGAGGAGAAAATCTCAAAGACCGTGAGCATAGGCAGATATATCAACAAGAAAAACATTAAAAGCAGAAGGAAATCTCTTTGGCCTCCAAAGGTAGTTAATGAGTTCTGGCATCCATGACCATACTATACAAAACAGAATGATCCAACATTTGATGAACCAGAGGACTCCATGGTATTTGAGAAAAAGGAATTATAATAGGCTGTTCCTGAGTGGTTTAAAAGAGAAATGAGAATTGTGGGAATGTAATTTATGATCTTTACAGCAAAAATAATAGGCGGAATAGAAAAATTTCAATCTGCCAAGCCTCATCAAAGAAACAAAAGAGAAAACAACTGACCACCCTTCACTTTTGTGTATTTGCATTCCCAGTCTAGAAGAAGAGAAGCAAAAACAATAATGTTAAAAGAAAATGTGCTCTCTATCCAAGCAATATACAGATCTCAAAGACAAGGTATGTAAAGACAACTTAAAGATAATAGATATCCCAGAAGTACATGACACATCAAAAATCTTGAAAGCCATAATACAAGAAAACTTCCCAGAACCTCTGAACACAGAAAATGAAATATCAGTTGAAAAAAATTAATAGATTGCCTCCAAAAAAAACCTCAAGGCTGTAAACTCTTAGGCATAGAGTGGTTAAATTAATCATTCAATTCAAAAAGTTCTGCAAGCAACCAGGAGAAAGACTTTCAAGTACAAAAGAAAGGAAATTAGAATAATACAAGACAGGGTGCCTAGGTGGTGCTGTGAATAGAGCATCAGTCCTGGAGTCAGGAGGACCTCAGTTCAAAGTCAGCCTCAGACCCCTAACACTTACTAGCTGTGTGACCTTGGGCAAGTCACTTAACCCCAATTGCCCTGCCTTCCCCCCTCCAAAAAAGAAAAAAAAAGAATAACACAAGACTATTCTACACCTACCAGAAAACTCTGAAGGGAATGGAATGTGTTCTAAAGAGCAAAGGAGCTCAGAATATACCCCAAGGTGGAGTATCCTACAAATCTTAGCTTAACTATAAATTTAAAAGGTTGAATCACAAAGAAGCATTTGAAACATTCTTAGAAAGGAAACCAGACCTGAAGACATTATTTACTTCTCAAATACTCTAGACAACAAAAATGCAGGAGAAGTGAACAAATGCATTACCAAAAGACTGGACAGCAACAGAGTAAAGCAGAGAACCATGTAACAGACTTCTTTCTAAATGTCTATAAGGCTTTGGGTGAAAGTGGAAGTCAGGTTGGGGTAATAGTGAAGACCTGAGCCCGGGCATTGTGAGCATAACCTTGTGACACCCTGTCTATAAGTGAATTGGTGTGGGTTTATTGTTTGTGTGTGTGTGTGTGTGTGTGTGTGTGTGTGTGTGTGTGTGTGTGTGGACTACATTACAAAATGGGCAATTGCCTTAAAGGGGAGAGGAGAGCAAGGAGATGGGGGGGGGAGTATGGGATGTGCTTGAGTCAAATCAAAGTCTAGCAAAGAGAGGAAGGTGACTCCTAGGAAGAGAAGAGCCTGTAGGGAAAGGGGAAGTGTTTGAAAATGGAAAGAAAAAGAGAGAGGCCTTACTTTGGTGATGGGAGGGGTTTCCACTGATAAATACTCCTATGGTGTAACAACAATGTTACTTGCAAATGCTGTGGAGGTATAAGACCAAAAACACCAGCACACAGGAGGGCTGCTAGCCCAGGTTCTTTGATCTGCTTTTCTAAAGGAAAGCAACTCAAAAAGGGTCAACACTCTTACTCTAGTCAAATATATATAAAATTTACTTAGTTCAGGGGAAAAAGTGAACACCCTGAACTTCACAGAAAATACAAACAGATATTATAAGCAGAAAGTGCAAGCAGAAATAATAGCATGAAGACCAATAGACAGGGCTTCTGACCATCTGACCAAATAATACATACATCGCTGATCAACAGACAGATACAATTGTCTGACCATTACATACATACATAGTTTCCAGAGAGAGAAGCACCAACATCTGGGTTTTCAAAGTCAAGAGACTCCTTAACAGCTACCCAGAGTCTCATCTGGCTGCATCACACAAACACTCTTCTCATGAGTGAGCCTCAGAATATATATATTTCTTTAGGGTCAGAGGGCATCATAACCCTTGTGACCCAGGTTCATGTGACTCAAACTCATGTGACAGGTTTCTGTGTGAATTAAGCAGGTCACATGAGCCTGTTAATGAATGAGAAAGATCTTCCCATTAAGCAAAAAAAACAATATGGTTGAAAAGAGATGTTTTTGCGAAGGAAGATGGACTGTGCTGGGAATTGACTGGGGAATTTGGTGCTTGAAAAGACCACTTAAGTTACTTCAGGAGGGAGAAAGTTGGAATTTCTGGGGATAACTGGCACCTGAGGGAGTGGGAAGACCCCAGGAAGGAGATGTCAAGGAAAATGGGGAAAGAAGATAATGAGGGGGAGGGTGGTAGACTGCAAAATCACGGACCTGTCTTACCATGAGGTATCCCCTTTGTTACCTATAGGAACTGGCATTGTTCTGGGAGTGAGACACAATGGAAAATGGGAATCTATGGGGTGAGCTTTACAAGTCAGTGACAGAAACTGCCTAGAGGGGAGAGAGTACAGAATGGATACCTCAGAATGGATAAATGGATACCTTTTATTTCATGAGAAATCTAGAGATTAGAGAAGAACT
The DNA here is from genome assembly GCF_028583685.1 of Petaurus breviceps papuanus. NCBI lineage: Eukaryota > Metazoa > Chordata > Mammalia > Diprotodontia > Petauridae > Petaurus > Petaurus breviceps. Next base: position 21,725,507 of record NW_027187348.1, on the reverse strand, counting down.
AGATAATTATAAGAGTCACAAACCAGAAAATGAGGGTCTAGAATAGAATAAAGGATGGATAATGAAGAAAATGAGAAAAATCTTCTCTGTTAAGGAGCACAAAAAAGAAAATTTAAAACTAATGAACAGGACTAGTTGAAGAGGAAATCTACATAAGTAAAAGAGGGGGAAAGGACAGGATAAGCATTAAATTACCAGATAAAAGCAGGAAAGGAAAAGGAATTAATAAATAAAACTCCAAAGGGAAAGGGAGTAACAAACAGGAGGAGATAATTAGGGGTAAGAGGAAAAGAGTCAGTGGGAATAGTCACTTAAAAAAAAGATTAAGTCAAAGTAATTGAAGAAACACATTAGTATGTTTAAAGAAGCAGAAGAAAACAAAAAGCTTAACTTGAAAAAACTAATATAGAAATAAGTGGAGGAAAATATAATCCTAATTTTAATAACTTTCAATGTACATGGATTAAGCAATCCAATAAAATGAAAAAAGAGTGGCAGATTAGATAAGAAAACAAAACCCTACAAAATGTTGCTTATGAGATAAACATTTAGTTAGGATGCTCACCCTCCCCACTGTTATTTCTTATACTAATGGAAATCCCTAGCAACAACAAGAAGACAAGAGAAAGAAATTAAAGGCATAAAGACAGGTAAAGGGGAAATAAACATACTCTTCAGATAATATTATGGCATGGTTGGAAAACACTAAGGAATTATCAAAGATACAAAGTTTAGATAGATTGTTTCAACAGGATTACATGCTACAAAGTAAACTCTCAAAAATCACCTGCATTTCTATATGCTAATAATAAAACCCAAGCAGCAATAATAGAAAGGAAATCCCTTTTCAATCTACTACAAAATGCATAAAATACCTCTGAATTGACCCCACCAAAGCACAGGCAAAAAAGCATGTTTAGTTTCAATTACCAAGTGCTTCTTAAGGAAATAAAGAGCAACTTAAATAGCTGGAGGAATATTCAGTTCTGCAATATGATAAAAATGACAATACTATACCAACATAAATTTACATTTAAAATTTTTATACCAATCAGATTCCCAAATGTATGCTCTATAAAACTTGATAATAAAACTCATTTGGAAAAAAAAAAAAACCAAAAGAGTTAGAATATAAAGGGAAATGCAAAGAAGTAGAGATTGAAACCCAATTGTATTTTCTTAGAGAGATTGTTAGACAAATCTTATTTAAGTGCTTGTGCATTTCATTAAAGAATCCCTGTACTATTATAGGGTTTAATCCAATCAGAATAATCCATCAGCAATCAAGAGCATCTTTAGGACTTCAGAAACCTGAAGGAATCCTTTCTTTTGGACATCCCCCATGACAGTGATAAATTGATAAAGTCAGAAGGACCTGAGTTCAAATCTGGTCTCAGATACTTAACACTTACGCCACTGACCTTGGTCAAGTCACTTATAACCCCAATTGCCCTGCCTTTCCCCCCTCCCAAAAAAAAGCAAAAAAAAAAAGATAAAGTGCTGATTTGCTCCTTATCGGGAGTTCTTTACATTGACGAAATCTTAGCTCAAATTTTAAAAATCCCCACAATCAACATACAGAGAACATAATCTGGAGCAATGCATGGAAGTTGCAATGACACAAATTTAGGCTTGATGTCAGGCTGCCCTGCTTAACAACAAGAGTTCTCACAAAGTGTAATAGGCTTTTTCTGAAGATAGTGGATTCCTCCTCATCAGAGCTCTTCAAGCAAAGGCTACATACCCACATATTGGGTGGATTATAGAGATGACTCTTTCAGGTATTGGTTGGACTAGATGGCCACTGAGGTCCAATTCTAAAATTCTGTGATTCTCTGTTAAGAGTTCCTCAGCACTGGAGGTCTATGAAGAAATCTACATGACCACTTGTCAGGCATGTTCTGGAGATGATTCTTGTTCAAATACAGGTTATGGATAAATTGCCTTTGAGGTTGCTTATAATTTTGAGATCCTATTTCTACTGTTTGTGGAATTATGAACCACAAATAAAGCCAACTATTTCTATAAAAATTCCGGTGTGGAAATTTAATATAGTATGATATCTATGTTTCCTTCTGAAGAACCTAATGTACCCATGAGGACATTGTTTTACAAAGGAGGTAAAATTTTGGTCCACTTATTTGACAATATAATCACAACTGAATAAATACTGTAGCAACTTTTGTTTGGGAAATTGGAATTGTTATTAACTACCAATGGGAGAAGTTCAGTCTTTTTTTTGTGGGTATCAATCAGTGGTAGACTTAATCATTTGGAAAATTATATGAAAACCTCCCCCCCCATTGTAAATTAACAAACTGGTTTTAATATTTCTGAATTAAATAATTGCGAATTTATTTAATTAAATTTCCTCGAACCTGATCAAGTTTTTGAACATGTCAAGATGAAGACCAAATGCTAGATTTGTGGTCACTTCACCGTGGGACAGAAGTTCTAGGACCCTTAAATTGAAATAGCCTTTCAGCCTTTCCAATCACTATTCTTCAACAGTGTTAGGAGTAATCTATTATATTCCATAATACAGGATATAGGAAGGAAAAAGAAGGCTTATAACCACTAAAAATTATTGGGTCATATTATATTAAAATCCTACCTGATGATTTCTGTTTACAAGTTAGAATTTTTCTGTCAGTATATTTTTGGGGTGGTAAGGAATTCCTACTAAAATGCTTGATTTTCACTTTCAGAATTATATCTCAACATTGTCAGGATCTGATGTCATAGTACAGACAACCTTCTTGCATGAATATGTTACAGAAATGAGTTTTGTTTTTGACTGGTAGAGAGGTTATGCCAAAGTTCTGAGTTCCATGGAATAGGGCCAAGAAACATTTGGCTGCTTAGTCAGGGTAAATGTCCGTGGGAGCGGAACTGGAAAAGCCTTGCGGAGGATGCATGGCCAAAACCGCATAATCAAATTTTGTTCTGAATAGAGGCCTTCATAGCAGAGGTAAAAGAATTTGTGGCAAAAGTTGTTTTCTTAGAGATATAATTTTGAGCCATTAGGAAAACAAATTAAATTCAAAAATTAAAGGATATCCTTGTGACAGTTTTGCTTTTGGATTGTCTTTTGCAGTGAATTGTAGTGTTGCATTTCTTTTGGAGAAATACTCCCCATGGCATCAGAACCTGACAAAATGTATTAGAATTGAATTAACTAATTTTGGTGAGTGCCATCTTCCTTACTGTGTGTTTATGTTTTAGCTATTAAGACTAAATGTTTGCTCAAATCAATTTTTACTGTGTCCACAGGGAAAATATGGTCAGAAACTGCACAGGATGATATGGAATGGAAGGTTCAGAGGAAGGCATACCCAAATCAGTGAAATCATAGATTCATGGTAGTACTGGAGAAAGCACCTTCACAATCCTTTCTATATTATCATCGGTTATAAGAGACAGTCTCCTCAAGCTTCTAGAGCCTACCTCACCCCTGCTCACACATACACACAAAATGACCTTGTAGTTATTTTGTATATATTTGGCATATTTAGAGAGAATGTAAGCCCCTTGAAGTCAGAGATTTTATATTTTCTTTATATTACCAGCTCCTAGCACAATGCCTAGTAATAGTGCCTAGTAGAAAGCTACAGAGAAAGAGAGAAAACAGTGTGTAAATGGACAGAGCAGCAAACTTGGACTCAAAAGATATGTCTGCATATCAGAGCCATGGTTTCCTCTTTTATAAAGTGAATATACTAATATTTTCACAAATGCCCTGTAAACATTGATGCACTATATAACCATATACTTTTATTATCATCAGATCACCTTTATTGTTTAAAAAATATGGGGTATATTATTTCATTCAAAACTGAAATGAATGCTAAACACAAATGAAATTGTGGCGTTTTATAGTTGTACCTTCATACATTCAGAAAAGCTAAATCGAGGAGAGTTATGGTTATATCATTATATTTTATTGTTAAATCAAGTAAGTTGAAACAAACAAATCAACAACTAATTGTTATGTTATTAAGCATAAGTCTGTCAATACAAAATACATGTTTTACCATCTGTCAGATAAAATGGATATCTAGACACAAAATCTTGCATTCAAGAACACTGTATGGATATATGATACTCCCTAGAGTATTTTGATACATAAACTAGTAGATTACATTGAGATGTACTCTCCACATAGCATTTTAATTGGCAACAAAGATAATATTGCGCTAAAACATTCACGCTATGCAAAGCAAATGTACTCATTTCCAGAGGCCACCTCTGCAAGATGCCATCTAAGCATGAATGAACTAAATTTAGCACCTTTTTGCATTGCTTGACATTTTACTCACAGAAGACCAAAAGGGGCAGAGTTTGCTTTCAGATGTTTTACAGTGTATAAATTGGAAACGGAAATTACTAATGTAAGTGTCATTTGGCATACACAAATGAATGGCATATCACACATCAGTTTTTGCTTGTGTCTTAATTTCTTTGTTGTACTGTAATGGAAATCACATGGCATAGCCAAGGAGGCCTGTCACAGTGTGCATATCCCCTGTTACATTGCTAAAATACTATTGAAATAGATAGAGCAGCTCTGTATATTTTATTATTGCTCTTCCAGTAACATATGCTATCATACAGTCAGCACATACTTTTTGAGCACATACTACAACACACATTAATTACTCACATTTATATAGGACTTCATAATTTATAAAACTCTTTTCATTGTGACCCTGTGAAGCAGTGAGTAGAGTTGTTATCCTCATTTCTCAGTTAAGAAAACTGAAGTTCAAACACATTCATTATTCCAACAAATTAACATAGCTAGTAAATAACAATTCCGGTAGGTTCTTTGACTCCGCAACAAAATGTTTTTCGCACCAGCCATGCTATCTCTTATACCTTCTTTATAGAGGTAACCCTTTTACAAAGAATTGAATGTATAATTTGTTACACCGGAACAGGTAATCCAACAGGCAACAGAAAGAAGCCTGATAGTTTGAATTAAGCTGCAGCATATGATTGACATGCCAGAAGTGGCATAAAAATCAAAGATATGTACAACCATAAAAGGAGTTGAAAGTCATATAACAAATGTGTAGGCTAATTGATGGCCAACTTGAGTGTTGTCCTGGCATAGCACCTCCTCTGGGCTACTGCCCCAACTTGCACCCACAATCAAAAGAATCCTCAGAAGGCAGCTACTACTACTCTCAAGTTCTATGAGCAACCCTAAGGGGATGTGCTTCCATCACTTTTGCTCAAAAGCCCCTGCCATTGTGCTCATTAACAATGAGCTAGTTTGCTTAATTAGTCTTTCGTAAAAGGCATTATTTAGGTAGCATAATAATAGCTGGTATAAAATCCATCTCCCAAAAGACTGTAATAAAATGTCCCATAAGTATATATAGTTGCCATGGAAAGAATAGGCTCAAACTTAAGATACAGTAATAGTGAGGCACACACAGAGAATACATGCAATAAAGGAGTAATTCACAACTCCTGGTACTGAAAGTCCTTCCCTTCACAAAGTCCTCATGATGTATTCCTCAGAGGCATTCTCTGCTGTGGGTCTCTACTGACTCTCCCATGACATGGTCAGTGGGGTGGGTAAGAAGAAAGAGATGGAGACTTTTTCTTCTTCCCCTCCACCCTCAAGAGTGAGTTCCTCTTAAAGGCCTGGTTCCAACTTCTCTCAGATCATTCCTGCTGCTGGACTAGCAAATGGTGGAAATTCTTCCTTCTTGTAAAGCCTCCAAAAGCATGGTTGTCTGTTTGTTAGCCAATCATCTATTCTCTTCTTGACCCAATCAAAGCGTTTCAAACCCATAGGATAAGGGCAAATCTTAATCATTTGTGATTACATTGTTGTAGGCGTTAGAAGAAAATTCTTGATTGATTCTATCTAGATTCCTTATGTGAATACATTAATTTAGGTAGTAATAGAATGTTCCCCACCTCCCCTCACTGATAGGGGTAGTTTAAACAATTTCAAGTATAATTATATATTTATGAACAAAAACTAAAATATAAATATAGCCAATCAGAAAATACTGCTTGATTTGGAATCAGAACTTGGAATCACACAGAACTTGAAGTACTGGCTTCAAGCACCAAAGCAGTATGATGTTAGGCAAGTTACTTTGCCTGTTAGGCCTCCAGAATAAGGAAATGTGGATAAAAAGCATTACATACTTCTTAGGGTTTTTGTTGGGGAAATGCTGATATAAATGCAATGTTAAAAGAAAAAGAGAAAAATTTTCTTTGTGTTGGGTAAAACCTCTATTGAGGGTTTTTTTGGGTTGATTTTTTTTAAAGAGAGATAGGCCTAAGAATTAGATGGTGTGGATGGGTTTTTATATTGTGTTAGTATTTGACTATAGTGGAGGTATCTTTGCTGATGAAATCATAGATCTATTAAAATAATAAAATATTAATACTGTAATACTATACACAAAGTATCATGGATATGGACTTAGCCTTATGTTGGACCAATTTTTATAATGATATTGTATAGAAAGAGATAGGGTAACTAGACAGCTCAGAGCATTGGGCCAGGAGTCAGAAAGACCTGACCTTAAATCTTGCCTCTTATTATCTGTGTGACCCTGGGCAAGTCACTTAACCTCTGTTTGCCTTAATCCTCCAGAGGAGGAAATGGCAAAGTATCTTTGCAAAGAAAACTCCATGGATATTATGGTCCACAAGGTCACAAAGAGTTGGACACAACAACAATATAGAATTCTCCATCAGAATTCTACCATTATTATACAATAACATTCTGAAACATTTGTCATCAGGATTGCTACTTTAGTCAAATATGTCATTAGTGTTTTTCAAATAGCAAATTGTTAGTGCCAAAAAATTGGGAAATTAATGGAGGAAAGAACATCCCTGCATATTAGTTGCCATAAAGAGGTGTTGAGAAGAGCCTAAAAGTCTACTTAGTCAGCAAAGAATCAGCTTGCTAAGCAGCAAGCTATAGCAGCTAAAGGCAACAAAGCTTTAGAATATAAAGTTGCTTATAAAATCTTAAAGAGGGAGGTTAGTGGATGATGAGCATTATCAACTCATAAAACAGTAAAAAGCAGCAGAAAGAAAAACAAATTTAAAGTGAATTTTGCAAGAGTCCTACTTAAGCAAAATCATCCCAAGGGCAAATAAAGATGAAACTGGAAGAAGCACTGCTAACAGATGTAAAATGGAAAAGATCTGCAAAAAAGATTTTTATGAGGAACCCTTTTCACCATCAAAGAGAGTGTAGCCACCACATTTGGATTCTAACATCACTGTTTCTGATGTGTTTATGGAGGAAGTGGAAATGGTATTGACTAAATAAAGATGTAAAAAACAGCTGGACTAGACCTAGTGTATACAAAAGAACTCTTTCCTGGAGGCAACACAATTCAGAAACTTGAAACCCTGTTTTCTTTGTGAGGCTTTCAATATTGACCTTCTTGAGAATGCTTAAGGTCCATAAGACATGAAGAAAAAGATGAAATGAAAATTCAATCATCACTTGCAAAATTATCATGTTTCTGCTCTATTCTAGTTAAGATACTCACAGGTTCTGATTTCGTGGTTCATTCAAGTTTTGTCTCTAGGCATTATCACAGCATAGTAGTTTATATAAAATCGCATTTTGCTTTCCTTTTGTATATTTTGTGCTATAAAACTGAATAGCAAGTGGACTTTTGTGAAGAATGGAGTAAACATATTTAAACATTTTATTCAAAGAAAAGATATGTGTTCTTTGTTTTCTATGTTTGTCTTCCAATTTCTAAGGTAATAACAGCTCACATTTCTATAGTACTTTAAGGTTTACAGATCATTTCCCCAACAAAAACCCTAAGAAGTATGTAATGCTTTTTATCCACATTTCCTTATTCTGGAGGCCTAAGAGGCAAAGTAACTTGCCTAACATCATACTGCTTTGGTGCTTGAAGCCAGTACTTCAAGTTCTGTGTGATTCCAAGTTCTGATTCCAAATCAAGCAGTATTTTCTGACTGCTTATATTTATGATGTAGTTTTTGTTCATAAATATATAATTTTATTTGAAATTGTTTAAACTACCCCTATATTTAGCAATAATATCAGAAATTGTATTTCTTGTTACATGTGAATGAAATCTAAGTATCTTTAATGTACTTCCTGAAAACATTGTAATTTTTTTGTAGCTGGTCATTTGTGGTTTAAAAACAAAAACAATATAACAATTTTGTTTTACATGTATATGGGAAGGGATAGGGTTCAAATAAATGAATTACTATTTAATTTATTGAACACTAAAGAGAAACAGACCCTAGAAATAATCTAATCCAACCATTCCATGGTACAGATGAGGAAATTGATGCCTAGCATTATGAAATTAGCCTTCTAATGTCATATAGATAGTGATCGAGTTAGATCCATAATCCAGAGCTTCTAGACCAATCTCTAACAACAACCACTTTGATAAAAAAAAGCTCCAACTAACTGTATAACTAAAAGTGCACCCAAATGATTAAAGCAACTTAGCAATTCAGTCTGTTTTTAGAAAGGAAATAGATATAGGAAATTTAGTGAATTTGAGGTCGATATATAGTGTTGTAAGAGGATTCAGAAGATAAAAACATAAATAGGATTGGACCATAAGCCAAAATTATTTATTTATTTATTACTTTTTGGAGGGCTGTTGGGGTTAAGTAACTTGCCCAAGGTCACACGGCTAGTTTTTTGTGTTAAGTGGTCTGAGGCCGAATTTGAACTCAAGTCCTCCTGACTCTAGGGCCAGTGCTCTATTCATTGTGCAATCTAGCCACCCCAGCCAAAATTTTTTCATACAGTTTTCTGTAGAATTTGCCTAATAGCATTAGTAGCATGTTATATCATGAATATCATTCACACATTGAATAATAAGTGAATGTGCTGAGGATCATTTCCCATATGTTTAATTAGGTATTAAAATCACAGATATTTCGATGGAAGTGTCAGTATTAACTTTTGAAGAGTACTTATACATTGTTTATGTTATTGTTGGAAATAGTAGTAAATAATTTTCTTAAGTGGTTCAGAAATAACTCTGTTTATTAGAATTGCTAGATTCATTGTCTTACTCTAATGCCTCATTGTGACAGTGAAGTGACTCTGGTATCTTTAAGGTAATGTCAATGGAGCATGAGATCAAGCAAATTCAGCTTATTTGAAAAGATTTTTTGCATATGGGTCCAGAGATATACTTACCTTATGTCCAAATATAAAGTTAACTAATTTTAAAGAGACTTGGAACCTCTTATAATTAAAAATATAATCATACAAGATGTAGTTGTATTAACTTTTTTGGCTGCAGCAACTCACAAAGACCATCTACAAAGGGATGGAAGGGCTGTGATCTACACTAGTATAAGGAGATACCACACTGATGAAATCATAGATTATAGCTCATATTTATGTAGTGTTTTAAAATTTACAAAGCACTTTCCTCACAACAGCCCTGTGAGGTAGGTAGACTATGTTATTATTCCTTATAGATGAGGAAAACTGAGACTCAGAAATTAAATGAATCACTTGTTCCTAAACAACTACAAAGTGTTGGAGCTGGAAGTGGAAGCTCAGATCTTCTGACTCCATGTTCAGCACTTGTACTACATCTTGGATCTTTTCAAGCCCTGGGGAATAGAAATTTGCTTAGAAATTAGTGGCATTAAATACAATTCAATTAATTCTTCCTTTAGGTTTAGTAGTTATTTATCCGCACTCTGCTAGGAGCTAAAATATATTTTAAAAATTATTATTTTGCATATATTGAATGTTGCATTTAAGTATGTCCAAGAACTTGGTGAATATTTTGTAATTCAGACAGAAGTTTCTTTATACCCATAGGAAAAACTATGTATACTCCACAGAGCCAGGAAGAACACATGGCTTCAATGTATTCCTCAAATTAGTGTATACTACATAATTCTAGTATCCTATACTCCTGCCCATTGCAATTTACTTGGAAATTGAATCTATGAAAACAGTACCCAGGTCAACATAAAGGGAAACAAAACAGATGCAATCAGTTATCTGTTTTTGTAGTGCCAAATAATATGGACCATGCTTTTGAAGGGAAATCCACTCAGAACTTGAACAGCTTTATAATTTCTAAATATTTGTAAATGAGTGATTTATGTTTTCATTTTGAATAAAAATTTTAATGTTAAATATTTTAAATGTTATAAAATATAAGTTAGAGGGGAAAAAGAGGAAGAAAATTAACAGGTTGATATTTTACTATAATCTCTAACAATAAAGAATGATAAGTTGAAAACCAGAAATCCAGAATACATCATTGTAACATAAGAACTTTTGCATCTTACCATAGAGGTAAAAACATGTTAACATAACTTATTGTGATTTTCTACACATTTGATACCAAAAAAAATTCTCTTTGCAATAAGTACATTTAAGCCAATTTAAAAGTCCTGATTTATAAAATAGAAGCATATGAAGAAGTATATTTAGTCTAGAATTACAAAATAAAGTTTGCAATATTTTATTGAAAAGATCAACAGTTTGTTTTTCTGCCTATAGAGAAAATAAAATTAAAGCTTTTTGGTATGGTCAATAATGTTTATCAGTACAGTATTAAAATCATGGAACGTTACGGTTTTATTATATTGACAGTAAACCATCAAAATTGCATATTCACATTATACAGCCATTGTGACTCCATAAGAGGATGTCAATAATGTAAAAAAATATAAAATGATTGTAATGTAACCATCTAACTATTGGCATATGGGTTTTTTTCAAGTCCACTATTTAATTGCTAATAAAATTTGTTCTGCAAGCAATCATGTTTCATAATTGAAGACATGTTTTTGTGCCTTAATACAAAATTTGAAATTTTCTTAGTATAAACATATACCAACAGTAAATAAAAAAGGAAACATTATTTACAAAAGTCTTGTATACATATTACATAAATGCAATTGTATCAAAGTATTTTTATACAACATTGATAGAACCATTGATTTGCATTGGTTGGTTTTAGTGCAAACTGCAGTATTGATTTTTTTAAAAGCAGGCTATAATTTTGAATTAGGATTTATACTTTTCTTATTAATTACAACAAAAATAATTGTTGATTTTTATGTAGCACTTCAAGGTTTGTCAACTGCTTATTCGTGTCCTGTTGCCTTTTAGTAGCCTGCAGACTGTCCAAGGATGTTACAAACTGGAAAGCTGACAACTAAAAGAAAACTTTCTCTTCTCATTAAAGAAACCCTACTCCATTTGAAGGTACCTGAGTAAAGGGGAAACTTTATGTTTTGCTGGATACTTGCAACCAGATAACATCTTTCATTCAGCCTGTTGTATTAGCACCATTGTTTTAGATTATCAACATACTGTACTAATCATTACAGGAATGGAACCATGAATATAATGTACCATCCCGAATTTCTGTATTCTTCTATTTTCATGGAATTTCATCTTACCAAGTATACTGTCATACACTAAAAATGCAAGTGTTTAGGAAAATTCAAATGATGGTATGCAACAACTCTACATTATCCCATTATTGTAGGGAAATTTTCTGATTGATATTAAGTGAAACAGTGAAGAAATGTATATTAATATTCGCTTCTTTAAGTCTTTGGGACACTAGGGGAGTTGCTTTTATTTACCTGCATGTGATGATAGATGATCATATATGAAATATTATTTCCTTCCTGTTTAAAAAGGAAATTATAATATTTTGATTGCAACTTTTCTTTTGAAGGTTAAATACCAACCATTGTATTTATTCTCTTCTTCTAGTTCATATATGGTAGCTTGTGCCTTGGTGAATCTGTAATGTACTCTAGGCCTTTTGTCACCTATTGTACATAATTTCACAGTTTCAAAAATTGGTGAGGGGAAACCTTCCATATTTTATGAAGTAATGAACCTAACACAAAGCTCATGAGCACCCACAACGATCTACTACCATGGCTGGAATTTTCCCATATATTATTTGTTCTTTTCCATTAAAATATAACATATTTATTGGGGACATCTTAGTAGGAGTACAGCAGGGTCCTGCTGAACCTCTAGGATTTGCTTGGTGAACAAGATGAGTGTGAGGATATTTTTGTAGAAATACAAATTCACATTCTCCAGAGCAGTAGTTAGCCTTATATCTTTTGGGTGCAATAATCCAGTCCCATCCAAAAGCTTCAAAATCTACTGTTAGTGGGTAACGGCAGCATCGAGATTCTGTTGAGTGTTCATCACAATCAAGACCAAAATCTCTTCTAGATCTTTTTGGTGTGTCTGTAACTCTGACCTCTAAAAAGGGGTTCTGTGTAAAGAATGGGAAAAGAATTGAAAATATAAATCACATTGAAATTCCCTGGGATCAGACAAGGCATTCTTCAAAAGAGAAAACTAATCAAGCAAATCATTTCACAAATACTCTTGCCTGGAAAAAAATCCTCTTTAAAAGATACTACAACATTTAAGGAATTCTTAATTGGACTTGATCTCCCCTTTCTGGTCCAGGAAATTGAAATAGTACACCCTTCCTTGAAAGGAGAGACTGTATCATTTGTATTTGTATCCATCACAACCTCTAGCATAGTGTCTTTCACATAGTGGGCACCCTCCTCCTACCAGTTTTTTTTAAGTGAATGAATGGATGAATGAAGATAAATATGGCTCAATTACCCAAAGTGACTGGGCTTAAAGCATGATGATTTCTGTAAATCGTATAGATGCAGTCATGCTATATTTGCTCTTGTCCGAGTCTTCCTCCCACAGTGAAACTTAAATTTTCAAGACAGAAGTTCATAGAAGATAGAAGTTATATTCAAGCAAAGGTGTATATGTATGTAAACGATACATGTTATGATTGGGGCAGTCAGAGAAAGAGGTCAGGAGTTGGAAGAGAAGTAAATATAAGTAGAGATATTATAGAATTATAGACTCTAGGCTGAAAGGGACCTTAGATGCCATCAAATTTGAAGCCCTCATTTTCAGATGAGTAAACTAAGGACCAGAGAAGTGAAATTACTTGTCCAGGGTCAAAAAGAACCAGAATAGGGATTTGAACCCGCTTCCCTAAATAATCCAGATTTGTTCCACTGAGGAGTGTTGCCTCCCTCATCATTTTTTATCTTTTCAAGGAGTGTCTCTTCCTAGATTTGTATTAGTCATTTTCTACCCCCCCCCATTTATAGATGAGAAACATCTTTTTTGATGTTTTTTTAATATTTAGAAATCTGATTATTAAATTGAAGTGTGTATGTATGTATATGTATATATCTTTGGAACATTAATGATCATAATATTTATCCTGCAAGGGGATAGTAAAAATATTGGCACCTACATTATGATGAAAGAAGAAGACGGGATCTTTTTTTTTAAATGTAACTTGGAGTCCATTTTGAATGTTAGAATATACATGTATTGATACCATGTGATCTGAACGGTAATTACATTAAGAAAAAAAGTATTACTTTAAAAGCAAATAATGAATAAGCAAATCCAGGAACTTATTGATTATATATACAATTATAACATTCTTGGGGAAAATATTTTTGTTACATGAAAGAAATTTGATCCAGTACTCTAGATTAACATTTCAAATTTTTGACAGTTAAGATTGATTGTATTTGAACATTTGTTATTTTAAAAGGCATTATAATGTTTCAACACAGAATCTGATATAATTATATTAGCAAAGAATAATGAATAGATACAATGCACAGTAAATAAATCCATGGTAATAGAGGGAAGTAATGATATAGAGAATACAAAATTGCAAATAATTCCAAATTGATGTCTTTTGAGTTTGAGAATATATTAGTTTTCTCTCATAATCTATATGCGATTATATTTTGCTGAAGTTAATATAAAATTAATCTCCTAAGTTCACACTATCTTAAAAAAGGATGAAGTTAACCCCAAGCACCAGAATGGAAATTTAAAATTTGCCATAGATAATTCACAAAGGAATATTTTACAATGTTGGCAATATAGAGATCAATAAATGGACATTTCTACAGACTGCGGGTGATAATTATGATTACTTCAAAAGACTTTGACTACCAAATATAAGCACAAACATTATGCTCAGTTAGTTGTAGTAACTAAAAGCAATTTCTTTTCATATTTATAATTCATTAAAACTTATTTCATTGTTCTAGGATAAAACAGATTCAATACATCTTGAAAACTTCTAAAAAAGAATGTTTTGATGTGTTTCGTATGTACTAAATCCCACTGTAAGGGTTTTATGGGGGTTTGTATGACTATTATTGATAACAATTATTAATAATGTAAAACTTAGAGTTTGTCACTACTAAAGATGTCCATGAAAACTGCTTACTAGTATATAATTTAAAGAAGCCAATGGGTTTTTCCTCTTAATTTAAAATAAAAGACTTCCATTGATAAATGGCCTAAACCAAGAAAGGATCTAAAAAATATGAAGTCTGGTTAATTTATTCTGGTGAGTACAGGGATACCATTGAGGAAACATCTCTATGCCTGGCCTGTAAGGTTAAAAAAATGATACTCCCATCCCCCCTTTCATTTTTACCCACATTGAATGAACACTTTTAATATTATTAATAGAATTTTTATAAAACATAACTAAAGAATCATACTTTAGCATGTCCCTTTCACAGGAAAAGTGCTATTATAGAAGGGTTTTTTTTTCAGGTATTACTTACCAATCCATCTTCACCTAGTCCTGGGAAGGTGACTGCAAGATCATGACCATTCTCATCTAAAGCTTTGATTTCAAGGCCTAAGTTGGATTCAGGTTGTTTGAGCCAATTTTGCAATACTGTCTTCACATCAATACTCTGCCAAATACCAGTGCCCGGGTTCATGTCAAGTTTCAGAGATCGAATTCCAGTATATCTTGTACCATCTTTCATGGGTTTGATGAGTCTCAGGATTTGCACAAACACTGTTGTAGCTTTCTTGACAGGCCTCAGATATATCCATAGTTGAGCCTTTACTACTTTATTGTACTGTATTTTAGAGCTAAATTTAAAGAAGCAACATTTGGGTTTTCCTTCCACTTGCATTAGAAAATCAGCTATAAATGAATGTTTAGAAAGAAAAATTACTGAATTAGGTATCCATAAAATCAAATTCCAAATCTCCAAATAAATGAACAAATTAATGAACTATTCTCTTGATGGAATATTGGTTCCCATAAAGTATGTTTTGATACTGAATACTGTATAGAATTTCATTCATTAGAAAAAACCTAAAACATATATACTTTACAATTACCTTTTTCAGTTTTTAAATTTGCATCCTTTTTTTCAACTGGTTAGAAATGGACTTCTTATTACAAGAGAAATTTTATGAAGGAATGAATGCTGGTTGAAATTTTAAAATGATGACGATTAGAGAGAACAAGAGACACCGTGGAGGAACATCCACTTAGAATTCTTTGGGAATCTGAGTAGTTACACTTACTGAGCAGCTGTACCAATCAGTCTGGAGGAAGGAACCCTTCCCCCAGGCCTGAATTACCTGGGGACAAGGCATACTGTGCTACTCACTTAGCCTTTGGAATTAGTAGGAAAAAAATAATCCTTTCTTACATTCCAATTCTGAACTACAATTTTCAAAGAATGAAACTAAACAAGTGATTCATAATACTTAAATATTCATAGTATTTTCTGGATAACTAAAAATTAGAAAATATCTCCATTAATGCCGGTATATTATTTATAAGCAGAGACGACTGTAAACAGAGCAATTATACTAGCAATTTATTTCTTTACAGTATCTTAAAACTGTCTGCAAAAAAAAATGGAGGGAGGCAAATCTCTAGTTGGACTGCTAGACAATATTGTCTTAAAGAAAGAGTATTGTGATTATAATTTGCTTATTTAAATGGGAAATCTATTATTAATAGCTATTTTAGTTCTCTAGGTTGAAGTGGCAGCAAAGCTAGATCACAGGCTCATGACCTAGAGCCTTTTATATTCAGCCCCTTCTATTAAGGTACCAGTTTTTACTTTAATGGTGTGTGTGAGTCTGTTCTTTAGAGCCTTCTATAAATGTAAGATATGAATTGTATAATATTCCAGAAATATAATAGACAACAATCTCTCAAAAATAGTGAATTTTGCAGGTTATTAATTGTTCAACATTAAGTGTGTAAATAGAAATGTAGAGACTGTGTACTCTTAATGACAGCACAATGGTAGTGGTAGGACAAGTAATTCAGGTGCATACTACCTTGTTTCTCATTCAAGCATTTCATTATTAGTTATTATTTATCTAGATGCAATTATGTAATTATTATGACATGCTTGCATTACACTTCTTCCCTTTATAATTTACTCTTTATTTTATCTTTTGTAAACATGTTAAGTCTAATAGCTTTTATAACTAAATAGCTTAATTACTGAAGAATACACGGAAATCAAATTAGTATTGACAGAAATATATTTTAAATACTGTGCAATAAGGAGGAAAATGAGACTTTAAAAATAGACCCAAATAGTAAACTTCTTTCAATTTTATTAGAAAGATGTTTAATATTATTAATATATCTTTTAAGCAACTAGACAGCTAAGTATCGTATTATGTTGTTTGTGTACATTGCTTACATTTTTAAAAGTCTGGTCTTTATGTTAGTCTGCAAGACTAGCAAAGGAAGACTGAGTATGTTGTATTTACCATAATGTAGTCAAGCTAAATAACTTGAATGCTGTTCAAGCATTTTATTATTTGTTCCAGTGTAACAAGGAAGAAATTAAATAATGTATCAGAATAAAAATAATTCCACTGTTATTGGCATTTTGCTCATAAACTCTTAGGCAAAAAAAAGTTTCTCCCTCCCACTTACATACTATAGCCAGCAGCCTGTTAAAAGCAACTGAGAAGAGATCTGTTTCTCATAAACACTAGAACAACTGTCAGCAGAATTATGGATATGCACACACAAAAAAAGCTACTTACACTCTGTAGGCATAGTAATAATTGTTTCAGTTGTAGCATGATAATCATCATCTTCCAAAGAACCATCACTGCTGTCATCTCTCTGGACATCATACTGATCAATCAGTTCCCGGAGTGGAGGAGCTTTGGGTAAAAGTTGTTTTATAGCATCCCTGCTAATATTAGGAGCTGTTTCTAGCCGAAGTTTACTAAGGATTTGAATTTTGATGGCTTCTATTCTTGAAGATTTGGTGTTTTGTCTCCATGTACATGCATTACATAGTCCATCTTTTTCCACATTCTCTTTTTGCTCACTGCTCTCATTGAGATCCACGGGACCAGCTACAATCAGCATAAACAGGTAAATATAAACATAGATTTGTAATTTTTGCATGATCTTGCAATCAATATAGTCTTTCCCCCTTTTTTTCCTTTGCTCTTCTGTGCATGTAACACCAAGACAATTTTTAATGCATGTATCGGCTGAGAGACAACGTGCCACACCAGTGAATCTTTTATACTGTATTCCAAGTGGCTTTTTATATTCCAACTTTGATGAGACACGTGTCGTCAGGATCTATGATTGGCTCTTGCTCCAACAATGAATCTAGCTGTCAGAGGTTAAAACCCTGTCTGTCACAAGTCACTAAACAGTATTTTGTTACAGTCAAGGGTGAGCTGATCCATTTGACCACTTCATAAAAGAAATAAATCTACAAATAGTGAAGGATATATGTGACATTAAAAAAAGACGTTATTTTAACAATAACACAAACCAAACTTGAAGAATGTGAATCGATATGTAACCTGAAAGCTTTAACTTAAATAGATGGATTTCATTTAAACTCCATACTTAAAATGTATCATAGCTTGTTGTCTCAGAACTTAAGATCATTTAATGCTATATATTATATATATTAGCATTTAAAGTATAGAAAAATTATACTACTTGTGCATAGTTAATCTTTTAGTTTTAATGCTATGTCTTCAGGAAAATACCAGTTAGGAAGAAATAAATTAAAGAAGGAAAAGTCACATTTTTTATTGGTGAAAATAATTTCATTATGTTTTCTAGTATAATCTCTTAGTGATTAAATTATTTCTGATATATCTTAGATAATATAATTTCTGATGTTTACTTCAAGTTACATTACTACTAATATTTTGGCATTTTTTATATGTGAGTAGAATTTTTTAAATATTCAATGACAATTTCAAACATTAGAATTTTTCCTAATATTAAATACCTTGTATTTGATGTTATATTCCTAGTCTTAGGGTAGGTATTTAGAGTCTCTAAGATGTTATATTTCTTCATTGTGTATGACAAAGGACATAATGTCACCTAATCAAAAACGAAAACAAAACTCTGAAGCAGGAATCCAAAAAGCTGTCTGTGTTGCTCAGAATTTTATGGCATTGCATATAAATTATGTAATCAATGTGTACTTTTAATTGAAACAAAAACATCTATTCCTTCTTCAGAACTTATGAGGATTACACATAGACCTAGACTTTTATTTGGAATGGAAATCATCTGGCCTCACCTTCTTATTGTACAGCTTAGAAAAAGGAGGCCTGAGAGGTGAAGAACCTTGTCAAAAACTTCCCAATGAATTATTGACAGTCAAGGACAAGATCCCAGACTTCCTTATTCCTAATTCAGTTTACCTTTAACTATACCATGCTGCTAATATGTTCCTATATAGGAAGAGGATAGGAGAAAGAACAGATACCCAAGCCATATCATTGCATATCATTGTGTAAATGTATGTATGTGTATATATGTATGTACATTTATATGTGTGTATGTGTATATAGACGTATGTATATACATGTGTATGTGTATATACACATATGTATATGTATATATGCATATGTATATGTGCACCTTTATACATTTATTATATATACATACACACATACCCCTTATGATCTTTTTCCAGTACTCATAATGGGCTTATACTAAATTATCCATATTAGAGGAATCAGAGGCAAATGGCAAAACTGGGCAGAGAATTATACATTTTCTCTCTCAAAAATTAAGTTGGCCTATGTAGTAAGGAAACCCTCATAGAATTCTAAGTTGAATGGCTTATTATAAAAGATATCGTTTCCCCAGAGGATCATAGTGGCCCACAACAGATTCCTCAAGGCACCAGTATCTTACCATTAATAAATTGTTGTTTTAGAACACTTAGATGGCAACTTGGTAATCTCAAAAAATTAAGTGTATTTTAAAGGTTTTTATGATAGAAACATACACACAAATTCAGGCATATATATATGCATGCCTTGAGGAAAAAAATGTCATATAATTCATTTGATCTTTTCATCATTAAAGACTAAAGCAACCAGATGCCCAGGGTCATACAATTTTCTTGGTATATAAATACCCAGTTTCAATTTTATGGAGATAGATTATTTTTTCTGGATCAAAACTACATCTTTCTTATAATCATGGTATCCTTTTTGACCAATCCTAGATAATGTATTTTTGTTTTCAATAGGTAGAACTTGACAATGTTAAATGATCACTTCTATATGCTTCCAAGGATCTCAGAACACTTATATACATGTTTGAAGTAATTTATTCTACCACTTTTGTTAAAGAATTATGGGGCCATGAAAAAATTTTCTTTCCCATGTGCTAGAACTGTTCCTGGTCAGGTGGTCAGACTAGATGATCTCTAAACTTCCTTACAGTTCTAATATTCCCTGAACTTATAACTGTCATGCTATAGTTGAAAAAAGTATATATTTTCTCTTTCTAGGCCTTTGTGGTATGAAAATTTGCTGTAGTCCAAGATCCATTGTGTTCACAAGCTTCAAAAGAACATAAAACACAAGGAATAAATCAAAAGAGTTGGTATTTCCAAAAATACAATCAGTTTGTTTTTCATTAGTGAATGGATTTTGAGCTGTATAGAATTTCAAGATTATTTGTATCTTCTCCACCAGGAGGAGCAGTGATTACAACCAACTAGGTCAACAACTCTAGAGAAGAGTGTAAAACTCCAGAACTCCTGCCTGCTGGGTACTTCCTGGGTTTGGTTGATGTCATGAAAAGGAATGTAAAGAAAAGAAAGTTTTCTCAGATGATTTAACTTAGACCCTCCTTCTTGGTCTGGGCTTTGTGTTTTATTCAGCAATCTTGAAAGGCTTTCCCCCATACAGCCAAAGTTCAGAAGTAAAAACTGCATCTGATTAGACATAGTGATTCTCCACTGGATGGGATATGCATATGGGATTGGGCCTGGCATTAACAGAACTAAGAGGGCTAAATTTGGAGTCATAGGACACTGGTTCAAATCCTCATTTTGCCACTGTGTGACCTTAAGTAAATCTCTTAGCCTGACTTTCCTCATCAACAAGGTGAGGAATTGGATTACACGGATGTGAAGGTCCCTTCCAGTTCTAAATCCATGATCCTGTCATCCATAGATATAACTGGTAAGCAAACATCTCTCATCTTTTTAGGATGTGAACACCAATGCTTGAATGTAGGTACAAATCACTTTAAGGAAGTAAGTATGGTCTAAAGATAAGGGTCCAATTCATGGAGCAGAGGTTTCTTAAAGTGTTCTGGGTTTAACTCCAAGTTAATGAGCATCTTTTAGTGAATTTAAAGCAGTAACTTGTAGCAATAGAAATGATGCCAGAGTTGATTACATCAATTTATTATATCACTTTGATGATGAGATCAAATGAGTTAACATATGAAGTGTTTTGCAAACTTGAAAGCACTATGAAAGTTAACTATTGTTGTTGTGGTTGTTATTGATGTCATTTAGTCCCTAGATGGACCATGCACAATTCCAAGAACACAGACCATCTACCTGTAATACTTGAGAAATCTTACAAACCTCTGTCCTTAATTGAAAAGGGGGAGTAAGATAATGTGAATGAAGCATTAAAAAAAATCAGTGACCATTACTTATAGAATAAATTTGGGTCTGATCTAATGTGAGGTGGGAATGGTGGCAACCATTATTGTCATTTTATAAAAATTGATTATTTTATGAATGTAAAGATGTTCTTAGTATAGGGACTGACTTGTGATTTTGAGATTTAGGGAACTCACAGGCAAGAAAACTCCCTTTGCCACTGTAGTTAGTACCTTCTTTGCAATTTACCATATTAGAGGATGACCAGAGCACTGAGAGGTTAAGCAGAAGGTCATATTTCTAGTAGGTATTAGAGGCAAGGCTTGAAACCAGGTCCCCCAGCCTTCCAAGGTAGCTCTCTAGCCACTTTGTTCTAAGGATATTCCTAGAGGCCTAAAAATGAGTTACAGCATTCAAAGTGCCTAACATTTCCAAAAAGCTCATTCACAGAAAAAAATAGCTATGTAAAAAATCAGTGTATAGATACATGATTATAAAAGTCAAGGAATTTAAATCTTGATTTGGAGAACCCTTGTTCTATATAATTAGCAGATTATTTCAGCCCAACCTCTTCATGTCTCACCTAACAACACAATAGACAGATTAATTAAAAAAAAACAACTTAATAGAATTAATGGAACTAATGTCCTTTTTTTTTTTTTTTGCTTTTTGGAGGGCAATTGGGGTTAAGTGACTTGCCCAAGGTCACACAGCTAGTTTTTCTGTTAAGTGTCTGAGGCCAGATTTGAACTCAGGTCCTCCTGACTCCTGGGCTGGTGCTCTATTCACTGTGCCACCTAGCCACCCCCACTAATGTCCATTTTTTAAAAGGAGAAATTAATATAGATGAAATCTGTTTTATTAAATATAATTATAGAAATAACCGTGGTATTTATGAAGCACTTAAAGTTTGCAAAGCACTTTACAGACACTTCATTTTATCCTCACCATAACATAGAAGGTAGATGCTGCTATCTTCCCCTTTTTATAGATGAAGAAACTGAAGCAGATAGAGGTTAAGTAACTTGCCCCAGTTCATACACTAGTAAGTATGTGAGTCTAGATTTGAACTCAGGTCTTTCTGACTCCAGGTCCAGCACTCGATCTGCTGATGAAAATAAAATGTTGCCATGTTACATGTGAATCACCTAGAGGACAACCAGCAGTGGACTGACATTTTGAACCTAGATGATTGGTCCTCAAGTGACCTCTGGGTTATATTCTGGCTGGGTTTTATAATATTATGGCTATCTGATAAGGTCCTAGACCTGCAATTCTCTTCTATTTGGGGTTTGTTTTCTTTTGTTTTATAATATGCATAAATTAATATCTTGATTTATGAAGTTGATGCATTTTATTATGTATCTTCATTGTTAGAAATTTCCTGAAAGGTAGAAAATGGTATTCCCAGTCTCCTTTGTAAAACAAAAAGTTGGGGTGTTTTTATTTATTTATTTTAAAAATTAGGGAAAAACAAGAATTTAACTTCTCATTTTTCATTGGAAAACACATAACAAAGGATTTGTTTTAAAGAAAAAAGATTTATAGCCTTTCTGAACTTTTCATATCATATTATCATATATATCATTTATCATATTCAAAATGACCAGTTTAACTATTAATGGTTCTTATGGTTTCCCATTGTAGGACCTCCTTTCCTCTTGCTCAAGCTCCCGTTGGCCCTGGTTTTACAACATTACATGTTCTTGCTGGATTACATCTGCAATATGTGCTTCCCTTAAGAAGAGCACATGTAGGGGGCAGCTAGGTGGCACAGTGAATAGAGCACCAGCCCTGAAGTCAGGAGGACCTGAGTTCAAATCCAAACTCAGACACTTAACACAAAAAACTAGCTGTGTGACCTTGGACAAGTCACTTAACCCCAATTGTCTTGCCTTCCCCCCTCCACAAAGAAAAGAAGAGTGTGTGTGACATGAGCAGCAGGCTTTACGGTCTCATGTTTAACATGGCTTTTCCCAGAGCCATACCTATCCATTCCAAGGCCTAGGCCAAACAGTACAAAACATATTAACAAATCAGCTTTAAATGTAAATTCTGTTTGGGAAAGGGAAGAGGGGATTTGGATGGACCCTGGGACATTTTGAGACCACTGCTCGGTAGGCATCAAGGGTCAGGGGGAGCATGACAAGGTTGAGGCAGGAAGGATCTGATATGGGACACAGCTGTTGTAGGAAGGAAGAATGCCATCTTGTAGCTTCCTATTTTAACTTTTTTCTTTTCTTCCCTTATGTCTTTTCATTTATTTATTTACTAAGTACTCACATAAGTTTTTCTGTAGAGTAGCAGCTTCTATGGAGTAGCCACACCAATGATATCACCCATCTTTGACATATTGAAGTAAGAAATAACTACCCGGATGGAAACAGAACTCTTAAAGCACAAAACTCCAAGTGTCATTTGGGTCTGACACCGGGACCTTGGAGCATTACTGCCTGCCTGTGCCTGACTGTACTGGTCATAGGGGAGGTGCAGAGGAGCATAACTATTTCAGAGCCACTAGGTGGCAGTGTGGTTAGAGCTCTGTACCTGGAATCAGAAGACCCGAGTTCAAATGTGACTCCTGGCTGGTCATTTAACTTCTGTTTGCCTCAGTTTTCTCGACTGCAGAATGGGGGTAATGATAGCACCTACCTCTCACGGTTGTTAAAAGGATCAAATGAGATAATATTGGCAAAGCAGTTAGCACAATGCCTGGCACAGAGTAGACACTTAATAAATGCTTGTTACTTTTCCCTCTTTTAACTTCTCCTACCCATGAGTCTCTGGTAGTCTGGGGAGCCTTCAAAGCTCTACAGCATCTCAATTCAGAACAAATAGGTATAGCATAGAGAGTGATGGGGCAGAAGATCTACCTTATACAATAACTCATTCCCAGAAGATATTCTTCATTAAGTAACTAATGCAGCAACCATAGACAATCTTGCTTTCAAATATCTTAACCCAGGGGTGGGGAATCTGTGACCTTGGGGCCACATGTGGCCTTCTAGGTCCTTGGGTGTGGTTTTTTTTTGACTGAGTCCGAGTTTTACAGAATAAATCCTTTTATTAAGGAGATTTGATCCACAGAGTTTAGATTCAGTCAAAGGGCTGCACTTGAGGACCTAGAGGGCCACATGTGGCCTAGAGGCCACAAGTTCTCCATCCTTTTATCTAACCCATTGACCCCCTAAATCATCAGACTGCTCCAGAAATTCCAGTATTCCAATGAATGGTAAGAGAAAAAAATCATTAATAAGCTTTACTATAAAAATATGACCACAAACCAGAAGTAAACAAGAACAGATAAAGTCAGAAGCTTAAGAAACAGAGCATTTATTCACAAAAATTCAAACATGATCCACAGGATCATAAACATACAGTTGAAAGGGAATTTGAGGTCATATAGGGAGTAACAAGAGAGAAGATTTGAATTCAGCTGCCAACAAAATGTGTGTTTGTAGGGGGGCACTGGAGCTGGGGTATGGATACAATAGTAGCATCAATGATGGAATTGAATTACATACATTTACAAGTTCAAGAAGTAGCAGGAACAGCCTGTATAAACCCGTTTGTCCTAAATTTTAGTTTGCAAAATATGGTGCCTACAGGTACTACCGCAGTTTTGTCTCTGATGAGATAGGTGAAGTCAGGCAGTTCTATATCTTTTGCCTCCTAGAAGTCATTCTTGTTTAAAGAAATTGGAAAATTAGTGACTTAATCCCATATGACACTTAGACTTTCTTTTCTGTATATAGAGTGTATAGTGAGAGAGTATGGAGGCGAGTTTCAGATTCCATGAAGTGAGTTAGAGGCATTCATTACCTACTTAGGTAAGTTATTAAGCCCTCAACATTCACTCCAAGCTTGCTCTCATCCACTGCCAACACTCCCTCCACTCCTAACATTCCCTACATCCTTCTTCAGCTCTCCCCATTTGACCAATAAATCAGTAGTGTGTTTGCAATAAATACATCCAAAGTTTCCCCTCCCATAGATTTTATGAAAATTAAGCTGAGACTATAAAATGAGACTAATAAATTTATTTTGATGTCAGACTTGTTCTCATTACTCCAGCTTGCTGATTTCCATATGACTATTCTACTTTATTTTAGGTCAAGGGCATATCTATTTTCAAAGTCAGTTAAGTCCTAGATTGAAATAAATCCATTGAAGGTTCAAGGTACCCTTTAACTGTGAGGAAAATTCACATTTCAAAGTAAGCTGCTTGATTAATATCACCAAGATAAATCAGCTATTCCCCCAAAGAGAATCTTATAATTTATATTTAGGCCTTGAGAATATACATTTTTTTGTAAATAGAAGGTAAGAAATTATTATGAGTGTAACTTCTGTGAAGTAATTTCATTTCTCTGCTGGCTTCTGATTGAGTTGCTGCTTTGGCAGAATTGCCTCAGAAAGGAGCTAGCTCCCCTGTAAGATGTCCTTCCAAGTAGAGAGGGGGCATCTATAGAAGCTGTCCATATTTTCCTAACCAAAACTCAGGCCACATAGTCTAAGAGAATATTCCTTTTGTAAAACCTTTTCAAAAGAACATTCCATTTTTGATGATATTTTAATATCTCAGGAAAACTATAAAGTAGTTTTTCCTAATAGTAGGGCTAGGGTGTTTAGAATCCTTATATTAAAATATCAGCTTTAACGCAGCAAGAATCTCTAATGTAGTACAATGAGCTCGTTTGTTAAAATGGGAGCAGGTACACAGGATTGTTATCTTTTTCAGCTGAAGATTTCTACCTTTGATTTTTTTTTCTTTTATCTTATTAAAATGGACATAAAGCAGACTTACAATTAACTTTTTTTGTTGATTACATTTAACTTGGTGCATGCTGTCCTCTGCTGGGAATTTTAAGAACTACATAACAGAGACAATTTTTCTTCTTTCAAATTCAGTTTTAAAGTGTCATTTCTAATTCCCTTTTTGCAACACTCAAAAATTCATTGAATAAAAATCTGTAAGCAATGCTTCATAACTATTAGAACTTAGAAACTTCGTGAAACATTGTAAATCTTTTCTAGGCAGAGTATTTTAAAATTCAAAATACAACAATTGTACAAAGCAATGTTTAATATGTAGAAATCGAGTATCCAATATTTTGATACTTTATTTAATTGAAATTCAATTAATACCAACCTGAGAATGTCAAAGAATTATGCCTTATTCCTCCTAAACTTCTTCATCATCATCATAATACCCTTAGCATTTTCCTGATCCTTTAGTTAACATATGTTAATTAATTCTATACTATGCTCCTGCTGTCCAATTGTTTCAGTTATGTCCATCACTTCATGACTCCACTTGGGGTTTTCTTAGCAAAAATACTGGAGTGGGAGAGGATTCTGGGAAGATGGTGGAGTAGGTCAGAAAATTTCAAACTCTCAAGATTTTCCTCCACAAAAGAGTTAAAATAGTTCCTCTGGGCGAACATAGAGCCATGAAAACAAATAAGAGTAGGGGCAGAACAGGGGTCCTCTTGGGACAATCAGAGAAGACCTAAAGAAAAATCCCAGGACTAGATTTCCTCCCTTTCCTCCAGACTAGAGTCTGCTTTAAAACAAGAGGCAAACTACTTAAACAATAAGGGGCAAGTCCTGGGGTTAGGTGGTTTGGGGGGTTGCCTCCCTAGCCACGGGAACTTTTACCCCTGGGGACTGTGAGAATAGTTGGGTGTCTGACAGGGGGAAGATCTAGGGAACCTCTACTGACAAAGAATGCTATACCGAGCTGTGCTTCTGAGAGCCACAGGGGCAAGAAGGAATCAGCACACCCCTGGCCAGTGCAGAAGCAACGAGGTGGGGATGCTGCTAGTTGTGGGCACTTACAGGAGATTGGAGGTCTTCATTTGAGTTTAAGGTCAGAGGGAAGAACTGAAGAGGATCAGAGGCCAGAGGCTCCATCCTCCACACCCAGGACTAGAAGTAATTATAAAAACTAAATTATTACTGGAAAAAATATACACAGGCAAAGGAGAAAGAGAGCCACTATGGAAATAGAGAAGACTGAGGTTCATTCTCAGAGGAGGCAGAGAATGCAGCAGAGAAACCCTTTGCTAACACAAAGAGTAATGTCAAATGGTCACCTGTCCAAAAAGACTTCATTGAAGAACTTTAAAAAAAAGACTTTAAAAATCAAATGAGAGAGGTTGAGGAAAAATTAAAAAGAAAAATAAGAATAACACAAGAAAAACAAGAAGATTATAATAAAGTCAACCAATTAGAAAAAGAGATCCAGAATCTTAAGGAAGAAAATAACTCCTTAAAAATCAGAATCGGGCAAGAGGAAGCCAACGAAGTTATAAGAGATGAAGAAATGTAAAAAAAATAAAATATAAAGAATGAAAAAAATAGAAGAGAATGTAAAACATCTCATAAGAAAAATAATGGATCTATAGAACAGATCAAGAAGAGAAAACATAAGAATAACTGAACTACCTGAAATTTCTGATCAAAAAAAGAATCTTGATACAATAATGCAAGAAATAATTAAAGAAAATTGTCCTGAAGGATTAGAACAAGAAGGGAAAGTAGAAATATTAAAAATTCACCTATCACCATCTGAAAGAGAGGAAAAAAGAGATATACACGAACAAAAAAACAAGATTAGGAGTAGAATCTCATAGGGAAAGTATATGTTTATATATTTTTGTGTATATATGTATACATGCATATATATATATATATATATCCATGCTAAATTGTGTCCTTGGGGTGGCAGGTAGTGGTGTTGAAGGGGGGGGGGAGAATAAAGTAAACAGTGTACAGCAAAGAACAAAAGAAAACCACGAGGAAGCAAAGATGGACAGCTTTCAACAAAATGCACAGTATTTAATATATTGGCTTTCTTGAAATGACAAGTTATTACTATATATTTTGAATCCTCTCCTATGCTTTTCATATGTCATGTTATTTTTTCTTAATTTATATTTAAATGTATGTTTCTTTTCCTTTTCTTATTATGTATTTAAGTTTTTGTATTTGTCTAAAATAAATTTTTAAAAAATACTGCAATGGTTTGCCATTTCCTTTTCCAGTTCATTTTACAGATGAAAAAACTGAGCCAAACAGGATTAAGTGACTTGCCTGAGGACACACAGCTAAGTATGTGTGTGAGGTCAGATTTGAACTCAGAAAGATGAGTATTCCTGACTCGAGGCTTGGCACACTATCCACTGCATCACCTAGCTGCTCCCAAGAGGGGGTTGTAGTTTGATAAATAGGGGAAAATGAACCCAGGTAGAGTAATAAGGACTATAGGAGTGTCTTCATCTGTGATGGATGGTAAGGAAAATACAATCAATCCTCAACATTCTCCTATTTAACTTTTGACTTCAAGCATTACATGATTTTAATGAAATAATTTTCATTTTTGACTTGCTAACCCCACATATTCACAGCTGTGCTCAGTAGAGAAAAAATGAGAAGAATATTGTGCACAAATTTCTATAGTAATGGGTATCCTGCTAGGTGTTTCACTGATCTTGTTCACCCCACCATTACAGAGTAGAGAGCTCCCTATGCATTCATTGCATATGTTTGTTTTTACCTTTAAAACTCAAGTTTTGTGTTACAGTGTAATGTGAAGGGAATTTGAAGATCTTTGCTGCCCATTAATAGGCCTATGTGCCCAGCTGTGATACATTCTGAATCACATAGAGCCCATTGGGGGAAGAACTTGCTTAAAGAGAAGTTTGCTTGTAGGAAGGCTTTTACAACTTTTGGTACTAAGTTAATTAGGCACTGAGTCACAAGGGTTGTGATGCCTTTTGGCTCTGAGAAGTGTACATATACTCTGATTTGGTATTTTGCTTTGGAGGTTCGCTCATGAGAAGGATCTTTTGATTTCCTGGTCAAGACTCTCTGTAACTGTATGTTCAGAGTTTCCCGGCTGCTTAGATGTCTGTGCTCCCTTGATCCAGTGATGCACGTAAAATGTATAGTAATATTTATTGCTATATTCAGACAGTTGGAGCCCTGTCTGTTGGTCTTTGTGCTAATATCTCTGCTCGTATTTTCTATACTCATTTCTTTCTCTGTAATTAAAGTAGGATTGTTAAACCCAGTCTTTCCTTTAAAGACAGATCAAAGAATCCGTGCTAGCAGGCCATCCTGGGTATTCTAGGGTGCTTGCTATTACATGCAGTCATGCCCCCAAAGAATAGTGCAAGTCCTTTCACCTCTAAGGCCAAGCATGCAAAATCAGTGATGGCGGTTTAGTGAGAAAACCAGATGTTACAGTAGTAAATAACCATAGCAATCTAGTATTCGATAAACCCAAAGATCCTAGTTTTTGGACAAGAACTCACTACTTAACAAAAACTTCTGGGAAAACTAGAAAACAGTATGGCAGAAACTAGGTATAGACCAACATTTATACCATATAGCAAGATAAGGTCAAAATGGGTACTTGATTTGGACAAAAAGGGTGATACCATAAGCAAATTAGGGGAGCATGGAAAAGTTTACCTGCCAGATTTATGGATAAGGGAATATTATGACTAAACAAGAGATAGAGACCACTACGAGATGTAACATGGATGATTTTTATTATATTAAAATTAAAAAGCTTTGCACATACAAAACTAATACAGCCAACATTAGGGGAAAAAAAGCAGAAAGCTGGGGAATTTTTTGCAGCATTTCTCTCACAATGGCCTCATTTCACAATTATATAAAGAACAAAGTCAAATTTACAAGACTGCAAGTAAATTCCCAGTTGATATATGGTCAAAGGATATGAACAGGCAGTTTTCAGATGAAGAAAGCAAAGTTACCTATAATCCTATGAAAAAATGCTCTAAATAACTATTGATTAGAGAAATGCATTTAAAACAACTCTGAGGTACCACCTCCTACCTATCAGATTGGCTAATATGACAGAAAAGGAAAATGATAAATGTGGGAGGGGATGTGGGAAAAATGAGCCACTAATGCACTGTTGGTGGAATTGTCAAGTGATCCAGTCATTCTAAGAGAGCAGTTTGGAACTATGGCCAAAGGACTATAAAACTATGCATACCCTTTGGTCCAGCAATATCACTACTAAGTCTGTATCCTAAAGAGGAGAGAGGGAGAGGGAAGGGAGGAAGGAGCGAGAGCGAGAGAGAGAGAGAGAGAGAGAGAGAGAGAGAGAGAGAGAGAGAGAGAGAAAGGGAGAGAGAGAGGGAGAGGGAGAGGGGGGAGGGAGGAAAGGAAAGAGAGAGAGAAGGATCTATCAGTACAAAAATATTTGTAGCAGCTCTTTTGACGTCAAAGAATTGGAAATTGAGGTGATGTTCATTAGGGAATGGCTGAACAAGTTGTGCTAAATGATTGTAATGGAATACTATTGTGTTAAAAAAAAAATAACAAGCAGGATGCTTTCAGAAACACCTGGAAAGATTTACATGAACTGATGCCAAGTGAAGTGAACAGAACCAGAATAACATAGTACAACAGTAATATTGTATGGTAATCAACCATAAATGACTTAGCTATGCTCACCAATACAACTATCCAAGACAATTCCAAAGGACTCATGATGAAAAATGCTATCCACCTCCAGAGAAAGAACTGATGCAATCTGAATACAGAATGAAGCTTATTATTTTTTACTTTTTTGTGGTGTGGTTTTTTGCGGGGTTTTAGTCTGTTTTTTTTATAACAATATGGGAATTTTTGCACTTGGATAACCTATATCAAATGCTTACCATCTCAGGAAGAGAGGAGGGGATGGAGGGAGGGAGAGAATTTATAACTCAAAAATTTAGAAAACAAATGTTTAAATTTGTTTTTATGTGTAACTGGGAAAAAATAAAATATTATTTTTAAAAGAAAGAAAAAATAAGGGTGTTAGATAAATTTCATGCCAGAATGTCAGCAGCCCCTGTCAATCTTATTGAGCAGCTGGCTAGAGATATCAAAGCTGCCTCTCATCAATGGCAGCCTCAAGGTTAAATATTAACTTACCTCTAATATGCTCACAGACTCCAAGACCCTCAAGCAGCACAGGAGGTAGATGTCACTGATGGATTATTTCAGTTTGGTGCATCCTTCTTGATCTCCAATGCCATCCACCAACTGTGAAGTACAGAATGTCAAAGGTGATATTAAGACTTCACCAGTCTCAGAGCCTTCTAACCAGCAGCAACTAAAGTCCCAGCAATCTCTCCCTTGGTTTTCAGAAGATGACCAAGGTAGAAAAGTTTACAGAGTATGGTATATAGGCCAATGCCCTAACACCACCATCTGACACCATGGATTATATATAAGATTCAGATTAAAAAATGTTTTAAGTTTAAGAATTTTATTTGTTATATATGGTATTATATGTATTTATGGTACTATAGATTTCATGTGTTATGAAAAGTAAATAATGTCAGAAATCAAATTTTTTATTGAGATGTTAATACAAAAAGGCACAGAATTCTAAGGAATTACTAGTGAGGAAAAAATGTTTTGCGTGTTTTGTGTTCAGTAATTCGGTCATGTCCAACTCTTTGTAATCATGTAGACCAACTGTCCATGGAGTTTCTTTGGCAAACATACTGGAGTGGTTTACTGTGGCCTTCTCCAGTTTTATGCAGGCAGAAGTTAAATGACTTGCCCAGGCTCACCCAGCTAGTAAATGTCTGAGGTCAGATTTGAACTCTGGTTTTTCTGACTCCAGGCCCAGTGATGTATCCACTGTGCCACCTTAGCTGCCCCATTTTGCATGAGTACAGTATTTTATGAGTTATGGTTACTGTTAACAAAAGTATTTATAAAAGTATATATAAAGTGTATATAAAAGTATATATAAAACAAAAAAAGAAACATCTTAGCATTTTGTTATAAAGAATCATATGCAAAAGTATATTTTTAGTGATTGCTAGTGAAAGATTACAGTTTTAGATGGTCTAACTAACTAGGACCTAACCCCCTATTTTTCATAGGTTCATAGGTATAGGTTCATGTTTTTTTGCTTTGAAACTATTTTCTAGGTTGAGGATTGACCCTATTTCTGTTTTCTACATGGTCTGCCTAGTAGAACTCCATTCCCCTATTCCCTTGTTACCATCATGCACAACAGCTATTTGATGCTTCTGTGTGTAACCATCATTTGGAAGCATAGGTCTCTTCCAAATATAGGTGAGGCAAATAAGTGATAAGGCTGCTTCTAAGACCTCCCTCTAAGGGAGTATCAGAGATATTCCATGAAGTCTAAGCTATTCCAAAGCAACCTCTCTCGGTATGTTTTTAATTTCCTAGTGTTGTGTTCTTCCACAGTCTTTGAAAGGAGCTTGATCTCTCTTATAGCCCCTCTCTACAGACTTCAGTTCCAGGCAAACCATTTAGCTCTGAAATAAGCACAGCTTGTTAGAAACTTCCCAGTGGGCTGTAGCACCAGGATTAGAAACACCCTCATCATACTTTGTGCCTCGGGTGGGCACCCATATTATTTCTTGTCTGGTCTGTGCAGTATGCCCTCCCATTCACAGTACTGATTATACAGGAGTAGTTCTAACAGTTGTGGAGAAAAGAGGGCCTGGTTCAAAATCATTTCTCCCTATCCCCTCATTAAGCTTACTTACAAACACACACTCTGTATCATATGCCTTTTGAAGATGAGTTACCATGATTTTAGCTGACTCCTCTATTTTACTCTCTGCATTTGCCAACAAGTTAATAGGAGAACTACCCCCCACAGAACTCAGTGTATTAAATTTCAATGTTTGCCAATCAACACCCTGTTTAATAAATATTGCCAATAATGGGGAATGCCTGGGAAAGTTCAACAACACATGGACCTTAAAGGTGGCATTTCAGTGGCATAAATCAAAGGTAACAAGTCAGCTACATGTTAGTAACTAGAGGCAGAAGCAAAGCAACATATTTTAAGTTTAGATTTAAAAAGTAATAACTTTTCATTAGGATTTCCAGACTAACTTGTATGAATTTGTTCTAGACAGTCCTACCTGATGGAATGAATGAGAAAACTTTTTCATCTCACAGGAATTCTGTACTACAGATTATTGAATGCAGTTCTTTATTCAAGCTTTGTTAGAATTTATTCATTAAAATGTGATCTGCTGTCGAAGGTGAGAGGCTATTTGCTATTGCACAAGAATTCTAATTTATCATTATCCAGTGAATAGCACATATGTATCTATATGCATGTACATATAAAACAAAAAAGAAATATCCTAAAATAAAATATTTAAGTTAACAAATGATACCTAAGGTTTAGGTATAATTTTATAATTATTAATTCTAATTGATTGTATGCTATATTTATTTAAATTTATCTAGATACACCCATGGCAGCATCAGTTTAAAAATGTATTTGAGAGATATAGAGAAAATTTGGAACTCAAAATCTTGTGGAAATGAATGTTGAAAACTATAAATAAATAAATAAATAAATTCAAAACCATATTTGACTTACCGTATGGAGGGTAGGAAGGATTCTATAGCTGACCATAGGGGAGGAGTGGGCATTAAAATAGAATTCTTCTATCTAAATTCTTAAGTTCTAGAAGTAGAGTTTCTTTTGCCTTGCATACTTGTTGAAGTAGAAGGTAAGTGGCAAGGCTTTGATGAATGGCATGTGGGACTTGGAGTCAGGATGTCCTTTGTCCAAGCTCCATCTTTGACACATCTGTCTCTTAAACCTCAATTTCCTCATCCATAAAATGGGAATAATAATAACCTGAAGTGCCTATTTCATTCACAAGGTTGTCATGAAATTTAAATGAGATCACATATAGAAGGCTCTTAAATAATAGTTCCTATATTAGAAGATAACTGGAAGTGCTATCTCATAAGTTTTAAATTTTCTTAAGAATATGGTAGGATCTCTGTTATTAAGAGAGTCACATTCTAGTGATATATTTCTCTTGGAAACTTCAAAATGAGAGTTACAAATAACATGAAATTTTAAATGGGTTCTTGATAATAAAAGTAATTAAATTATCATCAAATCATAAAGCTGGAAGGGACCTTAGCCATTGCCATACTCTTTCTAACTAATGCTTTCATTTTACAGAAGATGACACTGAGACTTAGAGAAAGGAAATGATTTGGTCAAAGTTGTTCAGCAAGGTAGTCGGAGACTTGAGGCTAGAATCCAGGCCTCTTATCACAGTGGGCAATATTTTTCCACTCTGCTGAAGAGCTTCCCAGATATCTAATACACATGATATCTAGATATCTAGAAATGTCTTCAGATTTGCCAGAAAAGATTTCACACACACACACACACACACACACACACACACACACACACACTGGTGGGGACACAATTTGATAAGCTTTGGGTACAGAGTGTGGAGAATAGAAGAGCTGATGGGTAAGGGAGCTGATTTTTGCTGAGGCAGGAAAATGAAGGGAGAAATGGGTAAAAGCCAGGATCTATTGTGAAGCAGTCAAGTGCTAGGGCAAGTCAGGTCCTACAAGAAGTCAATGACAAAGAAACAGTCTCTTCCTTCTCTAGCATTTCTCCAGCTGTGGCCTGTAGCTTCTGCAGGGGACCAGGAGGCCTGCTTCCTGGGACCCAGGGCAAGTCATTTCCCCCTCTAAGTCTCAGTCTCTTCACCTACAAATTAGAGATAAAATATCTCCACTATGTACTTACTTCACAGGTTTGTTTTAAGGATCAAATAAGAATGTATTTAAAAGGTTTTGTAAACTCTAAAAGCACTCTATTAGCTACTGATTCAGTTCAATTCAACACCCATTTA
The DNA here is from genome assembly GCF_028583685.1 of Petaurus breviceps papuanus. Classification (NCBI taxonomy): domain Eukaryota; kingdom Metazoa; phylum Chordata; class Mammalia; order Diprotodontia; family Petauridae; genus Petaurus; species Petaurus breviceps. The sequence continues at coordinate 21,691,008 of NW_027187348.1, read as the reverse complement.
TTAATTACTACAATATGCCAAGTACTATGCTAAGTGCTAGGGATACAAAGACAAAGTGCTGGAACAGTCCCTTTCCTCAAGAAGTTTACACTATATTGGGGGAACAACATGCAAACACAGAATATGTACCATGGGGTGGAGTGAAAGGGCACAAGTCTGCCATAAAGGGCAGGCCATTAATAAGAGAGCAGGGCTTCCAGAGGGTACAATGGAATGGTAGAGAAAAGTGGGATAGAGTCACTGGAAGGATGGGGCTGGCACAGATGAGTATTGAAGAAGTAGAGGAAATGGTGGTCATGGAAGGAATCTTCAGCCTAACACAACACAAGTGCATGGGAATACGAAGTGAAGCTATGGGATGCAGGATTATTACAAGCTTCAAGTAGCAAAGGTAATGTAGATTTGATTGTCAATCCCTGAGGAGGGGGGAAGGGAAGGAATGCACATAATAGCAGAATAAATATCCACTACCTGCTCTTGTCTGATGGTTAAGTGAAGGTTAAAGGACAAAGAAGTCCTGCAATGAGGTGAGTTATCAAGGGTATTTACTTTGAACCAGGCTAGCTGATATCTGTACTAGAATTCAACTTTTTTAAAAGCTTATCTCTCCAAGGAGGAGGAACAAGAAACTCTTTGTTCCTGGAATAATGGCCAGTGTAGAGCAGGAAAAGCAGTAGCTATAAGCAAAGAGAGTAGTTCCATTTGACTGGGACTCTCACCCTCAAGGGCTCTGCATTATTGTAAGGTGAAATCAATTATCACTCATGTGTGATGAAAGAGCAGGAGGCCATATCTCTGGGCCTGAAACACCTGGAGATCCTCTCTAAGGGACTAATTAAACTCACATTCTACACCAATTTCTTCATAAGACAGTAGTGGGGAGGCGATTGGGAACCTGATTATGTACAATTAGAATATGCTATACACATGGAGGCAAGTGTCAGGCTTGGTCTCCAGATCTTTTGACTTCTTGAGAGCTCTCTTTTCCCTGTGGAGACTCCTGGGGTTTAAACTTGTACCAATCAGATTTCTACATCTGCTATACCCTAGTTATCATAAATGCCAAAAGGCTGGTGTCATTCTCTGGTGGCTGAAAGTAAGACCTAAACCCCAAATTTCTTTGGTCAGCCTCCCAAGTAGGGGTCATCTGACTCTGCCTGGCCCTAAACTCATTCACCACGCAATGAACCAAGAATTGCAAACATCTGTGCAAATCCTGACCCCAAAACAGTTCTGTCCTCTCCCATAATGTTTAACTTGAATAATAGACAATACAGGTCACTGATTAAATCCAAAATAGGTTAATTTTTGTGCACAATTCTGCCATATTTCTGTACCAGTGTTAAATTATTGATATAGCTTATAGACAAAGGCATTTATTTATCTTTCTGATATATTTGTCTCAGTCTTAAAAGGATACTCAGAAGCCCCAATAACTGTCTTACCATCTAAATCTTTCTGTAATCCAGTTCTTTTCTTTCAAATATTTAGATGGTATACCATTCAGCACAGTATTAGAATGATAAAATTAAACAAGATATCCCTTTTTTTCAAAATGACAGTACCATGCCTTTGATGTTAAATAGTAGCATAAAAATATTTGTACAGATGTACTTAATATTGCTATTGTTTCATATTCTTCTGGTGTCTTTAGGTATAATGTTGTTTTTCTGCTTGGTTCTGCCCTAGGCCTTCTTTTCTTTTTCCTCTATACTATTTCACTTAGTGATAACATCAGACCCCACAGATTTAATTACTGTCTCTATGCTGATGACTCTCAAATATACCTATCATACCCCCAAACTCTCTGCTGACCTCCAGTCTCTCATAACCAGCTGCCTTTCAGACACCTCAAACTGGTTGTTCAGATCTTAAACTCAGTATGATCAAAATGGAACTCATTTTCTTTCCCCCTAAACCCTTTTACTTTCCCTGTTACTATAGAGGGCAGCATACCCTCCCAATCCCTCAGGCTCACAATCTACAAGTCATTTGCCATGGCCTATTGATTTCACCTTTGCTACATCTCTCAAATATGCCCCTTTACTATTCTGACACAGCCACCACCCTGGTACATGTCCTCATTACCTCAAGCCTTGATTATGATGATTCCAATCATTCTCTGTTCAACCACCAAAGTGATTTTCCTCAAATGCATTCTGATCTTGTCACACAGTCCCCTCCCCATCACCCCCAAATAACCTCCTGTGGCTCCCTATTGCCTCTAGGATCAAAATAAAATTCTATTTGGCATTTCAAAGCTCTTTGTAAACTATCCCCCACCCACCTTTGCAGTGTTCTTACATATTACCCCCCTACATGTACTATTCCATCTATTGATACTGGCCTCCTGACTACTCCATGAAGAAGACACTTCATCTCTCTGCTCCCAGCATTCTCTCAGACTTTCCTCCATGCTTTCCCCCCATATTCTCCCTTCTCTTCTCCTCCTACTGACCACTTTGGCTTCCTTTAAATCCCATGAAAGACTTCCTCAACCCCTTTTACTTTTAGAGTCTTCCTTCTGTTAATCATTTCCAAATTATCCTGTATATAGCTTGCTTTGTATATATTTATCATTGTTATAGTCAGAGACTTAAAAAATGAACTGGAGAAATTATTAAAAGCAAATAGGGAGAAGACCACTCTGCTCACATCTCTTAACCACCTAAAATAGGCTCCAGGAAGAGTGGAAAATGTGAAAGATAAAAGGAAAACAAGATTTCAAATCAATTCTACAAATATTTATGAAACAGTTACTATGCATTAGACACTGCTTAGCTCTAGGAATACAAAGATTAAAAAGATACCAGTTCCTACCCCTCAAGTGTATACATCTATGTCAATAGACATATGTAGGCATATATGTGTTGTTATGGTTGTTGAGTTTTTTTTCAGTCATGTTTTACTCTTCATTACCTCATTTGGGGCTGGGTTTGAATTTTTTTTTTTGCTTTTTTGCTTTTTTTTTGGAGGGTAGAAGGCAGGGCAATTGGGGTTAAGTGACTTGCCCAAGGTCACACCGCTAATACGTGGCAAGCATTTGAGGTCATATTTGAACTCAGGTCCTCCTAACTCTAGGGTGGATGCTGTGTTCACTGCGCCACCCTAGCTGCCCCCATTTGGGGTTTTCTTAGCAGAGATACTGTAGTGGTTTGCCATTTCCTTCTCCAATTTTTTTTTTTCAGATTAGGAAACTAAAGCAAATAGAGGTTAAATGTCTGGTCCAGGGTCACACAACTATTAAGTGTCTGAGGCTAGATTTGAGCTTCCAAAAATGAGTCTTTCATACTTTAGGCCTGACATATTCTCTTCACTGTGCTCTGTGTGTGCATGAGTACACACATATATGCACACATATACCTATGTGTGTATGAAGCATCTACTACTGGGCTAAACATTGTGCTAAGCGCTTAAGAAATATTATCTTATCTGGTCTAACTTTAGGTAGATTGTGATGGGGACATATAATAAATCCAGTTAAAGTGATCTAGGAACATTTTAAGATGGACAGATCACCTTCAGCCTGAGGAATCAAGGAGGACTTCATGTAGGTTATATATGATCTGTGTTTGGAAAAAAAGGAAAACTTTCAATGGGCAGAAATGAGGAGGAAACGTGTCCCAAAAATGGGATGCAGCCTTATTTGTTTCTTTTCTGCATTTGTTCTCTCCTGGTCTGATCTGTCATTACCCATATCTGGCTTTTGAATCAATTTTTTTGTATGGATAACTAGGATGTCCCTCCTATACTTCTAAGACTCCACCCCCCCATTCCTCTTTTAATAACCACAAATGAAAAAGTTCCATTGGACCAAACCCAAAAACAACTGGGTTAACTACTGGGGGAAATGGCCTTTTAATTTGGAAAATAAGAAAAGTGATGAACTTGGACTATTGGGAAAGGGGTCTGTCCATATGGCTTTTCTTTTAGAAAGATATTATAAAAAGGAACTTATAAAAAAAAAAAGAAAACCTTGGCTTTTTGAAATCTTCAAAGTTTAATGATAAACTTCCTTTTTGTGGTAAGTTTTCAAGTGCTTGTTTTTTGGCTTCATGCATGTGAAAGCTAACCAGTTTTTATCATAAAAATGTTTTTTGGCAATCAAAGGTTTTATTACAGGAAGTATTCCTGCCAGCAAAGTCTATTGAGCTGAATCATAAACAATGTCTGGCCTTCTGTCACTATTCATTATTTATTCATGGATCACTAATTCCTGGATAAGAATACAATCAGTCACTTATTTGAAATATGTATTTTGAATGATCCATTGAAAAGAAGAGTGCTGAGAAGAGTCAGGTGACTTTCATATATAGTTCAAAGTGTGAATAAAATCTATTTTATTAGTGTTTGAAAGTCATTCGGGTTGGTTGAGGGACAAAGCAGTGAATGCCACAAACAACAGGAGTTGAGAGCACTTTATAATAAATAGAATCAAGCAACCTCCTCACTGCTTGGGAATCACTTATAAGTAGTAAAACAAAGGCAAAGAAAGCTAAATATAAAGTAGCTCGTTTTAGGGTTTTTGGTGAGGTTTTGTTTTGTTATTTTACCATTTATCTTTGATGTTGAAGTGAAATGTTACCAGTGTTTTCATTTGGGTCAAAATATATATGCAATCTATACATACACACACACACACAGAGGTATTGTGTGTGTGTGTGTATACAGAGGGAGAGAGAGTTTTTGACACAAAGTATAAGTGTGCTAAGGACAGTAGAAGGTGTTTTATGGCTATCAGATATGTCAAGTTCTTTTTCTGAATTTCATCTTTTAAGCAAACGTTACTGTAGAGGTGCCTTTCCAATGGAGGACAACATCATGAGATATTAAATAGTTATTGTTAAAGAAAAATAAGATAATATTCTTATGTTTGCATTTCTCTACTAAAGTCACATGCCCTATCATGATATTGGAAACCTGAGCTATGAGTTCTTGATATGATAGATTCCAATTGCATTTATTCCAACTTAGCCACTTACTACCCACATGACCTTGGGCAAGTCCCTTCATGAATTTGTTTCCTCATTAATAAAATGGGGTGGAGGGGTGGCTGGGTGGCACAGTGAAGTAGAGCGATGGCCCTGGAGTCAGGAGGACCTGAGTTCAGATCCAGCCTCAGACACTTAACACACACAAACAAAAAAAAAAAAGTAGCCGTGTGACCTTGGGCGAGTTACTTAAACCCAATTGCCCTCCAAAAAAAAAAAAAAAGCAAAAAATAAAAATAAAATAAAATGGGGTGGGAATTGAAGAAAAGGCTTAGATTTCTTGACCATTAAAGTCCTTTCCAGCTTTAAATCTATAACCCTGTGATCCTAAATAGCATAGAATATTAGTTATTCACATACATATGATTCACGAAAATGTACAAAACTTCTTTTACAAGATTTCAAATTCCTGGTTGGCAGGTATCATATGAAAGACATTATATATGTTGAGGTGAAAATGGGATAAAGAAGTAGAATTTGTGGGAAGACAAATATTCTGCCAGGTCATACAAATCTAAAAAGGGTTTTAGTAAAGGTTCTGTGATAGACTGTATCTATCACCTGATGACCATCCCAGTTAAATTTTGAAAGTCTTATAACTAAAAGGTTGGCCCTCATGTAATGAATTTCTCCAGTGATAATGACTCATGAAAGATGTCTATTATATTTTAGAAGGGTTGCAACCTGCATTGGAGGAAAGAATACTATACTTGAAAGTAATTTTGTATTGTACAATATTGTTTTTAAAGTGTTTTCACATACATGATCTCATTTGAGCTCATAACAACCTGTTAACGACCCTGAATGAAAGTAAAGGAAAATTTAACATTCTAATTCTGTAGAGGAAAAGAAGATTCATAATAAGTCAATGATTTTCCTAGTCTCATAGATTGTAGATGACAGAACCAATTTGAAAACACAGGTCTTGTGGTCCAGTGCTCCATCAACTATATCATACAAATTCTCAAACTGAGAACTAGCAAAATGGGTTTCTGAATAGGAGGAAAAATAGGTGGATTCTGTTGTAGCAGAAAGCCCAGAAGCTGCACAGCTGGAAGCAGCAGTAGCAGGTGTGATTTCCACAAAGCCATAGCAGTGGTGCTAACGCCAACACTGCTCCTGCTGCTTTCCAGCTGTTTGACATTTGGCATTCTCTGTCTTGCACTGTACAATAGAGCAATAACTATGGCTTATGGCAGCCTTCAACATTAAATTAATGTAGAGCTTATGTTGGTGGATAGAACACGAGCAACTCAGCATTAAATCTGGCCCTTCCTTGCTAAATTCAGGCCAGGTCCTGGCATGACTGAATGACAGAATCCTTAAGTGCTGACAGGGATCTCATTATAGTCCAGTTTATTCCTAACCAAGTATTCTTTTTCCAGCAACCCCAGCAAGTAACTGGACATCCAGCATCTGTCTGAAAAACTCCAGTGAGGAGCCCAGCCTCCTGTGGAGCAGCCTCTTATGCTTACTTGTGTTTTTGTGGGACCCTCATGTAGGATATGGAACACTGACCTTGAAGAAAGGAATTTCACTTCCTCCTCAGACACCTATTACCTGTGTGATTGAGCTGGTAACTCTCTTTACTTCTCAGAGCTTTGGAATCATCATGTGGAAAATGTGATAATGGGACTTATATTACCCATTTCAAAGGGTTGTTTCAAGATGAGCCAGGCTAATCCCTTTTCCATGACAGCTCTTCACATAATTTAAAAAGATATATCTATTCCAAGTTCACAAGTCAATTTAAGCATTCATTAAATGTTTACTCTATACAAAGTACTGTACTAGGCCCTAGGGATACATGAATTTCCTACCCTGAAGGAGCTTACATTTTACTGAGGGAAAATAAAACATGCACATAAACAAATGCAAGGCAACATCACCTGAGAAGAGAAGTATCCAGGAAGGCCTTGTGGAGGAGATGGAAGGAGGTTGGAATGAGATGATGAGCTCAGATGAGCTAAACTTGGGAGGAAGACAAGATTCTGAGGTGGAGATGAAAAGGAAGCTCTTTTCAGGCATGGGGGATTTATGCATATGCACACATGTAGGATATGGTATGTTGAATTCAGGGAACAGGTATGGTTTGACTAAACGTATAGAGCTTATAAAAGTGAATCAGATTACAGAGGACCTTAATTGCTGGATTGAGAAATTTGAAGTTTTCCCCAGAGGCAAGAGAAATTCAGTGGAGATTTTTGAATAGGGGAGTGGCATCGTCAAACCTGAGCATTAGAAATTTTATTTTAGGAACTATGTGGAAGATAGATTAGAGAAGGAAGTGTTTGAAAGAAAGGAAACCAATTAGGAGGTTGCTTTCAATTATCTAAGCAGGAGGTCATGAGTTCCTGGACCAGAAGCATGGGCAGGAAAATGGATGGAAGTGATGGGGTGCCTGGGGTGTCTATGTTTGTAACATCAGTTTGTAAAATCAATTTGTAAAACCAGTTTGTAAAATCACATCCCCCCCAGCCTCAGAGCATTAACTCTGCCCCTTCCCCCTGCCAGCACTTTGCCTAGCAACAATTCATGAAATGTTTATCTCCCCCTAGTATAATGGCCAGCTGCACCTATGAATCCTTCAATGCACTATCTCTAAGTTAACTCCTCAGCCAATTATACATATCCTGAATCCTGTTAGCCTTGATTCCCAACATCCATCTTGTCAAATATGACACTGATGGGTGGCAGACTAGGCACTTTTCAGTCAGCCCTGACCGATAGCTGACTTAGTGACATTTTAAACCTAAAACCACACCTCCAGGTAGCCCCCCCTCTCCCCTGGCCTTGGGCTATTTCCTAGTGAATTATAGGCACGTGTTCCTTTAAGCACTGACCACTCTTTAACTCCTCCCTAATCCCACCCTTACTCACCTAATTAGCATAATTGGCATCTGATTTACTATTGTAATTCTTTATAAACTATATCTACGACTTCTTTAAGGTTGCAGGTTCTCTAAGAACCCTGCCTGCTGTAAAGCGGAACAATAAACTTACAATCCTGATTTAAAAGATTGCTTGGGTCCTGCTAATTCCTTCCAGACTGCCCAGCAGGTACTCTGGTCATTGGAGCCCCTGTAACACCTATCACCCCCATCCTTATCAGAAGGGGAGAGATTGTGGAAAATGTAGATGACACAATTCGACAACTGATTGTTTATGGGGTGATAAGGGAGACGGAAAAGGCAGAAATGACTGGCAGGTTACAGCTCAAGTGACTGAGGAACTCTTCTCTTGTTCAAGGTAACCATTCTCAATTCTTTCATTCTCAGAGCTTCATTCACATGGCATGGCTGCCTCAATCTCATTCAAAAATGGGAAAGCCAGATGATCCTCACATGATTAGAAAGTTCTGAGTTCTACAGATCTAATTTTGATTATTCTAAGAAGCCAAATCTAGTAGCTTTATGTGTCAAAACTTTGATCATGACCCCTTGACCTCAGAACCAGATGTTATATAACATTTCTAACAGAAGGTCTTTGATGCACATGCTGGGAACCTTAGATTTGATTGGAAAGTCAGTTGTATGTAGCTTGTGGATACCTAATTATTTTTATACTTGTTACCCTCATTAGAATGTGAGCTCTTTGCCTTTCTTGGGATCCCAAGCAATTAGCAATTATAATGCTGGCACCTAATAAGCCCTAAACAAACATCTGTCAACTTACTGGCTGATCCAGGGCAGGTCCCTTTATCTGTTCTTGAATGTGATCTACTGGTATAGGTAGGAGAATCTAGATTTGCAGCAATAAGTGGTAGAAAAGCAAGAAAGCATTTTCCAGGCAGGTTGCCTAAGTTGTGGGTTTTTGCGTTTTTTCCATATTTCAGTTGGTTCTTTCTTATCATAAACAATGACTTTAAAATGCCATCTACTAAGAGCTCAATTAATTCCATCTGTAGTTCTTTAGGTGCCTTGGTGATATCGGCTAGGTGAAGCTGAAATGCTCATTTTAATGTGATGTTATGATTCTCAATGTCAGTGAATCTTTCCTTGTATTCTCCAATTAATAGGTCTATTACAGCTGCATATTCTTCAAGAGATTCATATATATCATGCAATCCATCAATGACCTTTGCTAACTGGGGCAAACATTCATCCAAAATTTCCTTTGGAAAAAGAAGTGTTTTGAAAAAAGATAGCTCTTTTCAAAATGCTTGAATTTTTTTTTGCTGCATATCATATATAGACTTAGTTTTACGTTGCAAAGAAATATTCAAGTCATTTTGATTTGACACAAAATCACACAGAAACAGAACATTCCTATAGAAATCTTCTTTCAATAATTCACATTGCTGATTCTGTTCTTCATAAAATTTAACTATCTGTTCTCGAAGAGATAAAATTTTGGCTAATACCTGTCCCTTCAATAAGCAATGTACTTTAGAATGATACAACAAATCTATACTGAATATCTCATCATTCAACTTTAGCATGTTACAAAACTGATGATGCATTTGCATGAAGAATATAGTTAACAATATTTATAACCTGTTACAAATTGTCACTTAAAATAGTAACTTTAGCACAGAGATTTTGCTGATGCAAGATACAATGAAAAGAAATGAGAGCACCTATGTATGTTAACAGGTTTTTGATCTGTGCAGTAAACCGTTCATGTTTTCCTGTCTTGGTAGGTGTACCATCTATACATACACTCACTAAATTTACCAAATTCAGTCCAACTTCATGACATTATCTCAAAAGTTGTTGAACATATCTGTTCCTTGTGTTCTGTTCACAAGAGTGCCCAAGGCGAGAAACTCTTCATGGCAAAGAAAATCTCCTGTTATGACTCAAATGAAGTATAAAACCTGCGCCAAGTCAGTGGCATCAGTTGATTCATCCAAAGTGATTGAATAATATATATTTTCCTTTTGAAGTATTGCATGAAGTTGTTCTGTTAAGTTAAATACTAATTCATGCTGCTGAATGGTTATGGTTTCCTTGAAAAAGGCAGTTGTTTGGACTTGGGAATGTTATCAGGGTCTAAGCATCTTACAACTTTGACAATGCATTCTTTCACAATTTCTACATCATTGAATGGCTTCCTTTTTCCCCTGAGTATATAAGCTACTTTGTAAGCTGCTTCAGTGGCATGATTTCCAGGTCTTATTGCTGCTGGAAAGAACTGTCATTGCTTTTGCTTTTCATCTTTTAATTTCTACTATACTACCTTTTGCCCCCTCCCTCTAATTTAAAATATTTGTGGTCTTTATGAGTATTATAATGCTGATGAACATTGAATTTCTTTTATGTTAATATTGTAGTATCACAAAGCAATTAAATCATCTTGTTTTTTAGCAGAAACAAGATAATATTCTAATTCCCAATCCTCATTAAAAAAATCCATTTTCTTCTTTCAGTGTTCCCTTGGTCTTCTTTGGCATGATGGGCTGTTAAGCAGAGGGAATTAAAAAAGACTGTCTAGCATGCAACTATTCACAAATTTCACTTCAAACAGAAACACAATGCACCATTGTCAAAAGCTGGTAACAGACTTGTGTACTCAACTCCCATAAACTGTTGCCAAGCAGTCCCATGCAGTAGTGGTGCCAGTCAGACTGGGGAAGTTAGAATTAAATAATGAGCATCACAGCCATCAAGTTAGCCCTTATGGCTTACAAATGTTCTAATTGTGCTGGTCAGTCTGTGTAGCAGCAAGCACCCCAGCGTCCCCAGGGTGGCTGTGCAACACAGGTTCTTGGATCTGCTTTGATAAAGGAAAGCAACTCAAAAATGGGTTAACAAGCTTACTTTAATCAGTCAAATATGTATCCTTTACCTAGTTCAGGGGAAAAAGGTCAGCACCCCGAACTTCAGAATATACAGACAGAATTATCAAGACAGAAACAGATCAAGTAGACAGATTTCCAAACTGTCCAACTACTACATCCATACCAAGGGC
>NW_027187348.1:21621818-21680004 GCF_028583685.1 Petaurus breviceps papuanus | reverse complement strand
GGCCAGGTAGCACAGCGAGTAAGAGCACTGGCTCCAGTGTTGAGAAGACCTGGAGATTGAATCCCGGGCTCAGACACTTAGCACCCACCCAGAAAAACCTGGCCATGTAACCTTGAGCAAGTTACTTAACCTCGATTGCTTAGGGGCGGCCAGGTGGCTCAGAGAGTAAGAGCACCGGCTCCAGTGTCGGGATGACCTGGATCAAATCTGGGCTCAGATACTCTGCACCACACCCAGAAATAACTGGCCATGTAACCTTGAGCAAGTTACTCAACCCCGATTGCTTAAAAAAAAAAAAAAAAAAAACCAATGGCTTCCCAGAGTCTCATATGATCAAATCACAGAACACTTCTCAAAGTGAGCCCCAAAACAAAGCCTCACATCAAGGCTTATATAGCCTTCTCCTGGCTCAGAGAATGTAACAACTTTCTTGACCCATTGGCCAATCAAAAAGTATCTACTGAAAAACAAGCGTCCCACCCCAGGCTCCAGGTGCACTTTAGCCTAGAGGCGGGGAAGATCTTAAAAATTTACATTCCCATTACAGTCTGGGAGGATTATTTCATTGGAACTTATTTTATTCTTTGGTATTTTAAATATGTTCATTTAAAAAATAAAATTAAAATATAAAAGAAGAACAAAAATGTATTGATAAAAATAAAAGAATTTGTTCTGTAAAACTTGGATTCAGTCAAAAGGCTGCACTTAAGGACCTAGAAGGCCACAGTTTCCCCACCTGCTCTTTATCCTTTAATCAGAAGTAAACTCTCCCAATTCAGTGGGGTCCTGCCCCAAATTGAGGAGAATGTTTTCTTGCCAGCCCTGTCCTTCACAAGGACAAAGAGAAGAAAAAAGAGGAAAAAAGTCTACTAATATCTGACCTACTTTTAATTGGTTATTAATGATAACAAAAAGAATCTTTAGGTCCCATATATAAAATTGATTATTAATATAATAAGAAAATAAACATTTTTCTCAATCTCAAGTATAATCTGTGATGCCCACCAAGTACATACCATTCTCTCACAAGGAGAGATTCAGGAGACATGAAGATAATAATGTAACCATTTGTGTAGGGAAATGCTATGAGGTAGCAAGTAAGAAAGAAGAAAAACGTCAGACCAAGAAGAGTCAAGGAATTTAAGAAATCATAGGTAATAGATAATGGATGGTGGTTGCACGCACACACACACACACACACACACACACACACACACACACACACACGAGGAGAACTAAGACCAGGAGCATAAAATGTCACCAAAGTTGAATTCAGAAGATAGGATGAAAGAGTAAAATAATTTACGGTGTCAGGGGTAATAGAGAAATTGTGAATGATGAGGATTGAGGAGAGGCTGCTTGACCAGGTTGAAGTAACTTACAGCAAGATAAAAGTTGATAATAAAGAAATCTCTGTTAATATGAAAACTCAGTCTGGCTAGGAGGCAAGTTTCTACAGTCTATTTCTTTTCCTTCAAGAACAAGTTGTCCATCTGCATATAAAATTCTGTGTTGGCCTTGCTGACTATTCTGACTGACCTCAGACTGAAAATGAAAACCAGGCTTCAGGCTCAGTTTCCTTGTAAATGCCATTAAAGTGAAATTGTTCCTTCTAGTATACTACAGAGAAACCATAGGGAATCAACTCTGCACACTGTTCTGGAAACCCAAGGGAACATGATGTGATCTGGAGCATCAGAGGAGGCATTTAGCTAGCCAGAGAACTCTGTGGAAAAATGATCCATTCCTACTTTTGTCCAAAGGATTTTTACAAGCAAACTAAAACTAGAAATCAGCTTTTAAGCTTTCAAGGTCACCTGGAAGTCATGTAGGCAATGCATCCAGCATTTTTATGCATTGATAAAGTGACAAGTAATAATTCTTACAGTAGGACTCTGATTCTTAAGTTGCCAGGCAAGTTATTCTAATACACAGAGAAATTTCTAACCTTGAACTTCAGAACATTTGGAAGATACTAACCACCTAAGTAAACACTGCCTCTCTGAAGAAAGTTCATGTTAAGAAAATTTTTAATCATGAAGTTAATATTGCTCTTAAATAATACAAATAACCAAATGGAATATGGGGTAAAACCCACAAATAAAATCATAATATGAACTAGTTACATTTTTAATCTTTGAAATAATACATGCAATTATCACTATATTTGTTTCCTTTTGAAAAGTTTTCTGAGTTCTTATGAAGTTTTGTTACCATTTGTTGGCTTTTTTTAAAAACAGGAACATAACTAATATGTAAGTTATTCTTTCCATATTTCTAAGCTCTACATATTTGTCATTTTTATTGCTCAATGGTGTTTAATTACATTGCTATTATACAATATTTTAAGCTAAACCCTAATAATTAGATTTGCAAGTTGTTTTGATGCTTTATTTTTCTATTATAAATTAAAATTTCTATGAATGGTTTTGTACAGATAGGTCTTTTTTTTTTAAAGTAACATGCTGTAATGTAATGCCAAGGAAAGGCAACTTCCCAAGGTTCAAAATACCAGCATAGGTGCTCTCCATTTTGTTCAGTGACCAACCAAGAACAGAGAAGATCAAAACATGGCATCATTCAAAATACAGCATTTACTAAGTGTGATTAAATAATCTCCAAGTACTACTCCACCCCAAGACCTTCCAATCATTCAATCAATTACAAAGTCCCTGTTCTAAATACTACTCCACCCCTAGGCTGTACCTTCATTTAGTCCACCACAAAGCCCCTCTTCTCAAATGGAGATTAGTTTCCAAACATAAGTAAAGTACCTTCATCTGTTCAATCACAGAGCACAAAAAGGTCAAAAGTTCCCCACCCCTGGATCACAATTGAATCTACCCCAGAGTTACATCAAGTTTAAGCACAGCACTTAATACCCAAATGGAGGTCTTTTCTTCATCTTCAACCTGAGGAAAGTTCTCAGCAATCTTTGTTCCTGGGGAGACAAAGCTTAGCAAGGCCACAAGATACATTTCCAGTGTCTTCATTAATTCATCCTCTGCCAGCAGAACAGTCCTAGGACCCCTGAAAACATTAGCAAAACCCTCTCCCAGGATTTCTGTAAACATACAACAAGAAAATCCTTCTTCAGGGCTTCTGAACCAACAGAAAGGTTCCCAGACCCCTGCAATAACAGCACTGTCCTTCACCAGTGGACAGTATTCACTCTCTGTCTGCAGGACAGTCTCAGGGCTTCTTAACCAAAAGCCAGGTTCCAGGACTTCTTCAACAACAGGACTGTCTTTCACCAGTGGACAAATTTGGCAAAACAACATCAAAACAGACAGACAAAGTACCAGCAAAACAGCCATGTCTCCTCAGTCCTTGGCAGCTCAGGGGGCAGGTCTCAAAAGTCCAGGGCAATTCAAAGTGGCCCCCAGCAATCCTCTCAGTCTCTCTCTCTGCCTCCAAAGGTGCTGCTTCCAAAAAGTTCTTCTGCCTCTCTCTTGTCTCTCCAAATCTATGTCACCAGCTCCTCCCAGTTCAGGACTCTCTTTTCACATCAACAAGTCTATCCCACAGGTGGGATTAACAAGCTCTGGGTTTTAACACAATCAATTTGAAAAACCAAGCCAATACAGGGGACTCTTTAAATGCCATTACTATCACACATGCTTAGAATTTATCCTCAGCTTTAGGACTATTGGGTCAAACGTCAGTTTTGTAACTTTTACTACCGTGTTTCCCCGATAATAAGACCTATCCCTAAAATAAGCCCTCCCCTTACTGTGTAAGATTCCTCTAAAATAAGCCCTCCCCCGAAAATAAGCCCTATTGAGATTGCTACTGTAGTGAAGGTGATCCCCTGCGTTACACGCTACATTACGGTACCCTCTGTATGCACCGTCCCTCCCCCCCCCACCCCGGTGAAACGCACGCCGCGCTCCGAGCTGCATCCAATCAGAGCTGCAGCAGTGAGCGCGTCATCCTGTTCTTCCCCAGTGATTTGCTTGCTGGTGCCATTGAGAGCAGTGCCGCGGAGGAGAGCTGAGGCAGGACAACATAAGCCCTCCCCTGAAAATAAGCCCTCTGGTGTTTTTCTTTCCAAAAAAATTAATAAGACAGTGTCTTATTATCGGGGAAACACGGTATAAGTTGTCATAGTGCTCCCTCCACCCCAATCTATAGTCCCACCAACAATAAACTGCCAAGTAGCTGTGCTAACCCAAGTTTGCTAAAAAGGGAGAGATCGCATTTACTTTTTCAAGGTGGCTTTCTATAAAGTGAATTATAGGGTCCTCAAGTAACTTTTAGGGAGGACTTTTTGTTACATATACCTCAAGTTTTGGGTCAGGTTATCTCTGTCTATTCATCTCATCTAATTATATAGTTGTGACTTTTGCACATGGATCATGAACTACAAACTGTTTCAGTAATAAATTGTATGAAAGATGACTTCATTTGATGGGGAGAGATGTGAGTCCCATTTGAGGGGAAACAGTCACCAGGATTCCAGGAAACTCAATGTTGAGGAGCCTGCCCACCCACTGCACCTAGAGAAAGAGAGCTATTTGGTTTGTTTCTATTTAAACCAGTCTTTGCACCTAGTAATCAAGAATAATTCACTGCTTCTTCATAATTGGTATCTAAGAAGGCTGCTTACTTGGAGGTGTAAAGATGGAGTGGTAACCTCTATATCATAGATTCTTTTAGAGAGGGAACTGAAAAAAAGGACTTGAAACCATGAAAAAATGCCCTCTCACATGCCCCCCTCCAAAACAAAAACAAAAACAAAAAAACCTCAGTGTAGTAGAATCCGGCATTGAACAGGAAGATGAGGTCAAATCTTGCCTTAGATACACACTATTTACATGACCTTGGGCAAGCTACTTTCTATCTCTCATTTTTTGGGGAGTATATACCTAGCAAATGATCTTTGGATCAAAGGATATGGACATTGTAATCACTGTGTTTCCAGTTTTCCCAGCTGTTCTTGTCAAATCAGGAATTTTCTCAAGTAATTTATTTTCTGTTATTAAATTCAATCGTTTCTGATACTTCTTTATCTAGTCTGTTCCAATGGACTATATTTTTTATTTTTTAACCTGTACCAAGTAGTTGTTTTTTGATGATCATTGTTCTATATTATAAAATGAGTTCTAGCAATACTATTCCCCTTTCATGCCTCCTTTTCCTTTTCTTTTTTTCTCATTATTTCTCTTGAAATTGTACCAAGGGCTTCTTCATCTTTTTTGTGTCATGGACCCCTTTGGCAGTCTGATGAAGCTTTTGAACCCTTTCTCAGAATAATATCTTAAGGGACAGCTAGGTGGCTCAGTGAATAGAATGCCAGCTCTGGAGTCAGGAGAACCTGAGTTCAAATGTGACCTCAGACACTTAACATTTACTAGCTGTGTGACCTTGGGCAAGTCACTTGACCCTAATTGCCCTGCCTTTCCCCCTCCAAAAAGACAAAAAAAAGCTTAAAAAAAAATATCTTAAAATACATAAGATTACAAAGGAAACTAGAGTTTAGTGAAAATAAAGATAGAATTTTTTCCAAAGTTCACAGACCCCCTTTCTGTGGACACCATATTTAAGATCTCTGATCTAGACCTTTTATTCTTCCAAATGAATCTTGTTAACATTTTGTCTGGTTATATAAATATCCTCTTGGCATTTAAAATTTTATAGCACTAAATCTGTGAATTAATTTAGGTCATATCATTTTTATTTTATTGATGTGACCTTTCCACGAGCAGTAAGCACTCTTCAATTTGTTTCTGTATTACTTTGAGGAGTTTTATATATCATTTTTATATAGTTTTGTATATATTTATTATGTAGTTATATATATATATATACAAAACTTGAATGTGCCATGGTGAGCTCATTAGTTCCCTTAGGTTTATTTAAAGTCTTTTTGTGTATGACTCCCAGGTCTGTATAACCAGTTCCATTTCCAGTTCCATCATCAAATGTCCATTGGACATGTTGAACTATATATTATATATTCATCATATCTAAAATCAAGCTCACTATCTTCTATCCTCTGCCCCCAACCCACCTCTCTTCCAAACTTCATTTTTTTCTGTTGAGAATACCACTTTAATTTTAGTCACCTGGGTTTACAAACTTGGGATATCCTACTCTCCTCCCTCTTCTTCACCCCATATATCCAATCTGTTGCTAAATCTTGTCATGATCTCTCTCACCTATCCCATTCTATTCTATCCACCCCACAACTACCAGCCTACTTCATGCATTCATCACCTCTCATTTGGACTATTTTCTCCTCATTGGTCTTCTTGTCTCCATTTCCTCCCCACTTCAATACAGCCACCAAAGTAATTTTCCTGAAGCTCAGGTCTAACTATATCACTCTTCTACTCAGTAAACTCCAGTGGATCCTTAGACTCTAGAATTAACTCCTCTGTCATTTAAGGTTCTTCACAACTTGCCCTTCCCTATCCAATCTTTCCTGCCTTATATTATACAGTACCCCACTCTATTCACTTTTCAATATAGCTCAAATAGTCTTTTTCCTGTTCCTCATACACGAGACTCCATCTCTTGACTTGATGCCTTTGCCCTGGCAGCCTTCCACACCTGGGATGCATTCCATTTTCATCTCCATCTCTCAAAATCCCTTGTTTCCTTTAAAGTTCAGCTCAAGCACCACTTTCTAAATGAGACATTTTAAGATCCTACCAGTTGTGGATGCCTTCACTATAAGGTTACCTTTAAGATGCCTTGAATATGTTTTGTTTATATATGTTTAGGTTGTTTTCTCTTTTAGAATGTAAGATATTTGAGGACAGGCTCTATTAGACTTTTGTTTTGTAACCCCAAAACTTAACAGACTTCCTGACACATAGAATATGCTTAATAAATGTTTATTGATTAGATACTTTGATAGTTCAACTCCCAGTTTGGGGATGTGGGGGGGGCTGGGTTTTTTTTTTTTTTTTTTTGCATTTTGTAGTTATTGTCAATGGAACTTACATTTCTATCCCCTTTTACTTTGTTATTGTTATATGGGGGTGTTGATTTTTATGGGCTTATCATGTTACTTTATAAAAGCTATCATCTCAATTAGTTTCTTTACTGATTCTCTGGGTTTTTCTAAGTAAGCCATCCTGCTATTGGCAAATAGGGGTAGTTTTGTCTCCTTTTCTGCTAAGGTTATGCCTCACATTTTTTTTTCTTTTATCTTATTGCTGTGGCTAGTATACCCCATATTGACGCTGGGGATCCAACTCCCACTCCCATTCCCACTGATATTTTTGGTTCCCTTTCAGGATGCTAGGAGTATTCCCAGAGTGATCTTGTTCTTCTTTAATGCTGTTGGCTCAAGTCACTAATTCTAGTGTTTTCCCCAAAATCAATCACTGATTACAGTTAGTATCTCCCATATATCATTGGTTGACGCAGGAATTAGCACCCTGTTATCATTTTATTTATTTATTTATTTATTTATTTATTTATTTTTAAAGCAATCAGGGTTAAGCAACTTGCTCAAGGTTACACGGCCAGTTATTTCTGGTTGTGGTGCTGAGTATCTGAGCCCAGGATTTGATCCAGGTCATCCCGACACTGGAGCCCTCTGCTCTTACTCGCTGAGCCACCTGGCCGCCCTTAAGCAATTGGGGTTAAGTAACTTGCTCAAGGTTACACGGCCAGGTGTTTTTTTGGGTGGATGCTAAGTATCTGAGCCTGGGATTCGATCTCCAGGTCGTACTGACACTGGAGCCGGTGCTCTTACTCGCTGTGCTACCTGGCAGCCCCCCTGTTATCATTTTAAATAGCTTTTAGATTTTATAAAAGTATCTTTACTGGGGCGGCCAGGTAGCACAGTGAGTAAGAGCACCGGCTCCAGTGTTGAGAAGACCTGGAGATCGAATTGAGAAGACCTGGAGATCGAATCCCGGGCTCAGACACTTAGCACCCACCCAGAAACACCTGGCCATGTAACCTTGAGCAAGTTACTTAACCCCAATTGCTTATGGGTGGCCAGGTGGCTCAGCGAGTAAGAGCACCGGCTCCAGTGTCGGGATGACCTGGATCAAATGCGGGCTCAGATACTCAGCACCACATCCAGAAATAATTGGCCGTGTAACCTTGAGCAAGTTACTTAACCCCAATTGCTTTAAAAAAAAGTATATTTACTAGAAAGATATAGAATGAACAAGAGAAAAATGTCCTTCCTGAACTAGGGGTGCCCTCTTCCCTAAACCACTTGGTCCCTGGAAAAGGTGGGCTCTGACTTAAAGTTATGGCTACAAAGTGTTTACCTTACCGAACCTACTTCTGAATGCAACAGAGCCTCTAGATAAACTCCCTTACCAGAGGATATGGCTTCTCAGCTCCCAGGTTAACCCACTACTGGGCTGGGTCAAGCAGGTCACTGCTCAAGGCTCCATTAGCATACTAGTTCAGGTGCCAACAAACTCCGGTATGTACTGCCATCACTACCTCCACTCCTCCAACCTTGTGGGATTACAAAAAGCCCTATGCCAAAGGAAAGAAAACAAATAGAAAGTGGCCCTATCTGATACAACAGCTTGCCTTGGAGGCCATGATTTCATGGACCAGGCCATTGGGAGAAGGCCACTCTCCCCACTGACCCTGTGGAGATCAAAAAAGTCATCTTTAGACCCTGGATAGGGTAGAAAAGAAATACAGGGAGTATCTCAATCAGGGCCTTGTGTATGTACTCTTCATTCCAACTCAGCAGCCAGCTAAAAGGCCTCTGCTTCACCAGGTAATAAGTAGATAGCAGGCAGTAAGAGAATACTCTGAACAAGCTCTGAAGTGAACAGTGTTTACAAGACTACATGTGGGACATCTAGGCAGTGCAGTGGATAGAATGTGGCCAAGGAGTCAGGAACAGATGAGTTCAACTTCAGCATCAGATACAAGCTGTATGACCCTAGACAAATCACTTAACTTCATTGCCTCCCCAAAAACAAAACAAACAAAAACTGCTAGGTGGCACAGTGGATAAAGCACCGGACCTGGAGTCAGGAAGACAAAAACAGTCCCTGCTTTCAAGGAGCTCACATTCTAATGGGGGAGATGTTATGCAAACAACTATAGTACAAATAAAAAGTATAGAGGGCGTGCTGATAAATATTTAACCACCAGCTCTTTGAAAAGATGTACCCAGGGCACTCTTTTAAATTTAATCTGTATTATTAACATTTTCACCATCACTTTTTAAAAGTCCAGACAACAATAAATCAAGCTAGAATTGTAAGGCTAGCCCATTTACAAGGTGTAAATGTTTATACTGAAAATTTAACAATTGGCTCTCACAAGCCAGTTCAAGCTGGCTCCAACACACCCTATAATTGGAAATAATCTCAAACAATGGACAGGGTGAGGATAATAGCTATGGCATTAGCTCAGAATTGCTGAGAGAAACAAATTAGAGCTATCATCCTGTCCCCTTGTTCAATGTCCTTCTCTAATCTTAAGTTTTGAAATAAATAGCATTGCCTTTCAGAATGAGGTAATGTAACTTTTAACCTCTCCTTAATATTTACTCATTCAAAAAACAAAACAAAACGCTTTCCTTAGGAGTGAATTAAGTGTTTTGATTTAAAGACTTTTTCCACAGCTAACTCTGAATTAGGAGACTAGGACACTGGATCTAGAAGACAGAAATAGTGCCATTCACAACACTAGATGGAACATTCCTTCTATAACTCTTGACTTCAAGAGTACCTGAGGAAAGGAAGGATTGGCTATAGTTCCACGGGGAATTCAAGGGATATCAGGAAGTAATTAACTTGCTGGTACATAGAGACTTTGTTGTTGAGTCATTTTTCAGACATGTCCACCCTTTGACTTCTTTTGGGATTTTCTTGGCAAAGATACTGGAGTGGTTTGCCATTTCCTTCTCCAGTTCATTTTACAGATGAGGAAACTAAGGCAGATAGGGTTAAGTGACCTGCCCAGGGTAACACAGCTATTAAGTGTCTGAGACCAAATTTGAACTCAGGTAGGAGAGTCTTCCCACCTCCAGGTCTGGTACCCTATCCAATATGCCACCTAGCTACCCAAAGTAGGCACTTAATAAATGTTTATTAATTGATTGGTGGTGTAAAAAAAAAAAGACCAGCCTTGTCCATAATGCAGTAATAGAGATGTTGTGTGTGACTGAGTAGGCATGTAGGATCAGTACAGTATAGGTATGAAAAGATGGAGTGAGTACAGTTAAAGAGCAAGAGAAGTTGAGGGAGTTCCAGTGGTGGCGGCAAAGTCCCTAAGATGTCTTAGTCTTGTTGTGGTGGTGATAGTCATAGTGTTGAGACCAATCAACATCATGCATCTTCTGGCTAACAAGGCCACACACACAGCGCTTACTAGTTCAGAAAATGCACAATGATGACGCACTGGCCAGTCCAGTATAACACTCTATTTGAATCACATCAGCTCAGTGTGCTCCTGATTTCCTTTTCTGCCCAAAGATATCACCACAAGAGCAAGTTGAGACCCCAGACTTCCCCCAGATTCTATTGAGTCCTAGGTACAATTGAGAATTAAGCAGAGATGGTAACAGTCACTGAAGAAGTTAATAAAGCTAAGGTGAAACCAATGGCAAGAGATCATAGTTCAGATTCTCTGGGTTAAGTGATGACTGTACTACTTAAATCAATGCAAATCTTATTTTCATAGATTAGACTCAACACCCAAAAGGTTCATTATTAATTTTGAATAGGAATAAAATCAGACTGATTTTATTAGCACTTTTACCAAGGTCTCTGAGGTTCTGAGAGGAGTCAGTAGGTGGCAGCACTTTCTGCTGAGGAGCACCATTACTTTGTCTTCCAAAATTATATAGCTCTGCCAAAAGCTGCATGTCAGAAATATGAGGCACATTAGTTTGTGGACCAAGTACCTCCCATTGTGTCCTAGAGATTCTATTAACCAAAGTCAATGGTAGGAGGTAAGATCAGGACAATTTATACATGACTCCTAATGTTCCATAAGGATTCTCTTTATCATGGTGTTAGAGAATTAGAAAGCATTCGTTCTAATTTAGAACACTATACAGAAGTCTTCTTTGTACTTACTTTCTAATTTACATTATAACTACCGATGTACTTACCTTTGCTTCCCTACTCTGCTGAAATCTCTTTGAAGTCAAAGGGCCAGTGCTCTGTCAATCTTTTTACTTTTTCTTTTTTAAAGCAATCAGTGTTAAGTAACTTGCTCAAGGTTACACAGCCAGTTATTTTTGGGTGTGGTGCTGCATATCTGAGCCCGGATTTGATCCAGGTCATCCCGACAATGGAGCCAGTGCTCTTACTCTCTGAGCCACCTGGCCACCCCTAAGCAATTGGGGCTAAGTAACTTGCTCAAGGTTACACGGCCAGGTGGTTCTGGGTGGGTGCTAAGTGTCTGAGCTGGGGATTCGATCTGCAGGTCATCCCAACACGGTGCTCTTACTCACTGTGCTACCTGGCCGCCCCAATCATTTTACTTTTTTCAGCAGCACAGTGCCCTATATATAATAGGTGATTAATGCTTATCAAACTGAACTCACTTGAATTTTATAGCAAGGGTAGATAATTGTGGCTACTAGATGAGCAGAATTGCAGAATTTGAAAGTTAGAAAGGCCCTCAGAAGTCATTTATCACAGCCCAAACATAAAAGTGTTCATTCATGATTCAATTGAAGGCACCATCACTTAAAGACACCTATTTCATTTTTGGAAAACTCTAATTGCTTAAAAAAATTTTTCTATGTATAGCCCATTCCACCTTTTGCTTATAGTTCTGCCTTCTGGAGCCAAGCATCTTCCCAATGATGGACCTTTAAGTAGCTATAGTCTACAGGCTAAAATCCTCAGTTCTTTATACAGATGATCTTCATATGGCATGGTTTTGAGGGCATTCATCAACCTAGTTACTCTCTTCTACGAAGTGTTCCATTTTGTCAATGTCCTTCCTAAAATATAGGACTGAGCATAATAATTTCAATTCAGAATATAATGGGATAATCAACTCCTTTGTTCTGTACACAATGCTGCTGTTACTACCCCTTGAATCATGTTAGGTTTTTCTTTTTTTCATTTTTATTTTTTTAAAGCAATTGGGGTTAAGTAACTTGCCCAAGGTTACACGGCCAGTTTTTTGTGTGTGTGTGTGTGTGTTAAGTATCTGAGTCCAGAACCGATCCTGGGTCCTCCCGACTCCAGGGCTAGCGCTCTTACTCACTGCGCCACCTAGCCACCCCAGTTAGGTTATTCTTTACTACCCACATCACAGTATTAATTCATGTTGTTAGTTCACTAAAAGCCCCAAATATTTTTCACATAAACTATTGTCTAGTCTCATTTCACACCCTTTCTTTTCTTGTACTATTTTTTAAATTACTTGTTTTTTTAAAAATTCTGTTGTTTAATTAATAGAACTTTGAAGTCAAGTATAGATTCTACTCTGAACCTTCATCAGAGAGTGAAAGTAACCCTGGAACCTTGAAGCCTATGCCAGCAGGGTACCACCTCTACCAAACCTAAAAGACACTCATGACTGCCCTGTTGACTTACCATGCCTGCCATCCAAGGACAAGCCCCCTAAGGATAGAGTGGCCAAGCAACAGGCTTGCCCTAAGGTATTGAATTATTTGTTAATGAAAACCCAAGGGAAAAAATGCAAAATTGCATGTAGTCTCTCCTGTAATGATGGTAGCAGAATAGAGAAGAAGGGAACAGAGGGTACCACCATCTTTAAACCATCTCTCAATAATAGTTGATATTCTAAATAGGAGACAGTTATGCAAAGATCAGTAAGGTAATATGCTACTGGAAGAACCTACATTCTTGATATAAATGAAGCCAGAAGACACAAAGAAGTTTGAGAGGCAAATAAGGAAGTTGGTATAATTGATTCCTTCATACCCCAGGAGTAAAAAGAAATATCACATTGCATCCTTGGTCATCATGTCTTGTAGTGCTTATGATGAACACAATCAAAAAAGACCACCTTTGTGCAGATAATTACAGGTAATGTGACAACATCTTGGCTTGGAGCATTTTATCAAATTCTTCACAGAAGAATGCTCCAAACCAAGTCAGCATATACATTGATGACCTCAATACAAAGGTTGGCACAGGGGGAGACAGTGAAAAATATGTTGCAAAATATGATTCAGGATTTAGAAATGAAAAAAGATCTAAAACTTATAGACCTATCAGAAGTCTTACACCTATATATAATAAATAGTTAATTCAGTAAAGAGTCCTAAGGTTTTGGTTATGGAGAGCATCAAATAACATCACACACAAAAATGTGATACAGGCATACTTTGGAGATATTACAGGTTTGGTTCCAGACCACTGCAACAAAACAAATATTGCAATAGAGCAGTCACATGAATTTTTTAGTTCCCCAGTGCATATCTACACATTATATTTATACTATGCTATAGTTTATTCAGTGTGCAATAGTATTATGTCTTTTAAATGTACATACCTTAATTTAAAATTCTTTATTGCAAAAAAAAAAAAATAACCATCATCTGAACCTTCAGTGAGTTGTAATCCATTGGCTGGTGGAGGATCTAGCTTCATTGTTGATAACTCCTGACTTATTAGAGTGGTAGGTACTGAAGGTTGGGGGTGGCTATGGCAATTTCTTAAAATAAAACAATGGAGTTTGCCACATAGATAGACTCTTCCATTCCCCTAAATACTTATAGACTATTGTAGGGTGATTAATTGACCAAATTTCAATATTGTTGCATCTCTGAGTATAGGGAAACCTGAGAAGAGGGGGAGATATGGGAATGGCCAGTCTGTGGAGCAATCAGAACACATACTATATTTATCGATTCAATTCACTGTCTTATATGGACATGGTTCTCAAAAACAATTACAATAGTAACATCAGAGATCTCTGTAACAGACTTAATAATCACAAAAAGTTTGAAATATTGTGATAATTACCAAAATGTGACAAAGAGACATGACATCAAAATATGTTGTTGGAAAAATGGTACCAATAGACTTGATTGATACAGGGTTGCCAGAAACCTTCAATTTGTAAAAAATGCAGTATTTTCAAAGCACAATAAAATGAAGTATACCTGTGTTGAAATTTAAAAAGGATAAGGAAATGACTGATTAATCATGAGAGGAGTAATTTGATATCACCTGCATATAGTTAGGGAGTCAAACTAGTGAGAATAAAGATCAAAATCACTACCAAAAAGTAAAAAAAATGTAGTCAAATTTCTGTTTCTGCAATCATACTGAAACAACATTTAGATTTCTGTTTTAATTAGGAAGCTTGCCAAGTCCTTGAAGTTGTCTCTGGTTTCATAGAATAAACTGACTAGCTTATCATTTGACATTTTGCATCTAGCTAGCCTTTTCTTGTGATTATATTCTTCAGATTGTATTTCTAAAGGTCTGATTCTATGATTGCTGAGAAAAGTACTATATTTGATCTGTAAATATTTCATCATAAGTTTTATCATTTAGAACAGTGACCATTTATTGATGAAAAAGGCATTTATTAGTTTAAAATTCCACTGCTTGTCAATGGCAAATGAGAAAAATGAATTAACTGAAACTCTTGTAACTGACACATACTATAAATCCAATATTTAACCAACCATGATATTCTGACACCAAATCCATAAAGGAAGTTCACAAAATAACATGCAGGTTTATGATTTTCTAATCATTGAGCCTAATCAGAGACATTCTGTCCCTTTTCATTTTTCTTTCGGGTGCTTACTGTCCCTTTTAAATAGCTCTTTCTTGTGATGAGGATTATGACATCAGAATCACTTGGGGAAATAAGTGTTCTTAATTCTTCCCCACCACCAGTAATTTCTTCTGCCTCCCCTTTTCCTGCTCGTTATTAATTCCTGTGAAGAATTCTATCTGTCTAGTTGGTTAATTGGTTTAAAAATCTTATGTTTGAACCTTTCTAAAATGAGGTACTTTGGTCATTAGTTACAAATATACCAGGATCATATAAAAAACATATCTACTAATAATTTTATAAAATGACTTTGTGAGGACAAATAAAATCCTGAATTTATATAATTTCTCTGTTTATTCTACATCCTCATGCTCCTCTGATCTCTCTTCAGCATTTGACACTACTGACAGAACCCTTCACAGAACTTCCCTTAGCTTTTATACTGTTCTCTTCTGGTTCCCCTTTTATTAGCTCTATCTCTTTCCTAGCTCTCCTTCCTCTTCCCACTCTTTAACTGGAGCTGTTCCTGAGATTAATCTACCAAATATACCATTTTCATTATGTCACTGCTTTTATAAAAACCCTTCAATGGCTTTCCATGGCTTATAGCATAAAACTCAAACTCTCTAGCCTATCACTTAGCATTCTCCATCAGCAAGCCTCAACTTCCATTTCTAGGTTTATCTTCACTATCCCCCTACATGAACTCTTTACTGAATTAAGAAGAATCCATTCATTGTCCCCTGAACACTTCTTTTCCTCTCATACCTTCTATAACTTTGTCCCTACTAATTCTTTTTCCTGAAATACTTGTCCCCTGCTTCTCTCTTCCTATCCAAATCATACTCATCTTTCAAGGTCCATCTCTCTCTCTTTTTTTTTTAAAGCAATTGGGGTTAAGTAACTTGCTCAAGGTTACATGGCCAGTTATTTCTGGGTGTGGTGCTAAGTATCAGAGCCCGGATTTGATCCCCAGGTCATCCCGACACTGGGGTGGGGCCAGTGCTCTTACTAGTTGAGCCACCTGGCCGCCCCAAGGTCCATCTCTTTAAGTCTCACTCTAGTTTGGTTATCTCCTCCTCCCCTTCCTCCCCTTACCATCTTAACTACTTATTTGATTTAATCACATGCTACTTTGTGATATTTTCTGTATTATTATTTCATGTTCTTGTTCTTTATTTTTTTCCCTACCCACACATGCCCTGTCTCTTAAATTAGCTTGTAAGCATATTGATGGCAAGGATTATGTATTACATTTCTTGGTGTTCCATGAAAACATCTAACATAGTACATTGTACATAATAAAAATAAAACTGACATTTATATAGCACTTTCAGATTTATAAAGTACTTTGCTCTCACCCATTCTATGAGATAGAGAATGCAAGTATTACTGTCATTCATACCTTAAAAATGTTGCCTGTGTACTAGCCAGCACTATCCCCTCAGGTATTCGGATATATGTTTGTGGGGGTATTTTCTGAGAAGTATGACTTAACCTCCCAACCTGGGTCAAAACAGTGGACCTATAAAGTCTAGAAAGCATAACTCCAAATATTCATTAATAACTGGACTAATAGAAACCTTAGTTAAATATAGACTCTGGAAAAGCATTTAATTGAAACAGAAAAGGACTTTGTAAAAAATCAAATATTTGCAACAACCATTCCCGAAAAAGGTGCTTTCCCTCTTATCATCATAGTTTGGAAAGGAAGCTTCCAGACACCATTCAGGTTCCCACTTTGAAAGTCAAGTCAACAAGAATTTATCAGACACTAACCGAGAGAAAAAAGGCAGTCCTTGCCTTCCTGGAGTGCATGTTCTAGTGGGGAAAACACCATGTAAACAAATGTGCACAAACGAAATAGAGAACAGGTAAATTGGAGGTGATCTCCGAGGGAAGGCATCAGTGGGGCTGGGGGAAGACTCAGAAAGTGGCATTTGAGCCTCGTCTTGAGGGAGGCCAGAGAAGTCATGAGGGAAAGCATTCTGGTCATTAGGAACAGTAAGCATTCCTGTGGAGGCCACTGGATTAAAGAGTACAGATAAGAGGACTGGACAGGTTGGAAGAGGCTAGGTTATTAAGGGCTTTAAATGCCAAGCTGAACTAGAGAAGGAAAAACTTCTTAAATGTAAGAATGATTTATACAACCTTTTAAGGAAAGTTATGGAAGTGGGTGGGAACCAGAGCCTGAGAACATGACCTATGGCATCAAGGTTAGTGTAAATTCCCGTGGAAAATTTTACATGTACCCACCCATGTAACCATGAGCCATCTCTTGGCATGAGGCCTTCTTTGTTCTGTTTCTATATAATGTCTTGCCCATCCTAAGTGTGGCATGGAGATCTACCATTGTCCAGCTGGCACCCAGAATGGGTCTTATGAGTAAAACCCCCAATAAAACCTATTTACAACCATGCTGATGCAGGCTGCCCCTCTTTCTTTGTTGTCCCAGGATTCTCTTGGAGGTGGGATAACACGACCCTCTAGATGGTCTACATTGATACATTCTTCCATAAGAATTATTTAAAAGTGTCAACAATCTATCTTGAAAGGGTTAGATTTTCCCTGTTGAAATAAGGCAGAGGATGAGATCAAATAACTTTGAAAGATAACTTTCAACCCTAAGATCTGTATGTGTGTAATGAGAATAAGCCTGACTTAATGACCATGAAAATTACAAATATTATTTTAGAATATTTATTTTTATAAGAATGTAATATGGGGAAATTAGTTCTAAATACAAACATCTGATTTGCCTACCCAGGTCCATGTAGCTTAATGAATAACAGTTCATGTCCATACATCACAATCTAATGAGATATATCTGGCATTTCAGACTTAAGTAAAAAGAAATAGCATTGAAGGAACTGAAGTAATAAAAGTTACCATATTTAATATTCAGTTAATTAAAGTTATAAGAGGAGGGGTGGCTAGGTGGCCCAGTGAATAGAGCGCTGGCCCTGGAGTCAGGAGGACCTGAGTTCAAATCTGGTCTCAGACACTTAACACACACATACAAAAACTAGCCGCGTGACTTTGGGCAAGTCACTTAACCCCAATTGTCCTACCTTCCCCCTTCCAAAAAGCAAAAAAAAAGTTGTAAGAGGAGACCAATGCAATGGCAAGATTATCTCAGCAGTAAGAGATCACAGGCAGCATGGGGGGGATGATAATTATAAATAATATTAGTTAATTTTTCTATAGCTTTTTAAGATTTTCAAAGTGCTTTATATACACTATTTCATTTGATGCTCACAACATCCCTGTGAGGTTAGTGCTAAAGACATTATTATTCCCATTTTTTAGATGAATAAACTAAAGCAAAAAGATAAAAATTAAAGGCAACTGTTTTAACCTCATGATAAATTAACATTTTAGCCAACTACCATATCCCTTAAAAATAACTGGATATTCTAATACAGAAAGTGTCATCAGTGACAGTGGCA
The DNA here is from genome assembly GCF_028583685.1 of Petaurus breviceps papuanus. NCBI lineage: Eukaryota > Metazoa > Chordata > Mammalia > Diprotodontia > Petauridae > Petaurus > Petaurus breviceps. The sequence continues at coordinate 21,661,885 of NW_027187348.1, read as the reverse complement.
GTCACTCTTCCCTCAACAACTTGAGGGAAGAAACTCTGTCCATGGCATGGAAATACTGTAACAGGCATGGTCATTTCAATATAAAAATTTTTCAATGTTCATCTTACTGTTTCGTTTCTGTAACTTATATCAGGTTATTTGAGGTTTTTCTTTAAAAAAAAAGAGAGATAATAGAAACCATAGGAAGAATGGATATCACATGACACACTTGGAGTTTCTATGCCGGTTATAGACAGAGGACTTTTCAGATTAAGTACTAGTAATTGACTACATACATGGTTTGATAGAACTAGGAACAAGTGAGTGTTTAAATATCTCAGGCATTTATCTGACTAACTTAAGTACTTTTCCCATATGTAAGATTTTTCTATGTTGAGCTGTTTAGATTTTAGATCTATAAGATGATTATGATCTATTAGATCTATGAGAGTTTAGATCCATAAAACTCCCAATACTGAAGAAATTAATGATTTCTCTTTATTTGTATTCTCTGGTGAAGGAGAACTGAAACAACTCTATAAACAACTTACCTGTAAAGGACAGGGACTGGGGGGAAAGGTCATGTCCCACATGCTTTGGTAATTTGGAAAGCTTTTATGGTGTATGACTTACATAACAAAGTTATAGCTTGGCTTTTACTCCACTTTGAGCAATGTAGGTTAATCATTAAATGGTCAATGAATGTATATATAGATGTCTGGACTCTGTCCCAAGAGAAACTTGAAAACCATTGCATAATAACAAGAGGCTAAGCCAATATTATAGCTTCATGGTTAGTGTAAGTGGCGGGAAAACTCGCAAATGATTTCAGGATGTTCAGTTTTTCTGATATTTTTATACATTTCCTTCATTTAAAATGTCAATGAATCTACAAAAGAAAGAACTGGCATTTGTGCGGGTAAAAATTAATCTTCAAAAGAATGTCAGGCTAAGGTGGAAAAGGTGGATATGTGAATAAGACAGATGCAAACTTCTTAGGGTTACTGATTTTATATAAGTTTTTTTTTGCTTTACCAGAAGGAGGATGGGAGGACATTGAGTTGACTTATGGGCCCAGCCCTACAAAATTCATACAGAACTGCTCTACCTACTTCTAGTCAACTGTATGGGAGTTTTGGTGACCATTTATAAAAGATTATCCCCACCTTCAGGTCCCTCTTTCCTTTTATTTTTGGATCCTTCAAGATAATTTTGAGCTACTTCCTTCAAGGAATTGGGGGAGTGGAAGTTTGCCCCGTTCCCCCATCCTGACCATCATGAGTCCATGAGCTAATGTCAACTAAAGCATATGTCTCATTTAAGCAAGTCTAATCCTGGGTTTGGATGACTTTTTTTGTGTTTAATTTTCCTGATGTTAGACAAATATATCTTGAGGCTAGCATATCCAGTTTTGGAGGTGACCTTGTGAGTTCAAGAAATCAAGAGGTCTCTTTTAAGCCTCTTTTAAAAAATTGACATCATGTCTCTTCACATTTCCTGGATCTGATCTTTGATAGGCTGTTGCGGTCTTTTTTCTCTGTGGAATACCAGGCTCTTGTCAGCAGGAGTACTACAAAGTTCTTTCATCTAGGACAAAGACCCTACGCTTAGTTTTGGATCACCACAAACTTCTTCCTTAGACTCCCTCAGAGTGAACTGAGAGGTTCCTGGTCACCTCCAGGCAGGAAGGAGAACACCTTTCCTTGGATCATATTTTTCCTAGCTCAGAAATCCCTTCCTTCCTTAAACCATTCCAGGTTTCCATGGGATAATTAATTTCAGTTCTGCCATTTTCACCTCCCAATTTCCTAAGGGAATCTTATATAGATGAGTGGTTTGGGACAGAGATGGGGGATAGATACAGTCTAGGGCCAGGAGGCACATTCATGGTCTTGCTGGCCCTTTCACATGCAATTAAGATGTTAATTCCCCCTGCTTTTTCTAGGATAGGGAATGTCTATTTTCCAGGTGAAAGCTTTCCCCTTTATTTTGGAATGTCTTCTTGCCTCTGCAGACCTTCAGCTTTTATTGCTGTCTCCTGGGCCACCCCTTCCCCACACCCACTTAATAGTATTCCTCAAACTTTCTAATCACTGTGTTCTTTAATCTTAGTCTTTAACCACTTGACCTAATCTCTCAGCTGCCTTCACTTCTGTTTAGCTTTTTAGTAAGCATGTGCTTAAAAATTTATTCAAGATTTCATTTACATTTAAAATACTGATTTTTAATACCAAAAAGTCATTGATTACTATATTTAGACTTTATAACATTTCTCTCTCTTTTTTATTTAGCGTGAAACACTTTTCCTCAATATTTGTACCACCTTCAAGTCAGTCTGTTGAAATGTGCCTCTTTGCTGTTCTTGACCCTTCTTTTCCAAGTAAAGACAGTTTGGAAATCCTGCATACGGCCAACCGACTAAAAATTTCTGGCTGTTTATAATCCCTGTGGAAGATAAGGATAAACGGAGTTGTTTTTTAAATTATGGTCTCTTGGGATTTTCTGACCTTTAGCCACATTCTGAATTTTAATACTTACTGAGTACATTCTCAAAAAATTTCTTAATCCCCTACATTTGCACTTTGTATCTGCTTCCCAGAGCCAGGTTGGGGGAAGGTGGGATGTTTCTGTGGGTGTGCTGCTCTGGATTCCTATGAACAAAAATACTTTCCACTTGGGACAGACTGTTTCTTTGGGTCTTTGTGTCAGTTTGTCCTGACCACCCTTTTTCACCAACCAGAGACACCTGTTTAGGGTTTAGAAGAATATCACTTTTGTTCTGCTTTATTCCGGGGTCTACTTCCTGAGTGGAATTTAATCCACTTCCTCTCAACTCCTGATTACCAAATACTAAGGTATGGCCCTCACAATATTGAATCTTCCCCTTTTTCCCCAACCTGAGTTTTATTTTCTTCCTCTATTCCTATTGCAGTGCCTTCCTTTCTTTTCTACATAGAAATTTAAATCCCCTTAGTTCTGGGAATGGGAAAGGTTTAGTTCTGGTCTTTTTCAAGGGCTCTTTCCCCCAGCACTGATATTCCCAGATCATCCTGTTCCAAGGTCACCGTTTCTCATCCTTACTTCTACTCCAAGAAATTCTATTTTGTTCCTTCTGAATACCTTTGATAACCAGAACCAAAATTAGGGAGAGTACAAGGGGCTTTGCTCCAGGCTTCACTTCTTTCTCACAGTCCCCATGCCATCTTGCAGATTTCCACCACCCTCTGCCTCCAGGGAGGTTATTGAGAAAGGCAACCTCAGGAGAGAGCAAAGGAGCAGTTACCAGGTGTCAAAATTGGGGGACAGAGGGAACAATTTTCCCCTTCTCCCACCACTACCGTACTCTAATATAAATGTTTAGGGACTACGTGCCTTTTCCTTACCTTTAAAGCCCCTTTCTCATGTTCTCTCTTGGCTCTCCTTACACATCCCTATTCAGCTTAGGCTTATTTATCTCTTTTCTCTATTCTCCACTCTCCTTTCCCACTGTGGCCTCTGCATCCTTTATGTATTGTTAAATTCCCCCTCATTTTAGATTTCTTCTTCTTACATCTCTTCTCTTTCATGGAGCTCCCTGAAACTTAGCTTTCTCTTGAAAATGCCATACCTCTTGACACCCTTTCCAAGGTTGACTGCTCCTTTCGTATTCACTTCGCTCCACATCTCTCCTCACCTTCTATGTTAGGTCACCTTCTATCCCAGGTTTTTCAGGGCAGGCTGGACCCTACTTCATTATATTCTTGTTGTTACCCAAATTATCAATCTCTGTTGAAAAGCAACTTGGGAAGTTTGATGGGAAGCCCATTACATGATGGGCTGATACATAGCTTTGAAATAAATATTTCTGGGGAAAAAATACACAGGAACAAAATTTTTTCCCATGGGTTCACAAGAAAACTATTTCCTTTCTCCCCTCCCCCAATTGGTATGACAAGGTAGAGAGCCGAAATGGAATGAATCATCAAGATGTCTCGAGTAACTAAATCACTGATTACAGATATGATCCCTTATATACTGCTTCAGAAATAAATTTATGAGTTACTTGATAGATTGGCCCTTCAAATCATGCTATATTTTCCAGGAACAAACTCTCAACGTCTTATCAGTTCAGTGTTGTAAAAACTGAAATATTGAAAAAATGTGGTTTCATTTAGAACTTCGTGGTACCATTTAAGTAATTTTAAGGAACACATGATACCATCAATATGGTATTGGTAAAATATTGGTAAAAGCTAGAAACCTATCTGAACCTTCCCATCCTGTGTGATTCTTGTTTATGTTTTCCCATATCCTGCATAGAGAATCTAATCACCATGTTGAAAACTCTACCCAACATGATGGACACATTCCTATAAGGTGTTTTCTTTTTACCTTGATTTATAATTATGCATTTCTTAGAGTATATCTAGTGTATAGTCTATCAGGCTATAGGAAATATACAGCAGCATATCACCTGCAATTTTAATTCTTTATAGAAAATGTAGTGTTCCAGGAGTCATAACTCTACTGCATCATCAGGAATAAAATTGCTAAAAAGGTGGGGTTTTGTCTTAGGGAAGAGCTGGTAATTATTGAAATATTGCACAATTTCCCAAATATAACCTAATTTTCTCATCTACCTATTTAGTGTTGAGGCCAAAACATTGTACATCTACAATGCTTAACCTGATACAATTAATATATAATGCTATAGACTAAACATCTGTCATTTTATAGCCAATAAAGATTCTTCATTCTTTTCTTTTCCTGTGTGGATTTTTAGACTGATTTGTTTGTATCTCATTGTTGAGGCCATGGGGACTTCATTCAATCAGTACCACATCATAATGAAAAATGGTTTTGAATAATCTCCTCAAAAACAGGGAATTCCTTTTCCATTCAATTCAGTCCTTGCATAGGACATTTTCTATAACAATGGCAAGTACCTTTAATGAACATTAAGTCTGTTTTATGCCTTTGATTGACAATAATAAAAAACACTTTGAACAAAATTTTCTCTGTGGTTTCACTTTTTTCATTCCAAAATTTGAATAAATTTATTAATTTTACATTCATTTATAATCTATCCCTTACTCTTCCCCAAAAAACTTGAACAGCTTCCCTCCCCCCCCCAAAAATAAAACTATCTTAAACATGTATATTCTAGCAAAAAAAAATTCCCACAGTGATCATGCCCAAAAAATGTATGTCTCTTTCTGCATTTTAAATTCATCTCCTTTCTGGCAAGAGGTGAGTGTCAAATTACATTTTCATTCTTTTGGACTATGGTTTATTATTGCATTGATGAGAATTCTAAAGTCTTTCAAAGTTGTTTTTCTCTATAATGTTGTTGTCTTATATAAATTAATCTCCTAGTTCAGCTCTTTGTTTTATACAGATCTTCCAATTTCCTCTGAAACTGCCTATTTTGTTATTTCTTATAAAACTATAATATTCTGTTTTATTAATATGCCATAATTTATTTAGCTATTCCCCAATAGGAAGAAATGCCCTTTGTTTCCAATTTATGGCTAGTATGAAAAGAACTTCTATAAATATTTCTGTACCTGTAGATCCTCTTTCTTTTTCCTTTATTTCTTTGGGAAATACACCTACAAGTAGTATTACTGGGTCAAAGAGTAAATGCAGTATAGGAATTTGGGGACATAGTTCAAAATTGCTTTTCAAAATAGTTGCACCAATTTGTTGTTCTATGAACATTAGCATGTATATTTTCCAGTAAGTATTCTAACAATTATTATTTTCCTCTTTCGTCGTCTTTTCTAGTCTTATAGGTGAAGATTCAAACATGCTATAATTTGCATTTCTGTAGTTATTAATTATTTAGAGCATTTTATTTGGTTGTTCATAGTTTGAAAACTGCCTATTGATATCCTTTGATGATTTATCTATTAGGGAAATGTTTTTAGTCTTACAAATTTGAATCAATTCCTTATAAGCTTGCATTTAGAAACTTTATCAGAGAAACTTGTGGAAATTCCCCTTTACATGTTTTACTTCTCATTTTAACTACATTAGAGTTGTTTGATCAATTCTTTTAAAATTGTGATCAAAATTGCCTATTATATATTTCAGTCATTTGTTTAGTTGTGAACTCTTCTCCTATTCATAGATCCAAAAGATAATTTCTTCCTTGGGGGTAGAGTCAAAAAAACTAAGTAAAGGTAGCAACCCAGCCCAATATTCCCCTCCAAAAACTTTAAAATAACAAATCAAATCAAATTCTGGAGCAACACAGTCAACAAAAGGTCAGAATGAGACATTTTTCCAGCCTGAGAAAACTTGAGAGGTTGATGGGAAAAGTCTGTCACACAGGAGAGAAGGCCAGCCTGGAAGCCATGCTGCCACAATATTTCCAGTGGACCATGAAGACAGCAGCAGCATTGGAGCTTTGGAGCTCAGAGACGGTAAAGAGGTTGGACAACTTATCAGAAAGAGATTACAGGGGACCCTGACTTGACGCTGGATGCAGAACCATGTGCTGTTTGTTTTGCCCAGAGGCAGTACTTAGTTACAATCCTGGGGCATAGAACATGTCTTGTGGTCAGTCACAAGGGAACAGGGGCCCTGATCACAGTTCCAGGACAGAGAGGAAAAATAGCATTTGTGACTATAGGAGAGAAGGAGACTGGACAACAGGGGACTTGGCAACAGTTACAGGGCCATAAGAGTGCTAGGGCTTACAACTGGAGGAGAGCCAGGGACCTTTTCTGAGTAAAGACTAATACAGCAATTACCACACTTCTCCCCAGATGACCCCATCTTGGAAGCACTGAAAATGTGCAGACCTACAGAACTAGCTCTGAAAATAGCAGTATGAAAAAACCTGAAGCTTGGGATAGTGCCCCCTCCACCCCATAAGCAATGTCCAACATTCACATTAAGTTAAAAGTCAAGAAATAGGTTATAAAAATGAGCAAACAACAAAAATGAACCTGATTATAAAAGCCACTACAGTGACAGGGGAGAGCAGTACACAGTCAGAAGAAGATAACAATGTGGGAACAGCAAAACCTCAGAGAAAAAGTACAAATTGGAAACAAGCCCAACAAGAATTCTTGGAAGAGCTAAAGAAGAGATGAGTAGTAGAGGAAAAATTGGAAAAAGAAATGAGACTGATGCAAAAAAAAATATGAAAAGAAAATTAACAGCTTGGTAAAAGAGAGACAAAAAATAATGAAGAAAATAACACCTTGGGGTGGCTAGGTGGCGCAGTGAATAGAGCACTGGCCCTGGAGTCAGGAGGACCTGAGTTTAAATCTGGCCTCAGACACTTAACACTTACTAGCTGTGTGACCTTGGGCAAGTCACTTAACCCCAATTGCCCTACCTTACCACCTCCAAAAAGAAAAATCTAAAACAAAAGAAAAAGAAAACAAAGGTTAAAAAAAGAGAGAGCACCTTAAAAAATGGATTTGAACAGTCACAAAAATTGTCTGAAGAAAAGAACTCCAAAATTAGAATTGGACAAATTTAAAAAGAGGTACAAAAAATCACTGAAGAAAATAATTCCTTAAAAAGCAGAATTGAGGGGCAGCTAGGTGGCACAGTGAATAGAGCACTGGCCCTGGAGTCAGGAGGACCTGAGTTCAAATCTGGCCTCAGACTCTTGACATACTTACTAGCCATGTGACTTTGGGCAAGTCATTTAACCCTAACTGCCTTCCAAAAAACAAAAGAGAAAAAGAAAAAAAGCAGAATTGGGCAAGTGGAAGCTAATGAGACATCAAGAAACAATAGAACAGTCAAAAGAATGAAGAAATAGAAAAAAATGTGAAATATCTCAATAAAAATCAACCTGGAAAATAGATCTATGAGAGATAATTTAAGAATTATTGGACTACCTGAACACCATGATTAAAGAAAAAAACCTAGACACCATATTTCAAGAAATGTCAAAGAAAACTGTCCTGATATCTTAGAACCAATGGGTAAAATAAAAATTGAAAGAATATACTGATTGCCTTCCAAAAGAAATCCCCAAAATGAAAACTCCCAGGAATATTATAGGCAAATTCCAGAGTTCCCAAATAAATCGTTAGAGAGGGAAGCTAGGTTGTGGTACAATGGATAAAGCACGGGCCCTGGAGTCAAGAGGGACTGAGTCCAAATCTTGTCTCAGACACATACTAGCTTACATGACCCTGCACAAGTCACTTAACCCCAAATGCCTTTAAAAAAAAATATCATGGAGTCACAGTCAGAATCACACAAGATGTAGCAACATGCACATTAAAAGAGCTGGAGGCTTGGAATATGTTATTCCAGAAGGCAAAGGAGTCTAGGATTACAACCAACAATAATCTACCCAGCAAAACTGAGTATAACCCTTTGGGGGGGAGGGGAATACATATTTAATGAAATAGAGGGCCTTCGAGCATTACAAATGAAAAGACCAGGGCTGTATAGAAAATTTGACTTTCAAGTATAACACTCAAGATGAGTATAAAAAGATCAAGATGAAAGATAAATCATAAGGGGCTTAATAAGGTTAAACTGTTTACATTCCTATATGGGAAGATAAGACATGCAACTCCTAAAAACTTTATCATTACTAGGACAATTAGAAGGAGTCTACATAGATAGAGGACAGAGGTATGAATCAATTATGTTGGGATGATCTCAAAAAAAGATGAAAGTATGAGAAAGAGAGATGCACTGGGGGAAAGGGGAAGGGAGAGAAAGAATAGGGAGAATTATCTCATATAAAAGAGGCACAAAAGGAGAGCATTTACAATGTGGGGAAGGGGGGGCAGCACAACACTTGAACCTCACATCAGAATTAGTTCAGATAAGGAGGAATACACACACACACACACACACACACACACACACAGAGGTATAGACATTTATCTTACCTAACAGGGAAGGGGATATAAAAAAGGAAATGGTGATAAAAAGTGTTTTTTTCCTCTGATTTACCTGTTCTTGGTTTAGGTATAAGATCATATTTGTATCATGAAAAGAGATTAGAAGGGTGCCTTTCTTCCTTTCTTGTTGTTGCATAGAATTTATATAATATTGGAATTAATTCTTTAAATATTTGATAGATTTTACTTGTAATACATATGGTCCTGAAGCTTTTTTTTTGGAGGGCAATTAGGGTTAAATAACTTGCCGAAGGTCACACGGCTAGTTTGTGTGTGTGTGTGTGTTCAATGTCTGAGGCTGAATCCAAACTCTGGTCCTTCTAACTCCAGGGCTAGCACTCTACTCACTGTGCCACCTAGCTGCCCCTGGTCCTGAAGCTTTTTGAGGGAGCTCATTTATAGCTCTATCCATTTATTTTCCTGATATTGGATTATCTGTGTATTATTAATATGAGTATTTTATATTTTTAATTATTCATCTCTAACTTATTAGCTTTGTTGTCATATGATTGGGCAAAATAGCTTCTGATAGCTTCCTTTATTTACTCTTCAATTATTATGAATTTTTTTTCATTTTTGATATGAACAATCTGGTTTCCTCTCACTTTTTAAAAATCAGATTGATTACATATTTGTTTTGTTTTGTTAACAAACTTATCATTTCAATGATCTTTTTGCTTTCCAGTTTTATTATTCTCTATTTTAATTTTCAAAATTTCTACTTTATTTAGTTGAGATTTTTTATTTGTTGTTCAGTTTTTTTGTTTGTGTGCTTGATTCATTAAATTTTCACCTATTGCAATATTTAGCTGAATCCCATAAGTTTCTTTATGTTGCCTTGGTATTATTTTCTTTTATGCAATTTACTATTTTTTATTAATTATTCTTTTACCCACAAGTTCTTTAGAATTGTGTTACATAATCTCCAAATATTTTTTTTTATTTTTCTTTAAGGGTCCCTTATTGAACATATTTTTAATTGAATTTTGATCTATAAATGGTTTTTAGAATTTCTGCTTTTCTACATTTTTGGCAGGGTCATTATGCCCCAATGCATGGTCAGTTTTCATAAAAGTGGCATGTACAAATATAAAGTATATAAATTTCTTTCTACACCCACTCAGTAATTGCCAGAGATCCATCATTTCTATTTTTTAAAGTTCTATTGAGATTCTTAACTTCTTTCTTGTTATCTTTTGATTAGATTTGTCTGTCTGAAAAAAGTACCAAGGTCTCCCACTATCCTAGTTTTACTATGTATTTCTCCCTTTAATTTGACTAACTTTTCCTTTAAATATTTAGATACTATGCTATGTGGTATACACACACATACACACACACATTTCTGTAAGCATAAAATACTTTCTCTGCTTCTTTTAATCATATCTATGTTTGCTATAGCTTTATCTGAAATTATGATTGCTAGCCTTGCCTTTTTTAGTTCACCTGAAGAATAATTAATTTTTTTTCCAGCTCCTTTTTACAATCTGAGGATCTTGTGTTTCTTATCAATATTTTGTCAGATTCTGTTGTCAAATCAATTCTGTTCTCCTCTTCTGTTTTGGGAATAAATTCATTCCATTCATCCCATAACATTCAGGGTTATGGTGGTTGAATATGTTTTCCCCTCTATCTTATTGTCTTACATGTACTTCTTCTCTTTGATACTATGCCCCTCTTTGCAAATAAGTAGGAAGTGATGTCAACCTGAAAGTTTGGTTAAAAGAGGCAAACAGGCTAGGTGATATATAAAGTCATATTGTTTATTCCCTTAAAGCTAGCAGAATACATACATAGAGCAAGAACTTAAATTCTGACTGTCTGATAAAAGAAAGAGAAGCTTTAAATACATTTTAGAACAATCCCAACTCAGAATGTCTATGTCACTCAAATTTATGATTTCCATATGTGTTTAAGCATAACATGAGAAAGGAAGTTTCTTAGTTGAATAAATTGTAAATCAAATAAGACAAGACAATTGACAAAGTGTCCATTGAAATTATAACCACAGCAGCCTGAGGGACACCAGATCAGCAGCAGCTGTGGCCATTTCCAGAATTATCAACACATAGATGTGAAAGACAAAGTGAGAGGTCAGTGCAGTCTGGACTTTGGGACCCAGTAAGTGGGAGTGCATGGCTTTTGCCCCCAGGGTGAGAAGCCACTGAGACACCCGGCACAGCCAACCAGCACCATGTGGCAGCTTCAGCTCCTGGCCTGCAGCGTGTAGAAGGACCAAGCGATCACCCTGAGGGATAATCACTCCGATTTAACCTGCTTGGATCTGGGTTACAGTCTAGGGTGGAGATCCTGGGGTGTGTCCAGCTTGCCAGAGCTTGTGGAGGCCTCAGAGAAGGCACCTATCTAATACCTCCAGCAGTTGAGAAAACCCCAGCGTTTGGGATAAAAGCTCCCCTGTCTGGTGGCAGAGTCCTACTGTGGCAAAAAGCCCAGGGGTCAAGTGAGTGAGGGGCAGCATGACCAAGCAAAGGAAATAAAGCAGACAGAAGATTCTAACATTAGACTCCTATTTTGGGGACAAAAAGGAGCAAAGGATGGAAAAGGAGGAAGACAGTGAAGTCAGAACTCCTGCACCAAAAGCTTCAAAGGAAAATACGATATGGTTACAGGCCATAGAGGACCTTAAGAAGCAGATAAGAGAAGTGGAGGAAAAATTGGGAAGAGAAATGAGAATGATGCAAGAAAATTACGAAATGAGAGTCAACAGCCTGACTGAGGAAAACACCACCTTAAAAATTAGACGACTAACTCAATTGGAAAAGAGGCTCAAAAAGGCAATGAGGAGAAGAATACCTTAAAAAGTCCAATTTGCCAGATAGAAAAAGAATTTCAAAAGCTCACTGAGGAGAATCAATGCTTCAGAATTAGATTGGAGCAAATGGAAGCTAATGACTTTATGAGAAATCAAGATGCTGTTAAACAGATGCAAACAAATGAAAGAATAGAAGGCAATGTGAAATATCTCATGGGAAAAACCACTGACCTGTAAAATAGATCCAGGAGAGATAATTTTAAAATTATTGGACTACTTGAAAGCCACAATCAAATTAAACACCTAGAAATCATCTTCCAGGAAGTTCTCAAAGAAAACTGCCCTGATATTTTAGAACCAGAGGGCAAAATAGAAGTTGAAAGAATTCTCTAATCACCTCCTGAAAAAGATCCCCAAAAGAAAACTCCTAGGAATATTACAGCCAGGTTCCAGAATTCCCAGATTAAGGATAGAATATTACAAGCAGCCAGGAAGAAATAATTTGAATATTGTGGAAACACAATCAGGATAACCCAGGATCTGGCAGCTTCTACAATGAGGGATCAAAGAGCTTGGAATATGATATTCTGGAGGTCAAAGGAGCTGGGATTAAAACCAAGAATCACCTACCCAGCAAAACTGAATATCTTGTTTCAGGGGAAAATATCATCATTCAGTGGAATAGAGGACTTTCAAGCATTCTTGATGAAAAAACCAGAGTTGAATAGAAAATTTGACATTCAGATACAAGAAGCAAGAGAAGCTTCATGAGAAGGTAAACAGGGAAAAGAAATCATAAGGAACTTATCAAAGTTGAACTATTAACATTCCTACATGGAAAAACAATAATTGTAACTGATGAAACTTTTCTCAGTATGAAAATAGTTGAAGGGAATAGAAATATATATATATACATATATGTATATATATATATGTATATATATATGAGGGTATATGGACAGATAAATACATATGTGAATGTGTGTATATATGTTTACAGGTATACATAGAGGACACAGGACCAATTTAATAGGAAGGGATGTTACTTAAAAGGTGAAATTAAGAGGTGAGAGAGGAATATAATGAGAGGAGATGGGGAGAGACAGAATGGGGTAAACTATCTCTTATAGAAGAGGAAAAGGAAAATGGTTAGAATGAAGGGGAAGAATAGGAAGGCAAAAGGGAGGGGTCAATCTTATTCTCATTGAATTTGGCTTGGGGAGGGAATGAAATACACACTAAATAGGGTTTCTCACCCTACAAGAGAGTAGAGGGGAAGGGGACAAGAGGGGGGGATGATGGAAGGGAGGGCAGGCTGGGGGGGGAGGGAAGTTGGAAGCACCCACTTTTGAAAAGGGATAGGATCAAAGTAGAGAATAGAACAAGTGGGAGGTGGGATAGGAGGGAGGGAAATATAGTCAGTCTTTTACAATATATCTACTATGTTATTGTTTTGCATTAGCTACACATGTATAACCTATACTGAACTGCTTATCTTCCCAGTAAGGGTGGGTGACAAGGGAGGAAGGGAATGAATCTGGAATTCAAAGTTTTAAAATCAAATGTTTAAATATCTATCTATCTATATACTATTATTAATGCTATTTTACATGTAATTGGGAAATTGGGGCATAGAGATCCACCATGCCCTACTGGAAAAGTCGAAAGGGGTATGGGAGAGAGCAGATTGGAGGAAGGGATATCCTGTGGGACTGCTATTTTGCAGCAGTGGGTAGGGGCAAAACGGGGAGAAAATTTGTAACTCAAAATGTGGCAGAAATGAATGATGTAAATGAGAAGTTAATAAAACATTTGAAAAAAGGAAAAAAAAATTATAATCACAGGGGCAGCAGCGCCGGCTTGGAGTTGGGAGGATCCAGGATCGGTTTCTGGCCTCAGATACTTAACACCCACACACAAAAAAACTAGCTATGTAACCTTAACCCCAATTGCTTTAAAGGAAAATAAAAAGAGAAATTATAATCACAGGATATCTGTTTCCCCTGTATAGCATGTCCATAGGTTACTAAGATAAGGAAAGTGCTAATATTCAAGACAGTGTCTGGTCCTAGGCATCCTGTCCTTTAGTGGTTACCAATAGGAAGAATGTTCCTGGTCAGCTTCATCCTATAGTTGCTGACACAAGAAAGACAGAGAAAAGCAAAGAATGTCTGGTTGATTATTTCAGGCTTTGACCCTTATTGGGGCTCAAATGATCTTAAATGATATCAATGATAAAAGAGAGGGAGTTTACCTGACACTTGTGAGTTATACATAAAATGGCCTTTTTTTCTTAACTTCTCTTTTCCATAAAGAGTAAATTTTCTTCTTTCATTTAATTCCCTCATCATGTTCTCTCCAAGATAAAAATTTGTTTTGCTTATGAATATTCCATTAATTATATTACTTTTATGTTTACCTTTTCAGTCCCATGTATTTCTGTGCAAAATTTCTATGCGTATAGGGAGTGGGGTGTAATGTAATGCCAAGGAAAGCCAACTTCCCAAGGTTCAAAATACCAGCATAGGTGCTCTCCATTTTATTCAGTGTCAAATTAAGAACAGAGAAGATCAAAATATGACATCATTCAAAATACAGCATTTACTAAGTGTGATTAAATAATCTCCAGTACTACCCCACCCCAAGGCCTTACATTCATTCAATCAGTTACAAAGTCCCTGTTCTAAATACTACTCCACCCCTAGGCTGTACCTTCATTTAGTCCATCACAAAGCCCCTCTTCTCAAATGGAGATTAGTTTCCAATCATAAGTAAAGTACATTCATTTGTTCAATCACAGAACACAAAAAGGTCAAAAGTTCCCCACCCCTGGATCACAATTGAATCTACCCCAGTATTACAACAAGTTGAAGCACAGCACTTAATACCCAAATGGAGATCTTTTCTTCATCTTGACATGAGGCAAGTTCTCAGTAATCTTTGTTCCTGGGGAGACAAAGCTTAGCAAGGCCACAAGATACATTTCCAGTCTCTTCATTAATTCATCCTCTGTCTGCAGAACAGTCCTAGGACCCCTGAAAACATTAGCAAAATCCTCTCCCAGGATTCTGTAAACATACAACAAGAAAATCCTTCTTCAGGGCTTCAGAACCAACAGCAAGGTTCCAAGAATTCTGCAACAACAGCACTGTCCTTCACCAGTGGACAGTATTCACTCTCTGTCTGCAGAACAGTATCAGTAGCTCTGAACCAACAGAAAGGTTCCCAGACTCCTGCAACAACAGCACTGTCCTTCACTAGTGGACAGCATTCACTCTCTGTCTGCAGGACAGTCTCAGGAGCTCTTAACCAACAGCCAGGTTCCAGCACTTCTGCAACAACAGGACTCTCTTTCACCAGTGCACAAATCTGGCAAAACAACATCAAAACAGACAGACAAAGTACCAGCATAACAGCCATGTCTCCTCAGTCCTTGGTAGCTCTGGGGCAGGTCTCAAAAGTCCAGGGCAATTCAAAGTGGCCCTCAGCAATCCTCTCAGTCTCTCTCTGCCTCCAAAGGTGCTGCTTCCAAAAGTTCTTCTGCCTCTCTCTTGTGTCTCTCCAAATCTACATCACCAGCCCCTCCCAGTTCAGCCCTTTCTTTTCAAGTCAACAAGTCCATCCCACAGGTGGGATTAACAAGCTCTGGGTTTTAACACAATCGATTTGAAAATCAAGCCAATACAGGGGAATCTTTAAATGCCATTACTATTACATGGGGGCATTGGAGGGTGTTAAGTTCAATCATCTTTATCTAATTCAAATGAAAGTAAGGTTCATAGGATGCCTCTTACCTCTATTCCTTCTTCCATGATTAAATACTCCTTTTATTATACACCTTTAGTTTCTGATAGTGGTTTCCATCATTTCACTCTTCCTTTCTCCCCCAATGTAGTTTTCTGCTCTTCCCATTTTTGTCTCCACATAAGACCATCAAAACAGGACAAATCACCTATAGGCCCTCTGTCATTTTTACTTTTTTCTATGATCCTTAAAAAAATATTAGGGTTCTGAGAAGACATATGCTTCTTATGTCTATGTTAGCATCTAAACAGTTCATCCTTACATATTCCCTTCTAATTTAACAGCTATGTGAACCTTTCCATTTTTCATTTGATGACTGAATTTCCACTTCAAAATATCTACTCAGTTGTGGCCTTTTTCATCATGAATGTTTAGAAATCCTCTGTTAAAGATCCATTTCTCTCTGTAGGATTTTGCTTAGCTTTTTCTAAATTTAATATTTTATTTTCCCCCAATTACATGTAAAAAACAATTTTTAACATTTTAAAAAAATTTTTTTGAGTTCCAGATTCTCTCCTTCCCTTCCTCCCCTCCCACCATTGAGAAGGCAAGCAATTTGATAAAGGTTATACATGTGCAGTCATGAAAAACCTATTTCCATGTTAGTCATGTTGTAAAAGAAAATATAGACAAAAAAACCCTAGAAAAATAAAAAAAAGTAAAGGAATTTGCTTTTAGACTCTATAAGCTCTTTCTCTGGAGATGGATAGCATTTTTTCATCATGAATCCTTTGGGATTGTCCTGGATCATTGTATTACTGAGAATAACTAAGTCATACACAGTTGATCGTGGCACAATATTGCTGTTACTGTGTACAGTATTCTCCTGGTTCTCCTCATTTCACTTTGCATTAGGTCATGTAAGTCTTTTTAGGTTTTTCTGAGGGCATACTGCCCATCATTTCTTAGAGCACAATAGTATTCCATCACAATCATATAAAACAACTTGTTCAGCCATTCCCCAAGTGATGAACATTCCCCCCACCACTAAAAGAGCTGTTATAAATATTTTTGTACTTATAGATTATTTTCCTTTTGGGTTTTTTATCTCTTTTAGGATACAGACCTAGTAGTGATATTACTAGGTCAAAGGACATGAATCGTTTTATAGCCCTTTAGGCTATATAAACTAGTCTCGTGTGTTTGTCCTTCATTCTTGAAGAGGCCCTTGGCATCAGGGAGATGATGACATGACTTGCAGTTGACTTTGATTTGAGTGAGGGAGAGCTGTGTAAGGTCACCAAGCTCACTTTCTCCTCCAGAGTCATCTGGATCCAGTGGACAAATATTTATTCATCAGGACAACTGGAGATGGCCCAGGATGCAATGGGAGACCCTGGTCCTTTTAGGCTAAGATCTTTTTAGGTTCTCACTTGGAGCAAGATAACGTCCATTCAATGTATGAAGTCCTCTTTCCTCTTAAAGAAGTTAGTCAAGTGAGGGTCCCTTTAATTAAAAAAAAATCAAAGTGGGAGGGGAAGACCCTCAGGGTTGCTAACCAAAACAGAAACAGTTATTATTTACATTCACTCTGAGCCAGGAGGACCCCTAAAATAACCATTAAGTGGTGTTAGGGCAAGGACCTGTTGTTGTCCCATCTATGAGCTTAAAAGTGAAGTGGGTTTAAGGTTTGGTCTTTGAGAAAGAAAACTAGCCAGCAAACCCCAAGTTAACTAGGCAGCTTTAGGCCATCAAAATTTGCCTTCTTCTGGAGAGGAGAAGAAGAGGGAGAGGAACTCACTGGGTTACTCTGACTGGGTTCCCATTCAGGCAGTTCAGCCTTCTCACAGACTGTGTTTATCCTTCATTCTCAAAGAGAACCATGACATCAGGGTGTGGGGGGCTCTGGATGGCTCTGGAGGAGAAAGTGAGGTTGGTGACCTTGCACAGACCTCCATCACTCAAATCGAATCAGCTGCAAGTCCTGTCATCATCTCCCTGATGTCATGGTCCTCTGATAAACTGCTCTACAGAGTGATTGAATCAGTACACAACTTCAACAATAGAGCATTAGTGCCTCAATTTTCCCACATTCTCTCTAAAATTTATCATTTTCCTTTTCTGTCATATTAGTCAATTTGATAGGTGTGAAGAGGTACCTCAGAATCATTTTAATTTGCATTTCTCTAATCAATAGCAATTTAGAGAATTTTTTCATATGATTATAGATTGCTTTGATTACTCCATCTGATAACTGCCTGTTCATATCCTTTAACCATTTATCAATTGAGAAATGGCTCTTATTTCTATGAATTCAACTCAGCTCTCTATATATTTGAGAAATGAGGTTTATCAGAGAAGCTTGCTATAATTTTTTTTAAAGAATTATGATTTCTATGTATTTCCCTCCATCCTGTTTCCTCATTTATCACTCTCTGTCTCTCTCTGTCTCTCTGTCTCTCTCTGTCTCTTTCTGTCTCTCTCTGTCTCTCTGTCTCTGTCTCTCTGTCTCTCTCTCTGTCTCTCTGTCTCTCTCTCTGTCTCTCTCTGTCTCTCTGTCTCTCTGTCTCTCTCTCTGTCTCTCTCTCTGTCTCTCTCTCTGTCTCTCTGTCTCTGTCTCTCTGTCTCTCTCTGTCTCTCTCTGTCTCTCTCTCTCTGTCTCTCTCTCTCTCTCTCTGTCTCTCTCTGTCTCTCTCTGTCTCTCTCTCTCTCTCTTCCTCTTTTTCTCTCTCTCTCCCTCTACCCCCCACCTCTTTTTCTCTCTCAGCTATTATTTCCTCCCACTGCCTGACTTCCTGAAAGCAGTTTCCCGAGGTGTAAAATGAGGGGGCTGAACTAAATGATCTTTGTTGTCCCTTCCAGCTCTAACATCCTATGTTTCCAAGGCACTGAGCACAAAGTGATGAATTTAGAGAATAGTGTGATATTGGATACTTATTCTTGTCAAAGAAATGTTTAGCTGTGGAAACGTCTGTAAAATGGTGCTGATTTGAGAGCAGATGGTTAGAGAGAAGCAGTAAGGCTTGGGATATTATTTTTGGGTGTTAGAAACCACAAAACCAAATTCTGCATGTAAACCAAAAGCACTCCAAAGTTTATTAGTATCTTGAGGATTGCATGAAAAAGCAGCACTCATGAATGAAGCTACAGATCATGATATATGAACTTGAGTAATTTACAAAGTTAAACCTGAACAAGCATACTGTTATACTAGTAATACCACACCCAATTCCACTGGTTATTTTAAAAATGTCATATATATCTGAGAGGTACCCAGAATATACATTATATGATTTATTAAGTACACTACCATATTGTTTTATAATATATATTTTTTTACTTCCCACATATAACGGCTGGAATGTTTCTAATACAGCAAAATTTGAACAGTAACATATTTTTCCTTCTACGTTTTGAGGTAATATCCATTTGCAAGATGGATTTATGAATAAATTGACTTATTCAAATGTATTTCTGGACAGGAGACAATGATTTCCTAAAACTCTTTGTACAAGCCCTAGCAGGCAGAATTGTCTCAACCCTTAATAAGAAATATCTTAAATAATTTTCTTCTAAAACAACCAATTAAACTCACAACTGTTCATGCAATGAAAAATGGATTTCTAATGAAGGTGACAGTGCAAAGTAATACATGTATGCATAGTATGTTCTAATTATAGTACTACTCAGTTGGATGTAACATCTGTCAGAGTGGAAAACAAAAACAGCAATATTAGTTAGGGGTCTGAGTTAATGGGAAAGAAGTCGAAAGAAGTGAGGCAGTGATCATTCACCAGATTCCAAAGGGATGATACCCATAGCACATACTGCAGTATGGTGAGATAGGGGAACCAACCACCTGCATAAACTAGATCAAAAAAATTCCTGCAAAAGAAGTGTCTGAGGAGACCCTGAAATTAGAATTAAGCCTTTGGCACAACAGTCATTACACTCTGTTTTTCAGGACCCTCTTCCAATATTTCCCTCAAACTGTATCTTTATTGTATTTCTTCCCACCCACCCCAATTGACCTACTTGTCAGCTTTTGGGATAATCCTTGATTGTCCAGGATACCTGGGTGATCTCTGTGAGAGAGTTGTCTCTATACAACCTCCTCTATACCTCTGAAGGCCAACTAAAACCTGCTTTCAACTAGAAGGTAAATAGAAAGAGTCCCACAAATTAATTCAAAATGTTCATTTCAATTTAAAATTTTTTTTAACATTTACTTTGTACTAAGGCACTGTGCTAACCACTGGAGATAGAAAAAATTGAAATAGTCTCTGCCCTTGTAGAGCTTACATTCTAGGGGCTTGGGTATGTGGGAGGATGCAACATGAAGACAGAAAAGAGAGCATAAGGTAACTTGAAGAGGCAGAAAGACCCCTAAACCATAGGAGATTGGGATGAGCAAAGTATAGGGAAGGTGGCACCTGAGAGAATGAGTGCTAAAAGATCATAAAGATGCTCAGAAGTCAAGATGGTGAGATTATGCATCACAGGATGCAGAAAATTCTTGTGCAAATGCATAGAGGTAGGAATAATGTTGAGGAACTGGGGAAATATTTAGTAGTTCAGTTAGAGTGGAACATAGAGCTAGTGAAGGGAAGAAGTGATATGGAATGTCTGAAAAGAGTTGAGAGGCAAATTATGAAGACCATCAGATTGATACATTTATAGTTTATCCTAGAAGCAATGAAGAAGGTTTATGAGGAGGGAAGGAATGTGGTCAGGACTGTGCCTCAGAAAGATTATTTTAGAAGCTGGGTGTAAATGAGTTAAAGATGAAAGAGAGTGGAAGCAGGGAGACCAACAGAAGGCTATTGTAATAGTCCAGGTGAGAAGTGAAATGTCCTGAATTAAGATAACGAGTTTGTGAAGGGGGACAAATACAACAGGCTTTGTGGAAGCAGAATTGACAAGACATCCATTGATGGATAAGGGAGTGAAGAGGAGAGAGGAGTCAAGGATAACTTTGAGGTTACAAACTGGAGAACTGGGAGGATAGTGTCAAAAGTAACTGATGGACACTATTGATTAGAGATATGCAAATTGAAACAATTCTGAGATGCCACCTAACACCTATCAGATTGACTAATATGACAAAAAAAAAAAGGAAAGTGATGGATGTTGGAGGGGATGTGGGAAAACTGGGACAGTAATGCACTATTGGTGGAGTTATAAACAGATCTAACCTTTCTGGAGAGCATTTTGGAACTACACCCAAAGAGCTATAAAACTGTGCATACCCTTTGATCCAGCAATACCACTGCTAGGCATGTATCCCAAAGACATAAAAGGGAGTATAGGGGAAGGATTTATGCATACAAAATATTTGTAGCAGTTCTTTTTTTGTGGTGGTTAAGAATTGGAAATCAAAAGGATGCCCATCAATTGGGGAATGGCTAAACAAGCTGTGGTATATGATTCTAATAGAATGTGATTTTGCTATAAGAAATGACAAGCAGAATAATTTCAGAAAAACTTGGGAAGACTTACATGAACTGATGCAAAGTAAAGTGAACAAAAACAGGAGATCCTTATACACAGTAATAACCATATTGTTCAATGAAGAACTGTGAATGATTTAGCTATTCTCAGCAATACAAGGATCCAAGAAATCCCCAAAGGACTAATGATGAAGCATACTATTTGTCTCCAGAGAAATAACTGATATTGTTTGAATACAGGCTGAATCGTGCTATTTTTCACTTTATTTCGTTCTTTTTCTTTTATTTGAGTCTTCTTGTTCATGATTTTTTACATACTTGCACATGTATAATCTATATATGATTGATTACCATCTCAGGGAGGAGGGAAGGAAGAGAAAGGAAGGATAGAATTTGCAACTCAAAACTTTTAAAAATGTATAAAAATAATTTTAACGTGTAATTGGGGGGAAATAAAAATATTTTTAAAAATATTTTTTTCTTTCTGAGGCAGAAATAGAAATTTAACTGAAAATATATGCTTTAACAGAAATAACATGCTTTGGATACATGTTCTAGGAAAGTCATGTAATTCTATGATTTGTAATAAAACTACTAATCTTGAAATGAAAAAAGAATGGCTGATGTAAAATGTGGCATTTTTCACAGACACAGTTAAAGCCCATCATGATTGGCGTTGTTCTTGGTCAGTCATGCTTCATTCATGTCCAACTCTTTATGACCATATTAGAGATTTTCTTGGCAAAGATACTAGAGTGTTTTTCTATTTCCTTTTCTAACTCATTTTTACAGATGAGGAAATGGAGGCAACGAGGATTAAGTGACTTGTCCAGGACCTATTAAGTGTCAGAGCCATATTTGAATTCAGGTCTTCCTGACTCCAGGTCTGATGCTCTATCCACTGTGCTTCCTGTCCTCAAATTATTTTGTATCAACTTATCTGTCTACACGTTTTAGCCCAAAGTGAGACATAGGCTTCTTAAAGACAAAGACTTTGTTGTTGTTTCTATAGTGCAATGCCTTACTATTAGAGTAGGCATTTAATAAATAGTTATTGGATTGGATTGTTGAATTGACGAAAAGAGGGAATTTGGGAAGCAGAGCTCATAGAAAAAGTTTGTTTGGGAAACTGTTGAATTTGAAGTGATTATATACCAGAAAGGATATGCAGTCAACAGTTTAAGAAAAAGCTCAAGGTAGAACAAAGCAGTATGTTTCTTATTCCTTTCTTTTGGTTCTTATATCCTACTAAATAAATGAGTATAAATAAATTTTATAATTTCACAAATATTCATAAAGTACATAAAGCTAATTTCCCAAAGTTAGAGTAATTTAGATTTTCCTCCTGTGGTGGAGAAATGACTAATGCTTTATGATATTAAAGAACATGAGCTTTGTCTGAGGTGGATACTGAGGGGAAAAACAAAGTCTTTGAAGTTGTAGAATGAAGATATCCTTTAGCTCTTTTCAAATATTCCAAAGATCTATTATCTCTATATATTAACCACGAAAGACTCTTGAAGTGACATACAACAATGGGCCTTTATGAGTCAGCAACAGAACCAGGAATAGAATATGAGTCTTATTTCCACTGTTCTGCCTTCTAAGCAACACATAGACTCAGCACAAGAAAACAAGATTTATCGAGTTAAAACTTTACTAAAATGGTGATAGGCTTATTGACGTCAAGGATCATCTCCTCTCTGGTTGGGAGATAACTGAGCACAAGGCAGTGTTCGTGAGAGCCCGAAGTAACTATTGTTTGATGCTGACAAAGAAATTTCTTCCCCTTAAATGAGACTAGAAAAGACACCTTGGCTGAATAGTGGAACACACACTATCATAATACCTATCATTGAGGGAAAATACATTTGTGAGCAAATCTGGTCCTGCCTGGCAACTGTTTCTAGGCAAAAAGGTGGCAGACAGCCCGCTGCTGCTGAGGCCTCACAGTGGGCTTTCATCTTCAGTTGAACAACCCATATAGGATTGGTATCTTCTTTGGATTATTTGGATCCCATTATATAAGGTAAAATCTTTTTAACAGCTGTTAGATACTAAATTCTTTACCTTTTATTGAGTGGTGCAATAAAGAGAATTTTATTGCTTTTTGCTCCTAGCTATGAGTGAACCATAACTAAGTATTTCTGACTATATGAGATACAATGACTTAATGTTTTAAAAATCTAACGTGTATCCCTCTCTTTCAAGACTGGAAGCACACTCTTAAAAAAATCTCCAATGTCCTAATAGCCCCAAGACCCAGTGATTACAGTGTCACACTAGCAGAATGGCACAATGGTACATTTTAACTCCTAACATGAAAGGGCGTGTTGTGCCTCCTTACATGACTGTTCCTGAACTCTATGCTGCTCCTCACTCCTGTTTCCCTTCTTTTCCCTAATATTTCCAGTCCCCTGATCTAGCTCTGCACCCTCCCTCCCCCCCCCGCCACACACTCACACATAGCAGTGCTGACAGTAGCCTAACAAAATCTGCCAGAGGAAAGGATACAGGAACCATGCCAGAGCGAAAAGCAGAGAGGCCCTATTGTGGGTGACTGTGGAGTCAGGGTCAGGCCAGGACAAATGGCACTCAGGAATTTTGGTGAATGTGATGGACAATACCTCTTGATACCAGTTAGCATTAACCCCATTTTTTTTCTCCTGAAAAAATAAAGCACTCTTTCTCTATGGTTATATCATGTGAAATATTTGTGTATATGAAAATGTATACACACATCCATTTATATAGAGTCAGTGTAGTATAGTGGATAGAGTGTTGGGTCTGGAAGACCTAGGTCCAAATACCATCTCTAACACTTCCTAGGAAATAAGTCACAAGCTCCTTATGCCTCAGGCTGTAACACCCTAGGTATTAGTTACTAAGTTATAGACAGCTTAGTGGAAGAAATTGTCACACTGGTAGTTTACTACATTAATGAAATCACAGCATTTTCATATGTAAATAGCAAACACGGTCAACGCATATGTGATTTTATCATCCTTCAACATAGAGTCAAAAACCCTGGGGCTTACCTAGTTCTGACACATAGCATGTGGTTGTCAGCAAACTATATATGATCTGCTCATAGAAGCTATATCTCTGAATGTCTAAATGTGTGACCATGGGCAAAGCATATATGATTTCCATGGATTCAGACACATATCTAAAATCATTGCTCCCTGCTGAAGCTTTGATAAATGTTTCTCTTTAGAAATAGATATTAAAGGGGCAGCTAGGTGGCACAGTGAACAGAGCACCAGCTGTGGAGTCAGGAGGACAGGAGTTCAAATCCAGCCTCAGACTCTTAATACTTACTAGCTGTGTGACTTTGGGCAAGTCACTTAACCCCAATTGCCCTGACCTCCCCCCCCCCCTACAAAAAGCAAAATAATTAAAAATTTAAAAATTTTTTAAAAAGAAATCGATATTAAATCTTCAAAGAATAGTCATTCTATCCAAGTTTCAATATTTCCCATTTTGCTTCCTTTGCAATGAACCTATCCTTTGTATTTTGTAAAGTTCAAAACTTTTAAGCTATAATTTAGTCCACTTAAAAGATTTTAATTTGTAGAAGTTCTCTCATCTTAATATGAGTAAAAACTTCTTAAGGCTAAAAACCATGCAGACTATGTCATGTCATACATGTATATAATTATGTGGATGCATACACACATATGTGGGTAATGTGCATACTTGTCAAGATCTGAGAGCATGTTGTATTGTTATAGTCTTTGTAAATTATTATTAAAAATAAGTTTTGTACTATGTATGATAAGAGCACCATTTACCTATTGAAAATGTATAAGAAGTGACTTTTTCTTCCAATGCTTGTAGTTTATATTGAATTCAGAACCTTCCTTTCTGCAAAGAATGTGCCACATTGAATTGTTTGTATTTTCAGTGAAAAATTTCATTGTTTGTTTATTTGATTTAGTTCCTCCTAATAGAAGCCTTTGATTTCTAAGGAAAAACCAATGCCCTCGGTTCTATTTTTGTGGTGGTATTTGTTGAATAGATATCTACTCTTAGGACTTTGTTTATCTAGCTAGCATCACATAAAGTAAAAGCATATACAGTAATTGATAGAATGCCACCCTAGTTAAAAACTCAATCTAAAGGGGAAAAAAGGCTTAATTCTCCAATTCAGAAATGAGACCACTAGCTTACATATGAAAGGGGGAAAAAGCCAAGAAGCTCAATAATGTAAAAATGAATAAAAGTTGAAGATGCAATAAATAGTTCTGACCAGCCAGTGCTGTATATATCTGAGGTTCTGAACTACCTAACACTTGAACTGCTTCCTTTGTCTCTAACAAGTGCATTCATACACCATAAATTGTTTCTCCGCTTCCCAGCTGATGGGAACTTAACATCCTTAGTTTCCAGTCTTTGCTACTAAAAGAAACTTAAACATTTGTACATATGGGTCCTTTTTCTCTTTCTCTAATCTCTTAAAAAAAGGCCATTTTGTGGTATCACTGGGTTAAGGGCATAGCTCTGATTTGATTCCCAAAATCACTGGACCAATTAATTCATAGCTCTACCGATGGTGCATTAATATTATCTGTTTCCTCATAGTTACTTCAACAATTGAAATTTTCCTTTTTTGTCATCTTTGTTAATCTAACAGGCAGCAAATGGAATTTCAGAGTTGCTTTAATTTGCACTTGTATAATTATTAATGATTGGCAGCATTTTTTTCACATGGTTGTTGAATATTTGGATGTATACCTTTGAAAACCAACTGTTTATGTCATTTGATGATTTATCTACTGTGGAATGACTCTTGTCCTTATAAATTCGAGTCAATCTCTATTGATTTTGGATATGAGACCTTTATCAGAGAAGCTTGCTGCAAAGATTTCGTTCACCAGAGGCCTTCTAATTCTAATTGTATTGGTTTTGTTTGAGTTTTTAAAATTTTTGTGTAATAAGAATTGTTTGTCTTATTTTTTGTGATCTTATCTACCTCTTATTTGGCTATAAATTCTTCTCCATCCATGGTTGGGAAACATATTTTCTTTCTTATTCCTCTAATTTATGTAACCTAGATGGTGCGGTGTAATTAGAGTGGTAGACCTGGAGTCAGAAAAACCTGAGTTCAAATGCAGACTCAGATACTTCATAGCTGTGCCACCCTAGGCAAGTGACAACTTCTATTTGCCTCAGTTTTCTCAACTGTAAGATGGGAGTAAGAACAGCACCTACCTCCCAGGATTGTTGTGAAGATCAGATG
Source organism: Petaurus breviceps papuanus (assembly GCF_028583685.1). Classification (NCBI taxonomy): domain Eukaryota; kingdom Metazoa; phylum Chordata; class Mammalia; order Diprotodontia; family Petauridae; genus Petaurus; species Petaurus breviceps. The sequence goes on along the minus strand of NW_027187348.1, from coordinate 21,635,827 downwards.
AGGTAATATTTGCAAAATGCCTACAATGCATTAAGTGCTATATAAATGCTAACTATTATGATGATATTTAAACCATCCATTGATTATCTAATGTCATGACAGAAATTAAACTGAAGCACAAGCTCTGAGCACAATCAGTTTATTAAGTAAAGCACAGATTTGCCAGTAAGCAGGGTCTCAGCCCCCCAAGCAAGCTAAGACCCTGAATGAAGTTGACAGATCATTCTTTTTTTTTTTTTTTTGGAGAGGGGAAGGCAGAGCATTGGGGGTTAAGTGACTTGCCCAAGGTCAAACGGCTAGTAAATGTTATTGATCATTCTTACAGACAAAAGGAGGTAAAAAAAAAAATAGAAGGCATCATCATAGACGGGGAAGACAATACAATAGGCTGCAAAGTGAGAAGCATCGTAGATGTGGGGAATAACACGATTAGCTGGAATTGCTGGCAGGGCTAGCAACAATCCCTCCTTCCATCTTGCTGCAAGGAAATTCTGATTTAGTCCACCTGCAAGAATAATTAATGATATAATAGATAACAAAGATCCTCTAACTGTACAAGGACAGCTAGTGGTCTAGAGATAACAGGTTTCTTTAAAATTGTACAAGGATAGCTAGTGGTCTAGAGATAACAGGTTTCTTTTAATTAAAGTGATTTATAGGCATAAGAAAGAAACTGGGAAACATTTCTGGGCAAAGAAAGCAACCTCTATTAAGAGAAACAAAGGTCGTGTGATCTGCAGTCCATCCAGTATGGTCTCAGACTCTGAGATACAAGATTCACTGTTATTTATAGTTCTCTTGATTTATGCATGGTGCAGATGGGCTAGTAATGTTGTAAATGGTCAGTGCCCTTTTACTGAAGCAGGCTTCTGACTCAAGCAGGACCCTTTTACATCATAAGCTCAGGGCAGCTCATTGCATTTTAATATAAAGATGACTACATGGTTACAATCTTTACAATAATTATAGTTATACTCCTTAGGTCAACTAACACAGGGATTTCCCTGGGACTATACCATACGTTGGCGAAACACAGGTTTTCCCCGGCTCTATATTCTTCCTATAAATCACACAGTTACTTCTTATTCTATAAAGATAGTTACAACTGATAAATGACTATAAAGCAAAGCCCTCAAGACATTGATTATTGATATTTCACATTTCATAGAGAAACTAAACTTTTAAACTTAACTCAGTGAAGAATGCTTCTAAACCTCTAAATTTCTAAACTTAATTCAAAGACAAAGCAACGTGATTTAGGCAGTTGAACAAAATATTGGTAATTATGCCAAATAGAATCAATTACAAAACAGTAACATTTTTTAACTTTCTCACTAAGTCATATGTTGATTATCACAGAACTTGTTGTCTCATACAGTTATTGCTTTCTGTTTGGCCCATTAAAATTTTCAAGGCCAAGTAAGGCTTACCCACTGTCCTAGTATTTAATTCTCCTTGCCTTTCTTTTCTCCTCATTTCACCTAATACTATATTTTCTGTCTTTTCATTCATTCCTTCCAAGTACCTTTGTCCTTGTGACCAGGCTATTATTTTCTCAGAGTCTCTACTTGGATTCATTAAAGAGCTTCTCTCTTTTTTGGGTATACTTCTCAGGCTTGCTTCAGTCTTTAGTTCATTGTGTTTGGCATTTTCTTCTGTTTACTCTTATCTACAGCCTTGGTTTCTGGACTGAGGCTTTGCTCTTGTGTCAGATTCTACTCACCTATAGTCTTACACGGAAGGAGTGGCTTTCCTTGGTCACAAATGGTTACTAAAAGCTCTGGCTTTCTTTTGATGGATCACTTTGGGTATTGGTCTTGGCCTCTCTCTGTCTCCTTCTTAGATAGTACTAAACCTGGAGCTGCTTTCATCCCTTGTTGTGAACCTAAAAGGATGCAACCAGGTGTTGTAGTCTGTGTCTCCTGCAAGACCCCAAGTGCTTTGTTTCCCAGGTGCTGCCCTGGTTCCTTCCCCTGATGCGGTTCTTTTATGGCTCAGACTGTGGGCTGCCTGGGTGCTAGACTATCTGGGTGCTGGGCTGACTGGGTACTGGACTGCCTGGGTGCTAGGTTGCGTGGGTGCTGAGCTGCCCAAATACTGGTATCTGTCTCCTACTGTGGCTCAAGTGCAAGATGCCTGGAACCTGGACTGGCCCTGTCTCTTGCTTTGCCTCGGGTAGGGCTATCTGGGGCCAAGCTGCCTGGGTATGAGTCTAACCCTGACTGAGGCGCTGCTCTGTTGCTGTCTTGTGCTCTGGGTCCCCACTGTTTCCAGTTTTCTTTCCATATACTGTGACTTGTCTCCACTCAGGCATCCACAGGAATTCTGACAGTGTGCAGCCTGGACTGGATGAAAGAGTGTATGGCTGCTTCTCTTTGGTTTTCCTTATCATTTCACCAACTACTGGGATGCTTGGGGAGTGCAGGGGGTGGGGAACCATGGTCCTTTGGGTCCTAATGCAATGTAATCTTCCCACAATTCTCTGTATCTTGTTCTTTTCCTATTTTTGATGGGTTTCAAAATCCCCATCAAACATTTTGAGGACCAGTCATTATACTGCTATTATGTCGTGTATTAGTCCTGTGGATCAGCATATGCAGGTGAATGAAAGGCCTGCATACAATAATTGAAGAAGAGCATTGGATCATAATTCATCTTCTGTAGATTCACTGCAAGCACCTTTGGGACAACTCCAGTGGCATACAGGACAAAAGGAATGGTATTCATCTCACCCTCTTCCCAGATGGTTTAAATTTCTTCCACAGGGTCTCTATATGTTTAAAAAAACTTTTCATTTCATGTAGTTTTGAGATTGTATTTGGTATAACAGTATCTATTTAAAATTATTGTTATATTACAATATAAATTATATTGTTATATAACACTTTAAGATTTGAAAAGTGCTTTACAAACATCTCATTTCATCCTCGACAACCCTGGGAGACAGATTAGCTATTATTATCCACATTTTACAGATAAGGAAAGTGAAGCAAACAGAAGTTAAGTTACTTGTCCAGGGTCACATAACTGCTAAGTAAGTGTCTGAGTAAGAAAGTGTCTGAGGCAAGATTTGAATTCATGTCTTCTTGACTCCAGGTCCAGCACTCTATCCACTAAACCATAAAAATCAAATATATTTTTATGAATCAATGTCACATTGCCAACTGGGTGGTAGTGGATAGAGCACCTGACCTGAAGTCAGGATCTGAGTTCAAATTTGGCCTCAGACACTTATTAGCTGGGCTACCCTGGGCAAGTCACTTAAGCACCATTTACCTCAGTTTCCTTACCTATAAAATGTACATAATAGAACCTATGTCTCAGGGTTATTGTAAGGGTCAAAAAAGAAAATAATTGTAAAATGCTTTGCATAGTTCCTAGTACATAGTAAATCCTATATAACTGCTAGTTATCAATATTATTATTATTGTTATTTTTATTATCTTTGTGGAAATCATCTTATTTGTAATGGTCTTCTATCCCCAATCAATATATTTACTGAATTCTTAAGGTTGTTATCAAATTTGTATTTGTATTATAAGAATTTTTCATTTGCTAATTTTAGATAACAGAGAGCTTCTGGCATATGATTCTAGATGCCTGATCATGTCTTCCTAGGTGTCCAGTAGGTGCTAATTTTTGTTATTATTATTATTATTTTGTTATTTTTGTTATATAGGTTAGGCATAACCATAGAAAACTTAAAATGTCCCTGGTAGATGCCATGTTTTATATTTCATGAGTCAGTTAACTATAGTCCAATGGCCAGATAGTAACCACTGCCTATTTGTGCACAGGTAGCAGATAAGAATGGCTTTTACATTTTTAAATACAATAAAATTTTATTTTAACATGTAAAAATTATTCTTAGCTTATCAGCATGCAAAAATAGGTGGTAGGCCACATGTGGCTTGCAGGTCATATCTTACAGACTTCTATTTTATATTAGTTTTCTTGACAGTATTATGTCGTGGTGTGTTTTAAATAGTGAACAGATTTCTATGGGAACATCAAATACTCTAACGTTCCCACTCTACTTGTATCTCCAATAGATTTTATAAATATATATATTTATACATATAAATATATATTTGCAATATATGACTAAGCCATAAGTGAGGAAATTAGGCAAAAGCTTTATGATAATCAAAAAAGGTGGTGTAAATATTATGGTGTTTCTCAGTGGCAAATTTTTGAAAATTTTGAATCAGTTATAGTTGTTTTGTACACCTCTTTCTAATCAACCTTTCTGTTCCTCAGCCAATATACTGTTTTCCTGTGTTTACAGACTTTATAAATAATACAAACTGTGAATTATTTGTATAAAGTATGTAAAAATGTAATTGGCCTACATTCAGAAGTGTCACCGGTGTTCTCATATTTTGGTAACAAATATGTGATACCTTCTGTTAAGATGGAATGAGGCTTGCATCAGAGAAAGCAGGTGCTAATAATCCATGTGCTACTCTGAAGCATTTGAGCCGATGATTAAGAATTTTTCTGGCCCTGCCACTTTCTAGTTTTGCAGGAAAACCAAAATTTCAATAATTCCTCTTAGGTAACCATACTTTTGCTTATTAATTACTTTCAAGCTACACAAGCTTTTTTGTTTCATGTTTAATACAATACCTGTTTTTGTTTCTATTTAACTTCTTTTGCCAGTCAGAAATTTCCTACTTTTTCCTTCTTAAGGAATTCTCTCTCTCCTCTAATTTCTTTGCTTCTCAAGTTCTATATTTTAGCTTTCATATCTATCTTACAGCATAGATTGATATTGAATTATTTATCTCATTCTTTGGGCTTCTTTAACTCCTCCTAACACCTTGAACTTTCAGCTTTTGCCCCCATTTGGTGACAGAGACAGCTAGGTGGCATGGTAGATGAGTGTTGGCTTTGGTGTCTGGAACAGAGCCTGCCTCAGACGTTTACTGACTGTGACACCGAGCAAGTCCTCAGTTTCCTGATTTGCAAAATGAAGATATTAGTAGTACTTACCTCACAGGATTGTCATAAAGACCAAATAAGATTATGTATTTAAAGAGATACATAAAGGTTAGTTATTATTGTTAATAATTAAAGGTATCAAGAATTTCTAATTTATATTTATTTTCTGGATCTCATTCTACTTATTTCTTTTTCATTGAATTAAATTAGTCAATGCTAGGTGTTCAAGTTTTCTACTGTGTATAATAACTAGGTACTGAGATAGCTCTATGTTTCCTTCCACCTATGGTCCTTACTGTGACAAAAGGCAGAGAATATACTTTTGTGTGAAGATAATAAAACATTTTATACTGTGGAAAAACATATTTATTCGTGATATTTATAACATATACCATCTTTTATGTATTACCCATTTTTAGTATATTTGGTTGCTTTATTAGATTCATGCCATCAAACTAAAAGGGACTTTTTCTCCCCTGACATTCCAGTCAAAGCAGAAAGGTGATGAAGTCAGAATGTGTAAGGTTTTTTTTTTTTCTTTTTTGGGCATGACCAATTTCTTTGGGTTGATTATGCATAATTGTTATGAGTTTTGTTTTTCTTTGTTGTTATTTATATAATGGGAAAGAAGGTGGGAGGAAAAACTTTTTGTTCATTAAAAAATAAAATTTAATTGAAAAAAGAAATTCTAGTCAAAAGCATGCCTAATTTCTTTTCAAAATTATTTGAGATAGCAATGTTTTAATCATTCATTCTTAGGGAGAAGTTTTGGAATTTATCTTATGCAGATTTTCAATGCCTTTAGCCTCTCCCATTTTTTTCTTCAGATTTAAATAATTTCTCAGTTTCCATTCTTATTTCATCTAATCTGGATTTAGAAATGAAGCTATTTCTTAGGGTTGATCCTTATTTGATAATATAGGGCATCCCAAAAGTCTAAATGCAGTTTTATGCTATTAAAAATGCATGAAAACTTTTGGAATACCATGTATTGTTGTGTAACGTGAAACTCAAAATAGCATTGGAAAAAAAAATAATACAAAGTTCTTACAAAGATTTATTTCCAACTTCATTTTAATGTAGTCCTGGTGTATAATAAAAGCATCTCTTCAGTCTATTTCACGTTTACTTTTGGACATTTTAATGGTTAAAGCTATCTGTGCCAAAGCACTTCCAGGAAGTATGATAATGGGATTTCTTAAATGTTCAGAGTCTCTCCCTACTCCAGTCAATCCTCCATTCAGTTATCAAACTGATCTTCCTAAAAGGCAGATCTGACCATATCACCACCCCCACCCCCCAATTCAACAAACTCCTGTGGCTCCCTATTGATCTCAGATCAAATATAAACTCTTCTGTTTGGCTTTTAAAGCCCTTTATAACCTGGTTCTTTCCTGCTTTTCCAATCTTCTTACATTTTTACTCCTTCCTGTATGTGGTGCAGTCAAGTGACCCCAGCCTCCTTGATTTCTCTCTCACATAATACTCCATCTCCTTTATCTGTGCATTTTTTCTGGCTGTCTCATATGCCTGGAATTGTCTCACTCTTCATCTGATTCTCTGGCTTCTTCAAGTGCCAGCTAAAATCTTACTTTCTATAATAATCCTTTCCCAATTCCTGTTAATGTTAGTGCCTTGCCTCTGTTGCTTGTTGTAATGTAATGCCAAGGAAAGGCAACTTCCCAGGTTCAAAATACCAGCATAGGTGCTCTCTATTTTATTTAGTGACAAACCAAGAACAGAGAAGATCAAAACATGACATCATTCAAAATACAGCATTTACTAAGTGTGATTAAATAATCTCCAAGTACTACCCCACCCCAGGATCTTCCAATCATTCAATCAATTACAAAGTCTCTGTTCTAAATAATTCTCCACCCCTAGGCTATACCTTAATTAAGTCCACCACAAAGCCCCTCTTCTCAAATGTAGATTAGTTTCCAAACATAAGGTCAAAAGTTCCCCACCCCTGGATCACAATTGAATCTACCCCAGAGTTACATCAAGTTTAAACACAGCACTTAATACCCAAATGGAGGTCTTTTCTTCATCTTGACACGAGGCAAGTTCTCAGCAATCTTAGTTCCTGGGGAGACAAGGCTTAGCAAGGCCACAAGATACATTGCCAGTCCCTTCATGAATTCATCCTCTGTCTGTAGAACAGTCCTAGAACCCCTGAACACATTAGCAAAGCCCTCTCCCAGGATTTCTGTAAACATACAACAAGAAAATCCTTCTTCAGGGCTTCTGAACCAACAGAAAGGCTCCCAGACCCCTGCAACAACAGCACTGTCCCTCACCAGTGGAAAGTATTCACTCTGTCTGCAGGACAGTCTCCAGACCCCTGCAACAACAGTACTGTCCCTCACCAGTGGACAGTATTCACTCTCTGTCTGCAGGACAGTCTCAGGGCTTCTTAGCGAACAGCCAGGTTCCAGGACTTCTTCAACAAAAGGACAGTCTTTCACCAGTGGACAAATCTGGCAAAATAACATCAAAACAGACAGACAAAGTACCAGCAAAACAGCCATGTCTCCTCAGTCCTTGGCAGCTCAGGGGGCAGGTCTCAAAAGTCCAGGGCAATTCAAAGCGGCCACCAGCAATTCTCTTAGTCAGTCTCTCTCCACGAGGTGCTGCTTCCAAAAAGATCTTCCGCCTCTCTCTTGTCTCTCCAAATCTACGTCACCAGCTCCTCCCAGTTCAGGACTTTCTTTTCACATCAAAAAGTCCATCCCACAGGTGGGATTAACAAGCTCTGGGTTTTAATACAATCAATTTGAAAACCAAGCCCAATACAGGGGAATCTCCACATTCCATTACTATCACACTTGTCAACCATCTATCCTGCATATAGCCTGTTCATTCATAGTTATGTGTTGTCTCTGCCACTCAACTGTGAGCTCACTGAAAACAAGGACTATTTTTTGTCCATCTTTGTGGGACATAGATCTTAATTAATGCTTGTTGATTTGACTTCTCTCCAAGGTACTTGTGATAACTTTCTTATGGTAACCACTCAGCTGTCTTCTATGTCAAGCTAATTATCATCATAGTTCCAAAAAGGATTAGCCTGCAACCCTATCCTTTCCCACTCCCTCCTATTTCCTAGATTCACAGGACCATTCACACCCTCCAGGGTGCTAACGCAATCAATGACATCGTCAGAGCCCAAATGGTCTATTTTTTCATAGTTCCCACCAAGTCTTCACAGTTACCATAGCAGTCTCAAGATGCACAGAGTCCCCATTATTCATCACCATAACTGGCATTTCCTAATTTTGTTGTTGTGCTCCGCAGCCCTGGCCTCGTGGGTTGATGATGGCTTGGATTTTAGGAGAATTATGAATATGACCTAATGGAATCTCTGAACCACAGCAGAGATTTGGGATTTCCAGCTTGTGGAAAAAGAAAGATGCCTTTCTTCTTGTCAGTCTAGCTTATACTTCTTTCCCTCTTCTCCCTTTTCCTCTCTCTAAGTCTCTCTACACAGACTTGGACTGGAAAAATAAGTCACTGTGGTTTGGCTTTGGATTTCCCAAACACTGTTCAGACTGGTGCACTTACTTGATCTTTGTTGAAGTAATTGTGGAGAGGGAGCTGGACTGTATTCTTTCCTCCAATTCTATTATCTTTGCTTGTCTGTTACCATATTTCTCCATTCTTACTTTAGTGCTGGATCCTGAATGCCAGGTAGTTGGGTAAGGCCCCTGACCATAATTTTGTGATTGGTTTCCTTAAAACATTTACTCCCATAAGATAAGATACTTCATTGTCTTGGATTATGTTTTCTATATAAACAAAGTTCAAGAGTGGGAATTGGGGATGAAACAGCTACTTATGAGAAATGAAATGATATATTTATACATATGTAAAGCTGGGAGCTCAGGGCAAAAGAGCTGATTTCCTGGACTTGTTAAGGGAAGTGCATCAGAAGTAGAATGTTGTGTGAATAAATTTGTAATTTGTTATGTATTTATTACTATGTAAATTTGTATTTGCTGTAACATTCATGCCATTTCTGCCACCTGATCAAATCCAGTGCTTCAAAATCTAAAAGGACCCTTATTCCCATCGCTCTTGGCCCCAGCGTCCACCATACCTCCAAGGTTCTTCGCAATTCCCATCTGCCCATAGTTTTTCCAAGTTCGCATCTTAAATAATGGTGTAAGAGGTGGTTTGGAGAGGAAAGGAACTGGAAGCAGGCAGGCCAGATAAGAGGCTATTACAACAGTATAGTCAATAAGCCAAAGTGATAGACTAAAGTGGTGACCATAGGAATGAATAAAGGGAATGAGTATCAACTGTGCTGTGGATATGGAGTCTACAAGACTTGGAAATTGATTGAATGGTGTAGAGAAGCTCTAAGAGAAGAGCCTAAAATGATTCTCAGGAGCTGGGAGAAGTAAGGCAAATTTCAATGGAAAGAAAATAAGTTCTATGTTGGAAATGTAGAGTTTGAGATGCCAGTGGTATAATTCAGGAGGGAATAACCAGGAAGGAGGGAATTGCTAGAGTTCAAGTGAGTTGTATCTACACATCTATCTGTATACAGATGACACCTGAACCTGCCAGAAGCTAGTGGGGGATAAGGAGTGGAAAGAAAAGCTGGCCAAGAAAAAGCCCTGGGAGACACTTCTGGGGAAGGCAATGGATAAAGATCAAAAGCAGAATACTGAAAAGCGAGTAGTCAGATAGGGGGGCCATGGAAGGCGAGGAAGGAGAGTGTCCACGGAGAGGAAGGTATGGAGAAGGGAGCAGTAAATAATATCAAAAGCTGCAGAGAGGTCAAGGAGGAACAGCACAGAGGAGAAATGATAGAAGGTAAAAGATAGCGATGGGGGGAGTTTCTGAGATTAAGATCATGGAGGTGGCCTTTTTATGGGCAGAACTTCCCAGGCTCAAATGTGATAGTGTTTGTAAAACATTTTGCAAACCTTAAAATGCTGTGTAAATATCAGTTGGTATTACTCTATTTTCTAAGTCGAAACAGGGGATTCTTAGAAGGAAATGCTCTCATTGTGGAATGTGTGCAGAAGGAAAATTTGTAAAGAAAAACAGAGACTTTGACAATGTCCTTGTATCCCAGAGCAGTGCTAAACAGAATGACAGAAATAACATTTAAATGAGACTGATTTTTATCCCCATTACTAGGTTTCCTTCTACTCAGGTAAAGACCCTTAGCCTTTCTGTGCCTTCATGCATAATCTAGGAAAGTCTGCTAAAGCACTTGCCAAGATGTCATTAGGACAATTGATTTTTTTTCTGAGATTGGGAAGACACTTCAATTACCCACCCATCTGCTGAGGCTCTTGCTGCCAAAAAACAGAGTCGCTAATAACTTCTCGATTTGCCTTAATGATAATTTAATTCTTCAGTGGCTGGAGGAAGCAAAAAAATGGGGGGATTATATTCTGGATCTTATTCTTGGTGAAGTGGAAGAACTGGCTGCTTAAAGCAGAAATAGTTTTGGGGACTAAGGAGGCAACAGTGCACTGGTTCCGACAACACCTGAATGCCACAATTTAGGCAAGACAATGATCAGTTGGAGGAAGGCAACTTGAATGGTGAAAAGACTTGTAAGCCCATGTCACATGAGGTATATTGGAAGAACTGGGGATGCTTAGCCTAGAGAAGAGAAGACACAATGGAGACATGAGGGCTGACTCCAGGTATGTGAAGGACTGCCATTTGGGAAACAGATGTGTTTTATTCTATTTGACTGAATTGGGCGGAATAAGGAATGATAGGTTGAAGCTTCAAATAGGAACATTTAGGTTTAGGGTCTGGAAAAACTTTTTAATTATAAATTATTCAGAAATGGAATGAACTGACTCAGCAGAACAGTAGTTTAAGCAAAGGCTGGATGTTGACTTGTTGAGTAAATTCAATGGGCATTCTTTTTGTCACAGGAAGCTCCTCTCCACTTTGACATTTTGTGATTAATTTTATAAATACAAGCCAAACTGTGTCTTTAATAGAGAGATACAGTAAGATCCCAACTATTTGGAACTGTCAGGAAGTGTCATTTTGGATGACTAAATTTTCCAGACAGCTGAGCTAGCACCTATTGGGTGCTGGAAATTTTTTTTAATGAAAAATCACTCTAAAATGTACTATCAACTTTCAAACCTTCTTGAAGAGTTGGTTGTTCAGTTGATAAACATTTATTAAATGCCTATTATGTGCACAAACGCTGTGGCGTACAAAGAAAGGCAGTCTCTGTCCTCAAGGAATTCATAGTTCAATGAAGGAGATAATATGCAAACAACTATGTACAAAAAAAAAATCCCAACTATATACCGGATAAATTGGAGATGATCAACAGAGGGAAGGCTCTAGGAAAGGCTTCTCATAGAAGATGGGATTTTAGTTGGGATTTGAAGGAAGCCAGAGGGTAGAGATGAGGAAGGGGACCAACCAGAGAAAATGCCCAGAGCTAGGAGATGGAGGGTCTCGTGTAAGAAACAGCACGGATGCCAGTGTCGCTGGGTCAAAGAGTATGTGATGTGGGGGTGAGTAAGGTGTAAGAAGACTGGAAAGGTGGGAGGTCATTAGGTCATGAAGGGGTGTGAATGCTAAACATAGCATTTTGTTTGATCCTAGGCAACCACCTGAGTTTAATGAAGGAAAGGGTAATAATGGTGAGATCTGCTTTTTAGAAAAGGATCATAGGGAACAGATTGCAGTGTTTTCTTGATGGGTTGGCATCATTATCATGATATGCAGGCGTTATTGTGAGAATGCAGATGTTGATGGGACATGGTGATGTGCACCATCCTTAGAAGTTTCTATCCCAGCTTTTCTGTTGCTACTGTTATCATTTGCCTCTTCCCCATCTTGGGATCATAAGACCATTTTTCTGTTTGAGGAGGGGAGGAGATAAGCTACAGCCAATAACAATCTAGGTAATTTCCTCTGCAGCCTGGCTTTATACAATAGCAAACATCCAAGAGCCATCCCCCGAACCCTTCTATTCCTTCCTCCTCTTGTTTTATATATGCTCTCAATCTCTAATTAAATTATAAAGTCCTTTAAGTCACAGGGTGTGTTCCCATCAGGTCCAGACACATGAGCTTAAATTTATTAGGATTTTTGTATTTGCTTGTTTGATCAAAGACTTGGGACCTTCATGCAGATAAACAACTTATTTGTAACTTACATAAAAAATTAAGTGATGTATCCAAAATGTGGGTCAGAAGCAGAGCTTGAGGCTTATATTTTTCTGATTTCAAGACCTGGTCCTGGATCATTATGCCATGCTATCATAAAAGTAGGTGATCAGTAAATGTTTGATTGATCCTAATGATTGACTAATATTAATCACTCTAATCACTAATCACTTTAGGCTTTCAAAGCACTTTCTTCGAAACAACTCTGTGATATATAAAGAAGTATTATCTCCATTTTACAGGCGAGGAAACTGAGGTCAGAGTAATTTCTTCAGGGTCATTTCAGTCTAATTAAGTGGCAGAACAGTAATTCAAACCCAGGGTTTTCTGCTCCAAGTCTAGTGCACACTAGTTCCCTTTGACCAGATTCCTGTGTTTATATTTAGGGCACCCTCTTCTTGGAATCAGAACACTTTGTAAACTAAATTAGAGATCAGGTTGCTTAATGAGTATGGAATCGGAGCCAGGGACAGTAGATAATTTAGAGAGATATCTCAGCCCTACCCTACCATGGCTGAATATTCATGTGTCCCAAATATAATGTGTCACTCCCCTTGACTGTGCTTGAGAAACATTGACAGGATATCATTCTCCAACCCTCCTTTTTTTTCTAGATACCCTGAACTATCATCTCCTATTTGCATTCATCCCATAATCTTTAACTTACTTTAATAACATGTTACAATTTCTAAATTTATAGATCAGTTCTCATTGATTACATTTTAGGCAACCTGCTTTCTAGGAATCATGGGGAGAAGTGACCACTGTGTCATAGAACGTTTAATAAAAACAAAGAAGCCTGAGAATAGTAGGACATATACCCTGGGTTTTGGAAGAAAAGATTTCAAAGGAAGGGGAAGGGATTCCATGGTCTAAAATTCTAAAAGGGAATTCAGCTACAATGGATGGGAAGTTCTCAAGAATGAAACTAGAGACAAAAAGAAACAATCAGGAGAAAAAAAGAGAATTGCTAAAGAAACTAATGCAGATGCTCAGGAAACTCACTAAAGAACGTAGATTGTAAAACAAATGCACAAAATGTGGAAGTAGGGTTATCCAATGGAGGATGAATTAATACATTCACACACATACACTCACACTCACACACACACTCACACACTCTTGGAACAGTCCTACAAGAAGACTGTCAGGAGGGCTCTGCCTCAGAATGAGCTAAGAACAAGAAAAGCTAAAGGAAACAAAAGGTGGCAGTGTTTGCTGGTGTTTGCTGTTTGGTTGTGTCGTGTTGTTGCTATGAAAGCGATAAGGGGAGAAGAGGAAGAACAAGGAAGACATGGGACTGATGGTCAATGTATGGATGGGGCAAAGAAAACTGATGATGGAGAGAAGGCTAGACTGCTCAACAGGTATTTTGCTTCTGTTTTCTTTGCCAAAGACAATGACCTTTGCGCTGGAAAGGACAGAACAAAAATGACTAAGAGGGAGTTGATCCCCCAAATAAGTAAGGAGATAGTAAGGGAACACCTAAGGGCCCTTTATGAGTTCAAGGCACCAGCCCAGATAAACTACATCTTCTCTGACTGAAAGACCTAATAGATGTGATACTGAGCCACTGTGAAAGATGGTGAATGAGAGAAATACAGCAGAACTGGCCAAGGACAAATGTCTGAAGTTCAAAAAAAAGGAAGATGGTGGAGTCTGCAAACTCTAAGCCAGTGAGTGAGCTTGATTTCTATTCCTGAAAAAACTGGAGATTATTAAAGGAATAATCAGTGCACATTTAGAGGAGGAAGTGATGGTCACAAAGATTCAGCCTGGCTTCATCAGCAACAGATCAACACACTAATCTTCCTTTCTTTTCCTTCTTTCTTTCTTCCTTTCTTCCTTCCTTTCTTTCTTTCTTTCTTTCTTTCTTTCTTTCTTTCTTTCTTTCTT
>NW_027187348.1:21619069-21621718 GCF_028583685.1 Petaurus breviceps papuanus | reverse complement strand
CTCTCTCTCTCTCTCTCTCTCTCTCTCTCTCTCTCTCTCCCTCCCTCCCTCCCTCTCTCTCTTTCTCTCTCTTCCTCTCATTTTTTCTTTCTTTCAACAAGGTTATTCATCTGATAGATCAGGTGGACACTGTCAATATAGGTTGTCTAGATTTTAACAAAGCAAAAAAGGTAGCTAGATGCCTCAGTGTATAGAGCACTGGATCTATACCCAAGAAGACTGCCAGATTTACTTTGCTAGCTATGTGACCCTGAGCAAGTCACTTAACCACTGTCTAATTCTTCAACTATGTAATGGGGATTATAATAGCACCCACCTCCCAGGGTTATTGTTAAGGATCAAATGAGATAATATTTGCAAAGCACTTAACTTAGTACAGTGCCTGCACATAGTAGGTGCTTAATAAATGCTTATTTCCTTCTAAGGTGGCTGACAAAACCTCTCGTGATATGGAAAAGGTTGAGATTAATGGTTTAGGTGGGATCCTCCAGGGATCAGTATATGACTCTATGCTATTTAACATTTTTACCAAAAACATATTAACATATATAACAACTCTGGGGGGGGGGGATGTGCACAGAAAATACTTTTTTAAGTCTAATCTGCATTATTAACATTTTCTCTATCGCTTTCTTAAGCCTAGATAGTCATCAAACAAAAAAATTGAGCCCTGATCTTGGCCATGAGGCCAAGTCACTGCCACGCACCCCTGGACTTAGATTAAAAAACAAACAAATAGCATGTTTATCAGGTCTGCAAATGATGTGAAGCTAAGAGGAACAGAGAATACATTTGATGACATCAGGATTCCAGAAGATCTTGATGAGCTAGAACAATGGGTTAAATTTAAGCTAAATTGAATCCAGAAAATGTAAGGTCTCATTTGGGTTAAAAAAAATCAGCTTCTTAAGTCCAAGATAAGAGACATGATGGTCAAATTGCAGTTTTGATGGGATGGGGGTGGGGAGGGGAGAGTTATAAAATTCCAAGCAACATTCTGTGAAGCAATAGTGTGCTACGACCAGCAAGAAAGCTCATGTGGTGCTACTAGACAGCATGAAGAGAGAAAGGCAGGGGACTGGCCCATGGTCCTCTGTCCTGGTCAGACCACACCTGGAGTAACAAGCTCCAATCTGGGTGCCACCGTTCAGAAAAGACACTGATGATCTGGAGAGCGTCCACCGGGGAGCACCCAGGGTGGGGGAAGGGTATCAAGTCCATGACATATGAGGCAGAATTAAAGGAACTGGGGGAAGGGGGTTGGCCTGATGAAGAGGATTAGGTGACTTCAGAGGGATGGGATTGCTCTCTGCAAGGCTGTCAGGTGGAAGAAAAAGTATACTTGTTCTATTTGGCTACAGAGGACAGAACCAAAAGTCATGAGTGGAAGTTGCCAAGAGGACGTTTTAGTTTTGATGTAAAAAAATCCTTAACAATCAGAATTAGTCAAAAGTAAAATGGTAGGCCTTGGGAAATCGGGTTGGGGTGGGAGGGAGGTGGCGGTGTCCTTCACATGCAGTCTTGACTCAGAGGCTGGATGGCCACTTTTCAGGTGCATTGTGGAGGAAGGGAAACCTTTTTCAGGTCTGGGTTTGACTAGATACCACCAGGATCCCTCTCCAGTCTGAAATCCTAGGGTTCTGTGGCATATAGCAGGACATCTTAAATTGATCAGTGAGTACTTTATCCAGCTAGGTGAAATAGTGGATAGAGTGTCCAGGCTAGTCCAGAGTTCAAATTTGGCCTCAGACACTTAATAGTTGTGTAACTTTGGGAAAGTCTCTTAACTTCTGTTTGCCTTATTTTCCTCAACTGTAGAATGGGGATAATGGCGGTACCTTCCTGGCAAGGTTGTTTTGGGGATCAAATGAAATAATTGGCTTTTTTAAAATGTACTTAGGATAATATCAGCCTCGAGGTTTTTGTTCAGCTGTTTCAGCCATGTTCGACTCTTCATGACCCCATTTGGGGTTTTCTTAGCAAAGATACTGGAGTGGTTTGGTATTTCTTTCTCCAGCTCATTTTACAGATGAAGAAACTGAGGCAAACAGGGTTAAGTAACTTGCATAGGGTCACAGAGCTATTCAATGTCTAAGTCTGGATTTGAACTCAGGTCTTCCTGACTTTAGGACCTCTAGAGTTGTTCTATACACTCTGCCACCTAGCTGACACATAGCATGTATTGTATAAAGGCTTATTCTTTTCGCTTTTCCCCCCACCCCTCTCCACATCTCATTGTGGGATAAGTCATTTTGAATCATAGATTTTTAAAACTCAAAGGGACTTTAGAAGTCATTTACTCTCATCCTGCCATTGTCAATAAGGAAGCTAGTACTTCTAGAGGGTAATTGGTCCAAGGTGACAGAGATCCAAGACTGTGACTCCATCTATATGCGGTGTAGGAATTCATGTGAGCGTCACTCACTGAAGCTGACACTGATAGACTTTGTGCCTAGATTCAGGAGACCATTTTGTCTTTTGGACTAAAGACCTCAGTCCATTAATCACACAGGCCATTCTCGGAGTTCAGTAAGCTTCCTTCAAGACTTAGCACACACTGAGCTACTGCTCCCCACTCCACATGGGCACACAACCATCACACCTCTCTCCTGAATCCCACCTTTACACCACACACACACACACACACAC
>NW_027187348.1:21609302-21619059 GCF_028583685.1 Petaurus breviceps papuanus | reverse complement strand
CACACACACACACACACACACCATTGTACCAGCACATCATCTGTCTGAAGTAGATCAGGGCACCATAGAGAAGCGATTGTGTGATCACTAGATTTGTTGCTAGAATTCCTAGCTACAGAACAGTGCTATGGGTCTAAGAAGGGCTAAAACTAAGAATTGTTCTTGAGTAATTACTAGAGATCTGAGTTAGAGCCTAAGGGCCTACCTAGCTTTGACACAGAGGCTTTTGTGATAGATATTTTGGCTGCTCTGAGGCGGTTTTTCCCTGATTCCCGGTCCAGGTCTGTATTCTGGCTGGTTGATGTTATTGGAATTTTGACCTGTGAATTAGTGAGATGTTGCCATAATCAGTTTGGTTAATTATTCACTTAACCTTTCCCGGTAAACACCTTTAAATTAATAATAAATCAGAACTCGGCCTGCTGTTATAAAAATTAGTTTTGGAATGAATAGAAAATGACTAAAGAATTTAGCAAAAGACTTAAGCCATTTATTTGTTGGAGTTGGAGATATGAGATAGAAAAACAGACATGATCTGAAGTCAAGTCTATGATCTGCTGAAATAGAATGAATTTTTAAAAAAATGTTTTTCTATTATATCTCTCTATTTCTAAAAAACTAAAATATTCTTTCCCTCCTCTACTTATCCTGTATCTACATATCTGTGTATATATTGTGTTGTTATTGTTTCTGTCATCATTCAGTCATTTTAGTCGTATCCCACTCTTTATGACCCCATTTGGGGTTTTCTTGGCAAAGATCCTGGGATAGCTTGCCATTTCTTTCTCCAGTTCATTTTACAGATGAGGAAACTGAGGCAAACAGGGTTAAGTGACTTGCCTAGGGTCACACAGACAGCAAGTATCTTTGAACTTGAACTTGGGTCTTCCTGACTCCAGGACCAGCACTGCATTTGCTGTGCTACCTAGCTGCCCCCACATGTGTTGTACCCCACCATTTTTTGTTTTTGTCTCCCCAGCAGCCAGGATAGTGTTTTGCATGTAGCAGGTGCTTGGAAAATGTTAAATTGCATTCAAGGTATAATTGACTCCACTGCCCCTTTCCAACCTCATCCTGACTCTGCCCATCTGATACTTTACACACATGTGGTCATATCCCATAAAGGCTGCCTTTGAGTGAGTTGTTAAACTACGACAAGGAAGAGAAGTCAGTGGGGGTAAAGGTAAGGTGAGGGTGCAACGGTGGAAGTTAATTAATGGATTGGTTTAGAGACACAGCCTGGGGAAACTGAAGCATGGAAATGGGAATAGAGTGGTTCGGTGTATAAATACCACAGGCCTGATGAAGTCAAGAGCACGCTTTGGGAGTCTCTTTCGTCATAGCTGACCTGCTTCTCTTGTAAGTAGGTCCTTTTTGTCAGCTATATTGATTGGGAAAAGAAAGTGGGGAGGTGCAGTGGTATCATAGAGGAAGTGACTGGCAAAAGGCCTTAAAAGTGTGGGGGAGGATGGGCGATCTGCAGGCATATATTCAATGGAAACTGTCTGTGTCTCTGTTTTTTATGAACTAGATATACATAATTAATAGGTACTTTATCATTTTGTACCAAAATCAATTTCCCATTTACTTGAAATCATTGCACTAAATGTATTAGTGGTGCCATTATAAGTCTCAAGAGTTATAAATCACTGAAAAAGACAGAGATAGAGCCAGCAAGAGAAGCACCAAGAAAACATGGAAAAACTTGTGAAAGAATAGGCTAGATAGGTGATTGAATAGGCTTATGAATGAGAATAATGGTCTATAACACATCTTTTATACTCATCCTTCTCCATTTCCAGACTCACTAACTTTATCTAAGCCATTCTCTTCTTGCGTTTGGGTATTAAGGCAAGCTACTCAGTCTCCCTGCCTTTAGGCTCCTGCAACCCCATTCATTACTCACATGACAGATTCATCTTTTTCCAATGTTATTTTTATTTATCAGGTGAAAAACAGTCAGTGGCTCCCTATTGCCTCTACCTCTTTTTTGAAATCTAAACTCTCCAGCCTGGAATTCAAAACGAATATTCTCCCCTCCTTTCTATGATAAGAGATAGCATGACATCTTAAACTCATCAGTATAGGTGGCACAATGGATAGATTCAAATTCATGACATCGAATTGTCCTGACTCATTATTCCTTCTCTACAGCCTTTCATCCATCCTCTGAACCTTCAATATTGGTGTCCCCCAAGGCTCTGTCCTGGGACCTCTTGTCTTCTTTCTATGCTCTTCTTTGATGGTTTCATCAGTCTTCATGTAGATAACTACTATATATGCACAATGCTGTAACTTCTCCCCTGTATCACCAAATGTCTTCTGGATAGCTCCACCTGGGTATTCCACAGGCATCTCAAGTGCAGCATATGTACAACAGAGCCTTATCTTCCCCTGAGGACCTTGGGTAGTGCAGTAGATAGGGAGCACAAGACTTGGAGTTAAGAAGACCTGAATTCAAATCTTGCCTTAGTTTTGTGACCCTGAGCAATTTAACCCATCTGCCTCAATTTCTTTATCTGTGCATTGGAGACGATAATAGCATCTACCTCCCAATATTGTTGTGTGGATAAGAGGAGATTTTGTAAAGCGTAAACCTTAAAGTGCTATAAAAATACCATTATTATTATTATCCTCAGCTCTTCACATACACTCACTCCACATATCCAATCCATTGCCCAGTCTTATCGTTTCTACCTTCATGACATCTCTTGTACCTGATGTCTCCTCTCTACTCATATAGCTACCATCCTGATTAGCTTTTGACTTGTTCTCCATTCTTCCAGTGTCTCCTTTCTCTAAACTTGTACCAAACACAAGGCAACAAAATAACCTTCCCGAGGGACAGGACTGATTTCGCTGTCCCTGCTCCAAAAATTTCAGTAGAGTCTTATTGTTCTGAGAAGAAAATAGAAGCTTCTAGGTCTGGCATTTAAAGCTCTCCCTACAGTCTAGTTCTATTTCATGTTACTCCCCTTCACATACTTAATATTCTAGTCAAAAGAAATTACTTACTAGCTCTACCCCCTGAACCTGACATTCTCCTAACACCATGCATTCATACAAGTTTGGAATGTACCACCATCCCATTGAGTGAAGAAATCATTTTGGAGAATGGGGCCTATTTTCCTCATTACCACCAGCAACATTGAATTGCATTTAAGGTACTCTATTACTGACTCCACTGCCCCTTTTTCAACTCCATCCTCCCTTTGCCCATTTTGTTAAAGTAGATGTGGTCTTATCTCACAATTACCATTGTATTTATAGTTCTGTGTCACTGTTGTCCAATATTCTGACCATCTCATCCTCCCTATTGACCTTTGGACTACTAATTTTTAGGAGGCTTATTGAAGACACTGCCTGACCTTGCCCCAAATCTTTCTCCCCTGGCCTGTCACACTCATTTCACTACCTCAAGGATCTAGTCTTTGGTTAGTGCAGGTTCTCAGTCCACTGGAGCAGATTACAGCCCATCTACAATTTAAGAGACACTCTTCAAGAATTGTTGTGGATCAAAAAAACCTCATCCCCTTGCAGCCCACTTGGTAATCAGCCTTTCTCAGCGTAGCTAGGAGAGTCCCTGCATGAACAGCTTCTGTTGCTGGGCCCATGCTCAAAACCTTCCCAGCTTGCTACGATCTGCTGATTGATAGTCTTCAGAAATTCAGACCAGAAAGCACAGAGTAGGACTTCAAATGGACTTGTCACAGCCTGAAATTTCTACCCTAGACCAGGTAACAAAGGAAAGGAAGCTGATCTTGGGGTTGGGAGACTTGGATTTGCAGCTATAGTTTGTGGCTTTGGGTATGCTGGTTCAGCTCTCTGATCCTTCTCCCTCCCCCTCCCCAATCTGTAAAATGAGGATACCAGTACCTAACAGTCTACCTCATAGAGCAGTGGAGACAATCGATTAGGAAATTGTAGTGAAGGGCTTTGTGCACTGTTGAAAGACTCAGACATGTGACCTGTTCTTTTTATGACCCTTCTTGCCTATCCCACAGATGGGGGGGGGGGACAAGGGGGGTAGTGGAGGTCACTGCCAGGGCAGAAGGTTTAAAAGAAGGACTGCTCTCTGAAGCTAAGCAATGAGGTTGGGGTAAGGTTTGCCTATGCCCTTCCCTTCTCTGGCTGCCTTGGGGGATATGTGATACCCAGGCAGCTTGGAATCATGGAGAGAAGCCCTTCGGACTTGCCCGGCATTAAAGGTACAGAAACCAAATTAAGCAACATGCCTGGAGGCCAGAGAAAGAGGACTGAAAGCAGAAGCACAGCTCCGTGCTCACCTGGAAGCAGAAGCACACCATGACCAACCAACAGGATGCTGCAAGTCCCTGCATTGGAAGCTGCTCTTCACGGCAGCTTGGGGGAGGGGGAGCCTTGGGTGGAAACCTGCCTAGGAATGATGGGGAAAAGATCATCCAGGCTCTTGTCCTATCTTCTGCCTTGGTCATTGTGGAGAACAGAAAGGAAGCACAGTCTGGGAAAGTGCACACTAGGTCTTCTAATATCAGCTTGGTTTTTTTTTTTTCATTTTTACCACATTTTAGTCTTGTAAGTGACCCTTAAATGAGACACCATAGGGAGAGGATAAAGGGGGGGGGGGCATTGGGAGAAGGAACCTGAACTGTGAGACTGAGATGGGATTGGATAGTGCAGGCACAACCCTGCCCAGACTAATGGGCTTAG
This sequence comes from Petaurus breviceps papuanus, assembly GCF_028583685.1. Classification (NCBI taxonomy): domain Eukaryota; kingdom Metazoa; phylum Chordata; class Mammalia; order Diprotodontia; family Petauridae; genus Petaurus; species Petaurus breviceps. The sequence continues at coordinate 21,614,370 of NW_027187348.1, read as the reverse complement.
ACAAATGGGAGCTAAACCAGGGGCTCGGGGAGGGGGCTTCAGATACCCCACCCCACCCCCTGAAGCCAGCCAGACACTGCACACCCCGTGATTACTACTAAATTAGAGAAAGATATTCCTTTGAATGAACCCTCTCTCTTTGAGGGTTAACATATTAAATATACTAGCCATTATTGTACTTTAGTGTTAATTAGCTTCCTTGTCTGCATTTCCTCACATAGTTGAGATCAATCCACTAAGGGACTAGAAGAACTGATGGGGAGGGAGGGGCTTGGGAGAAGCAGCTGCTAATATGGTTCTGTGAGGACAAGCTTTGAGCGGGGCACCGGGCATTGTGACATGCCCTCCTTCTCCCTGGCCTTTCCATTCCTATTTAAACCCAGGGGGAAAGAGCTTACCCAAGCAGCCTGGAGAGCAGCATAAGGCAAAATGAAACAGGTAGGCAGGCTCTCAGTGACCAGAGCAGCTAGACTAGGAGCTGGATCTGGAAGGGGCTTACATACAGGTCGTCTGGTGGACTCAGTCCTAGTTTAACCCACTCATTGCGGGTCAAATGATGAGATAGAATGTAATTTGCAGAGTCACACAGGTAACAGAGGTGGGATTTGAATTCAGAGTAGATGGTTCTAAGCACAGTACTCCTAAGTCTACCCCCTCCTGCATCTTAGAGAGTAAGACTTTTGCCTGGGCACAGGTCAGGGCAAGGTGGATGACGCCCCTCCCTCCCCCCCTTCCACTGGACTCAGCCTGCGCACAACTGCCAATCTTACTTTCCTTAATCACAAATCAGTCCACCTCCTACTCTCTTCAGTAGACCCTTGGGAATCCTGATTGCCTGCCTCTAGGGCAGAAAAGAAAGTTCTGTGACTTTTATAGCTCTCTACACTTTGTCTCCTGATCATACACTGCTGCTCTTCCTGCAGTCTCAGCCAGAGTCTGACAGACTGGTCATCTCCTCCCACTCGCTTCTCCATCTCCCACCTCCATGCTCTTGCATTTGGAATCTCCCTTCCCTGGAATGCACTCTCTCCTTACCACTGCCTCACTGAATGCTCCCCTTTACTCAAGATGCAATTCAAGCATCACCTTTTAAAAGAAACCTGCTCTGTTCCCTCTAACTGCTCCCCCTCTACTTTGTATCTATTTGTGTCTTCATATGTATTTATATGTGTGCATGCTGTTTTCTCTAACGTGTGTAAGCTCCTTGAGAATTATTTCAGTTTTTGTCTTTGCACAGTGGTGCCAGATGCACAAGACGCACTGGCTTTTTGCTTTTTGATTGACTCAGCAGGCAGTTGAAAATTCAGAATTAGCTCTTAGGGAATCTGGAGATAGATATTTGGGAGTCATTTATATAGAGCTAATAATTGAAATCATGAAAGTAAATGAGACTCTTAAGAGAAGGAAGGACCTAAGACAGAGCCTCAAGGTCCTCTTACATTTTCTCAAGAAGAAAAAGAAAGCCTAAGAAAGTATAGTGAGACAGGTAGAAAAACTACCAAGACAAGCAGTATTATAGAAACCGAGTACCCAGAGAGGATCAGATGAAGGGAGAGGGGCCACAGTGTCAAATGACGCACAGAGATTGAGGTGGACACAATCCTGAGAAGAGGCCACTGCGGTCTCTCCATATTTTTAAAAGAGCAACTCCCATATATGGATAACCCCTCACCACCAAATGGAAATGTCATAGGTCTGAAAATAGTATTTAAGCTATTAAAATGCATCCACATGATTTATGGGAAGTATATGGAAAGTATGCTTTATATTCTAGAGGGGTAGCCATCTTTAACTTATGACACACAGACCACCCATATTTGTCTGGGGATAGTTTTTTTTTTTTTAAAGCAATCGGGGTTAAGTAACTTGCTCAAGGTTACACAGCCAGTTATTTCTGGGTGTGGTGCTGAGTATCTGAGCCCAGATTTGATCCCCAGGTCATCCTGACACTGGAGCCGGTGCTCTTACTTGCTGGGCCACCTGGCCACCCCTAAGCAATTGGGGTTAAGTAACTTGCTCAAGGTTACACAGCCAGGTGTTTCTGGATGGGTGCTAAGTATCTGAGGCCTGATTCGATCCCCAGGTCATCCTGACGCTGGAGGCAGTGCTCTTACTCGCTGTGCTACCTGGCTGCCCCCTGGGGATAGTTTTAATTTCAAGTAAAGAAAATGTAGGTTCAGAGAAAGACTATTCTGTCCAACCATGCGTTTGACATGTTCTGGTTCAAAAAATATGGTAACCATATTCATAGAGATAGTTTTTTGTCATGTTTTGCCATGTGGTAAAGGCATCAAAATAAGAAACTGAGAAATGAATGCCTCTAATATTGTCATGGAGACCATTGTTCAACATTTAAAGGTGAATTTTAAGTGTACTCATATTTTGAAGACTGCACATTTGTAGATCCCAAGGACCTTAGAGCCTGTCTAGTCGAGCTCCCATTCAGTGCAGGAAGCCTCACTGTTATTTGATGAGCCACTGGCCATCTGTTGTTAGCTGATTGTTGCTAAATTCTTCTGGATACTGAGTCCAAATTTGTCTTCCTATTATTTCCACACATAAGCCTGAGTTTTGCCTTTGGCAGCCACGTCGAACGATTCTTCCACACGATGATCTTCCAGATAACGTGTCAGGATGATGGAAGGAGCATGAGCAAAAGGAGTTTTGAGCTCAGCTCAGTGGCTGACAAGCCCCACAACTTCGAACAGTTAGCTAACCTCTCAGAGTCTCGGCTTTCTCATTTCTAAAATGGGAGATAGTACCACATCATGGTATTGCTGTGATTTCACTTCATAATTGTAAAGCACTATGGGAAGGGAGCTATGGCTAATCTTTTTCTTTTTTAATTAAAATCTCCAATTCCTTGAACTGACAGAGATATCATCTATCCCCCCCAAATGACTAGTCACATAACTTTAAAATGCCTATAAAAACACACCTAGGGAGAAAAAAAAGTAGAAATTTAGGGGTTTTATGATAAGATGAACTTTCATAAAATTGTTTTATCTACTGGAAAATCATGAAACAATGGAAAATGAGTCAGAAGAAGTGTCTGGCAAGAGTCTGAAGTATCACATATGTAGGCTGTGTAATGCTATGTTCTCTCTGAGTGCAGCATGCATGCAGGAAGTCATTCTTCCCCCTAGATTCTGCATTAATAAAAATGTTGTTAAGCTATTAAAATGATATGGAAAAATTAAAGCAGAGGGGCAAAGATGAATAAAAAGGGGGAAACTTTTCTTATAGGCAAAAGTTAAAGGGATTGAGAGATGTTTACAAGAAATAAAGAGAACTCTGCGGAGCAATTTGATTGCATCTTCAATATAATGCACCTTTATAAGGCACATTTTTACGTACTAATTATTCTCCATGTCTATAAAAGGGCAGCTAGGTGGCACAGCTGATAGAGTGCCTGCCAGGCCTAGAGTCAGGAAGACCTGAGTTTAAATCCAGCCTCAAATATGCACTGGCTGTGTGACTCTAGGCAAGTCACTTTACTCTGTCTCAGTTTCCTCATCTGTAAAATGAGCTGCAGAAGGAAGTGACAGACCACTCCAGTAGCTTTACCAAGAAAACCCTAAATTGGGTCATGAAGAGTCAGACATGACTGAAAAACAACAACAAAAATGTTTATAAAAATCTGATTGGAAGAAAAATGTTTAATTAAAATAAGGGGAAAAATGAGTTTGGGCATAAGAAATCTTCTTGACCCATTAGGGTAGGTAATAAATTCTTCGAGTAGACTAAACTGAGGTAATAATTCTTCACCAAGAAAACAGACATTCACCTGCCTGACAGAAAGCAGTTGGTGAAATAATGTCTCAAGATCCTTTCTAAGAGTCTACAAAAATTATTTTAATACAAAAATAGGTCTTTCACAGAAACAGCTCTAACATTATAAGGACTAAAACAGACTAGCAGTGCCTTGGGAGTCAAGAAGACCCGAGTTGCATAGCCTCAAACATATACTAGCTTCTTGACTCTAGCAAACCACTTAACTCCCTTAGTCTCAGTCAAATGATGATAGTGAACAAATGGAATGAGAAGGAAGAAGGGTGGAGGAGGTTATGGATCAGAGAAGTAGAATTTCCCGTACCTTTAACCCATTTACCCCCAAGTTGAGTTGAGTACTCTAAGCTACCAAGAAAGTTGAATCACAAATAGATTTAAGTACTGGGGAGGGGAAGAGCCCAGTCATTTCTTTACCGGACCTGTTCAAGTTTTGAACTCTGAAAACCCATTTTGTGACCTTACAGAAGATTAGACTTGGTCATTTTTAAAATGCCTTCCAACCCTTAAGAATTTATGAATCATGAAAATGTGCTCACCCTGCTCTGAAGAGGTATTTGAATCTGTCAGCAAAATCTGACAGAATGTAGCTCTTTTTCTTTAATATGAATAATATACAAGCTGGAGAAATTAGTAATTACAGGAAAATGTCATTATCTTCCAGTAGTGATGAAGATAAGCATTTTGGGCAGGCTGCTAGGTTCTTTTTTAGAAATCTAATCTACCTGTGATTAATGATTGTATCAGCAATGCCATATTCACAATGCCTATGGAGATTACAGATATGCTGATATAATTATCCATTACAAAATACGTCATGTTTGCCATATGAGGAAATAAACTAGAAAATTTATTAAGATACCAAAAGACTGAGTCCCAAAACCAGAAAGTGAAAGCCATCAGAGTAGTTATGACATTGGCACAGGTAGATAAAGTAGAAAGCACCCACATTTTCAAGCCTTTAAAACAGAACAGGCTACCTCAGGCAAAGGTCCTCCTCTCCCCATGCACAGCAACCACCCAGCGTCCTGGAAGCGCGCTCCCAGCAGCTCCGGCCCCTGGCAGTCCTCAGCAGGAGTCCTTAGCAGAAAGTCCTTAGCAGTCCTAACTCAAAAAGGGCTTCGCACTGCCACTGCCTCTGCTGCCGCCGCCGTTCCAACCACCGCCAGCCACCGCAGGACCGCTAGCTCGGCTTCCACTTCCTCTTGCTCCGCCCCTTCCTGCTACGTCAGCAAGTCCAACAGGGCATGGAAGATCTTTAAATCCCATAACCCTTACA
>NW_027187348.1:21404469-21609292 GCF_028583685.1 Petaurus breviceps papuanus | reverse complement strand
CAAGTCCAACAGGGCATGGAAGATCTTTAAATCCCATAACCCTTACAATGATGCATTTTAAAAAGAAAAGGGCTGAATTTCTAATTGTGCATCTTACTAGAAAATATTCAAAATATTCATCTGCATTTCTTAACTGTTTCAATATTGTAAAAAATCAAAATATCAAAGTTTTATCATATTTATTGTGATTATAGGTTCAAATTCTGCCCTGCCACTTAGTGACTGACTGAATATTGGCAAATTGAGACTCGCTCTATACAGCCTACCTCTAATTGAACTATAACCTTCCCGCTCCTAACCTGGATCTTGTGCCTGGATCCTTCAACCCTGATGGGTTTGCCTGGACCCAGACCTTCTACTTCCAGTCATCATGTTACCACCTGTTTGACTCCTTTCTGTTTTTTTCATCACTTCTTTATGTGTTGTCCTTTGCCTTAGAATATGAACTCCTTGCAGGCAGGGACTATCTTATTGCTTGTAATTTTATCCCCAGAGCTTAGCAGCCACGGTTGACACATAGTAAAATAACATTTACATAGCACTTGAAGGTTTCTCATTGGATCCTCACCACAGCCATATGAGCTAGGTGCTATTTTTATCATTTTACTGAGACTGAGGGAGTTAAGTGATTTGCTAGAGTCACACAACTGGTATCTTGGAGGCAAGATTCAAACTCAGGTCTTCCTGGCTCCCAGTCCAGTACTCTGTCCACTAAGCCACCTAGCTGCCCTGTCATGGTTGTGTGGCTTCCAGCAGTGTTCCAAATCTCAGGACCAGGAAAAGAGAATGTGGATAGTGGGAATACCCCAGGGTTAGGAGCAGCAACATGTGAGCAGCAACAGAACTACTTAACTGCTCTCAGCCTCAGTCTCCTAATCTGTGCAATGGAAATAACAATAACAATAATAATAATAATAGCTGAGTTATTACAGGGTTGTTGTCAGACTCAAATGAGATGGTTTATTTAAAGTATTACATAAACCATTATCCCCTATCTGCTGATAATATATATATATATATATATATATATATATATATATATATATATATACACACATGTGTGTGTATGACCTTGAAATTCATGCTCTCCAGATTGTCACAATTTAGAATCCAGATGCCACTGATGCCAAACACTAGAAGGTGATCTGGACCCATCTGATATGGTGGGTGGAGTTCCAGGAGTAGATGAAGATATTATTGAAACAAACTACTGCACTCTGGTCCATAAGGTCTTGAAATACTGAATTCTGAGGGTAACTCCCAAACCAAAAGCATAACTCATTCCAGGTCACATCTGGAAAATAGCCTTCCATTAATAGCCAATAGATTATGTTGTATACCCCTAGGAGTATAATTTGGTGAATACCACTGTCCCTGCCAATTAACCCAACTTGGTCAAGTATTGAGGATCCCAAATGTGGGTGACATTTAGGTGCTTTGAGAATAGCAGAGATAGAACTCTTTGCTCCTCACAACAAACCTCCCTAGCCCTCTTATGAGAAGTTCAGGACTGGACAAAACATTCTGCTGGTTCTTTTTAAGAAAAAAAAATCTCAAGGCAGAATCCCAATCCCAAGCCTATTCAATAAGTAGATTCCTGGCTGGTATTGGTGCTGCTGGGAATTAGCTAATCCCATCATCATAATGAGATGGCAGCTTTTCTGCCTCAATAGTGCTAAAAAACATCCTGACAGCCTCAGTTCTGATGGGGGAGCTCTGAACTGGGGGCTGGCAGGAGGTCCAAGCTGGTTGTAACATGTTTGGGTTTTTTCCTTTTGGCAATCCTTCTGGCAGAACTCAGTGTGGAACATGACTTTCCTTGAGTCCTACACAATGGCTGGATTATCCCAAACCAGTCAACAGATTCCTAGTACCACTTGAAAGAGGGGGGAGTGGGTAATATTCAGATTTGACATTTCACAATGTTTTACCACATATTTTGTCAAACATGTTCTGTGTCCTGGATCACAGGTCTAGACTGAAGTGGGTGCCCATCTATTGTTTCTACTGCCATTTGGATGTATGGAATTGCAGGTGGACTGACTCATGCCAGGAAAAGACTGAGTTTCTAAATTTCTCAGAAGTCTCAGACTCCATCAAAACTGTAACTTGGAAGGTCAATTTCAAGGGTCAGGAATAGGTAGACTGAGGTAGTCTGTTAGGACTGTATAATTCTGGATGAACTGCAGTGTAGGTTGATCTGTGGATTGCCACAAATCACAGTGCTATTCAAGGCTAGGCTTCAGGGATGAGCCTAGTGCCCCCTAAATGTGAAAGGCTCCCTTCAACCATATATTGAACCAAGAGGTGAGAGAGAGAGATTTGATGATGATGATGAATGATTATCTCACCACTTAAGATATGATCAAATGCAGCTTGGTTTGGGGATTTTTTAAATTTCCATAATAAGTATATATCAATGCAACATTTTTGCAGTCGGGCTGACATGTAGGGGGTCTTTATTTTATAACCTTTCTTCTCCAACTACCTTTCTCACTTCCAAAAGAAGGTGAGAATACACAGGAGTAAAAAAAAGAAAAAAAAAAGGACTGTAACTCTCAGCTGACTGTTGCTAAAGTGGAGAAGCAAAGAATCAGCCAGAGAAGCAGAGCTCCCCAATCCATCACTGCTACTCTGGCCTCCCTTTCCTACTTTCACAATCCTAATTCTGCGGCAGTGAGGTCAACTGGACACAGTCCTCTCCCCTGGAACTCATTGCCCCCTTGCTCTTTCCATCATTGATGCCCTGCCTTAGCAGTCTAGGGTCACCCCCTACCACGTGTGTTCTTTGCTTCTATTCCTGAACTGCCAAAAATTGCAAGAGGAAATTATTCAAATGTGCTGACCAGGTGGAATACAAATTGATGTGCTCCACCTCCACCCCTCCAATCAGAGGGGGCAGGGTGGAGGGAGGTGGGGTCAATCAGGGCTGGAGTTAGAGCCTGGTGGTGAGATTAGAGGTGACGAGCTTCTCTAGGGAGGGGTGTCCTGATGCAAATATTTTATGTTGTGTGCCCCCAGGAAGCCTAATTTCATGGTCATCACTGTTCCTACCCACCAATCCAATAGGTCAGGTACAGAAGGAAAGAGGTACTAGTCCCAGATGCCAATGACATTTAGGCTCTATGGGTCTGGCAGAACCATCACTTCCTGTTCTCCACAAATGTCCTCTTTTATTTCAGACCCTTGTAGTCTGGCTTCTAAGCCTGCCATTCTAATGAAACTGCTCTTTCAAAAGTTAACAGTGATCTTTGCTCAATCCAGTGCCCTTTGCTCGGTCCTAATCCTCTTTGCCCTTTCACACTAAACTACCCAGTGTTCTCCATGTGCACTCCCTCGCTCCCTCTCCCTCTCTCCCCTCCCCGCCATTGCCTCCTGTGACACCACTCTCTCCATCTAGGTCTTTTGTTCCTTCCTATCTGACTGTTCCTTCTCATTCTCTTGTTTGTTCATCATGCATCTCCCACTGCCTGAGCCTGGTGCCTTCTTCTGGGCTGTCTTTCATTTTCTGTCCTCATTCTTTCTCTCTCTCTCTTTTTAAAGCAATTGGGGTTAAGTAACTTGCTCAAGGTTATACGGCCAGTTATTTTGTGTGGGTGCCAAGTATCTGAGGCCGGAACTGATCCCAGGTCTCCCGACTCCGGGGCCGGCGCTCTTACTGCGCTACCTGGCCGCCCCCTCATTCTTTCTCTTACAGATCTCACCTATCTTGTTTATCTATCTCCTCTTCTCAGATGACTCCCAGACTGAGTTTCCAGTCCTAATCTCTCCACTCCAGTCCTTCACTGACACGTGATTGCTGGACATCTCCAGTGAACATCCTGTCAGCTTCTCTAATTCAAACATACCCCCAAAAGAATCTCATTATTTTCTCTCCTAAACCATCCCCTCCTCCAACATCATCTTCCAACCAGCCAAGTCTGTGACCTCAGTCACCCCTTATTCTTACCTCTTCCTCATGCCCAACCTCTCATAATCAGTCATTTAAATAATGTGCAGGGAATTGTTGATTCTACCTGCACATTTTGCAGCCCATTCCTGTGTCTCCTCTTGTATATTTGCCACTATCGCCTCTTACCCAGACTATTCCATAGCCTCTTTATCTTCCTTCAAGGCACAGTTCAGCTCCACCTCCAAGAAGCCTTCTTTGAGCCCTACCTCCACTTGATGTTATCTCCTGGTGACTTACTTATTTGTATTCATGTTGTATCCCCCCAGTAGAATATAGGCTCCCTGAGAGCATGGATGGTCTATGCTTTGTCTTTTTATATCCAATTGCTAGGACAGCATCTCGCACTTCTAAAGGTTTGTTGAATTGGATTGTTTATGGGGAGTTCCCAAAGGTAGAGTTTCACAAACAATTTTCATTAGTCTAGAAATACCAGGAGATTCTCTACCTGAAGGATAAATAAATCTGGGTAATTAATTTGAGACCACTTGAGACCAAGGCAGCTGGCTGTATGCACTTCTAGAGCAACTTACTTATTTTCTGCAAGGCTTCAAATTCATCTCAGTACTTAACAGAATGTTAGGGTCTGACCCCACTGCTGCTAAGGCAATGAGGCCCCTAGAAATTTGGCCATTGTCGGAGTGGAGGGTCATAGGATCAAAGATTTGGAGCTGGAAGACCTTAGCAGTTATCCAGTCCACCCCCATCATTTTACAGATGAGGAAACAGAGGTGCAAAGGGGTTAAATGATCTGTCTAAGATATTATACAAATAGTAAACAGCAGAGCAAGGATTTGAACTCAGGTCCTTTGACTTCAAAACCAGTACTTTTTCCTCTATACCAAGATGGGGGAACAGAGTTTGTTTTGGTTTAGCATGAGATATCTTTGAACCCCATCCCTAAGGGTCCTGGATGTGTGTTGATGATTTAGGAGCAGTATCCTAGTTCTGAGGAAAAGACCCTCTCCTAGAGAAGCAGATCTGGGGCCCCAGTTGTGAACCAAGTGAATAAATGGAATTCCATAGCCAATCAAACCAGACTTCCTAAAGTAAGCACTCATACGCACTAGGCAGAAGGTCAGAGAAGAGTTTTTAGCAGGGTCTAAATCTGGGAAAGTTGGCACTGAGTAGGCTTGGGAGAACATGAGAACTAACTTGGAAAGAGGAGAAGTGGGGGCAGTGAAATGATGGTTTGTCTCATGTAGATTCTTTGCCTGACACAGTATACTTTCAAGGGGGCAGCTCTCCTTTGCCTCTCAGCTTCCTGTTTGAATGATGCACCAGGTCTGAACATCCCTGAGAAGTTACTGCCTCTGGGATCAGAGGACCTAAATTCAAATTCTGCCTTGGCTACTCAGTAGCTGCATAATCCTGGTCAAGTCACTTGACTCCTCTGGGCCTTGGTTTCCTCATCTATAAAATGAGGTGGTTATACTAGATTATCCCTAAGGTTTTCTATCTCTCTGAATACCATGTTTTTAATATGGCACATTGGATTTTACTGAGGCAAGCACAAGTGAACATCTCACAAGGTCTTATTACTTGGTCCTTGGTTAGCTAAGGATACTATAGCTTGCAACAAATGTCTGTCCTAACAGACTCATACTCTTATTTTACCATGTATCTTGTTCCAAATCTCCCAAAATCATCTGTTCTCTTTTTTCCCTCTTAATAGTATTTTTCCAGTTATATATAAAGATAATTTTCAATATTCATTTTTGTAAAATTTTGAGATCCAAATTTTTCTCCCTTCCCTCCCCTCTCCCCAAGACAGCAAGCAATCTGGTATATGTTATTCGTGTGCAATCACATTAAATATATTTCCACATTAGTCGTGTTATGAAAGAAAAATCAGAACTAAAGGCAAAAAACATGAGAAAGAAAAAAAATCAAAAAATTGAAAATAGTGTATATATATTTTGCTTTTTGCTTTTGGGAGGGCAATTGGGGTTAAGCAACTTGCCCAAGGGTACACAGCTAATTTTTTTTGTGTGGATGTTGTGTCTGAGGCCAGAACCAAACTCAGGTCCTCTTGACTCCAGGACCGGTGCTTTACTCACTACACCACCTAGCCATCCCAGAAAATAGTATTTTTCAATCTGCATTCAAATTCCATAGTTCTTTCTCTGGATATGGATAGGATTTTCCATCATGAGTCTTTTGGAATTGTCTTAAATGACAGTATTGATGAGGAGAGCTAAGTCTATCATAGTTGATCATGGCACAATTTTACTGTTACTGTGTAGAATGTTCTCCTGGTTCTGCTCATTTCACTCAGCATCAGCTCATTTAAGTCTTTCCAGGTTTTTCTGAAATCTGCCTGCTCACCATTTCTTAAGGAACAATAGTATTCCATTACATTTATATACCACAGCTTGTTCAGCCATTCCCCAGCTGATGGGCATCCCCTCAATTTTCCATTCTTTGCTGCCACAAAAAGAGCTGCTATAAGTATTTTTGTACATGTGGGTCCTTTTCCCTTTTATTTTTATCTCTTTGGGATACAGATCTAGTAGTGATCATTGGCTTTCTTTATTCAATTGTTCATGAAACAAATATTAATATAATTAATTACACAATCATTAAATTATTAAGGGCACACTATGTACTGGATGCTGGGGGAAGGAATTTTAATTTTTGTTGTTCAGTCATGTCTGACTCTTCATGACCCCATGGACCATACTGTCCATGATGTTTTCTTGACAGAGATACTAGAGTAGTTTGCCATTTCCTTCTCCAGAGAACTAAGGCAAACAGAGGTTAAGTGACTTGCCCAGGGTCACATAGCTGGTGTCTGAGTTCAGGTTTGAACTTTCTGACTCCAGGCCCAGTCAGTGCTCTATGCACTGAGCCAACCAGCTGCCCCAGGGATTTTAATACTTCTGTGGATTTATGATCTCATCCATCACAGGGGGGCAGATCAGAACCTATCTTAGATCTTTTTATCCTTGGTGATCTTGTCCACATCCTCCTATAACTCTTATGGATTAATTAACCCAAGGGTGGGGAACTTGTGGCCTCCTATGTCCTCAGGTGTGGTCTTTAGACTGAGTTTTTTTGCAGAACAAATCCTTTTTTTAAGGGGATTTGTTCTGTGAAGTCCAGATTCAGTCAAAGGCCTGCACTTGAGGTCCTAGAAGGCCACATGTGATCTAGATTCCCCACCCCTGGCCTAACCCAATGTACTGGAGACCTTCCTCCAGGTCTTTGCCATTATCCAGGGAGTCATGCAGTGCTCACCATGTCCATCTCTTTGTCCCCATCGCTCTCCACATATCCAGCCTATAAGAATTATATCCATCCCTAGCACTCTCTACATTTACTGGCCTACTACCTTTTCTGACTATACATCTCCTGGATGATACATTTTATGTCACTTCTTGCACATAAATCAATCATTAGTAATGCTACAGCCTATTTAAATCCTTTCATTATCCTTCAGGTCATCTGTAGTTTTGAAATTTTGGAGATTGTTTTCCAAAATTTAAAACCATAAAACTTCACCTGAAGGGAATCCATAGAGTTTCAGCAGAATAATTATGGTGTTTAAAAAAATGTGTTTCTCCCTCCAAAAAGCAAAAAAATAAAAATAAAAAACGGGACAGCTAGGTGGTGCAGTGGATAGAGCACTGGCCCTGGAGTCAGGAGGACCTGAGTTCAAATTCGACCTCAGACACTTGACACATTTACTAGTCATGTGACTTTGGGCAAGTCACTTAACCCCAATTGCCCTCCAAAAAGCAAAAAAAAAATTTAAATAAAAAATTCATAAATAATTTTTAAAAGTGTTTTTCTTCCAGATATCTACTAGAAAGATATTAAGAATAAGTCCAGGGGTGGAATGGAGTCACCTTGAACCAGTTTGCAAAGTCAATTGTTAAATTTCAGTGTGAACATTTATACACCACAGAAATTGGAAAATTTGGCAAATTGGGACTTGATTTATTGTTTTATTTATGGTCTAGACCTAAGAAAGTGATGGAGAAAATTCTAATAATTCAGATTGCATTTGAAAGGTGTATTGTGAGTACTTGTATTTTGCTTGTCTTGTTTTGGTTTTAGAAGAAGATTGTTAAACATTTGCCAACATGCTCCTGATAAGTACAACAGTATCTGACCTGTTAGGGGAACTAGAGCTGTCACCATATTGTTTTTCATTTATCTCCCTCTTGGGAGGGAGACACCCCAACTTCTACTTAGGGAGGCATTGTGCTAGAGTAGAAGTACAATTAGATGAACAATCAATACAGTTCATTCATCAGTATGTGTATATTTGGACCAGCTCTGTAAATGGACAAGGAAATTGTTAACCTGAAGAGGGATAATGAACTGGATTAACTCTTGGACGTTGAAAAACTTCTTTAATGACCCCCAACTTCTCAAAGACAAAGGCCTATATTTTTATATTCTACCAGTGGTGTTTAGATGAAAGCTGTGGTCTCCTAAGAACTAAAAATGAGTATCACTCAAAAGCCAATGGAAAGATGTATAGTGGGTTTAAGCAGCCTGGGACGCAGGACAAATATCTTCTTTCCAAAGAAGATAGATGTACAAGACTGGTCGTGTGTTGAAAGAGAAGAATAACCAGCACATAGGTCATGGGCTCCATTGATAACCCTCTGTCGAGAGAAAGCAAATAAGGGGCTTGATGGCAAATTTGTGGAAGGCTTTGGTTGAAAAGTTCTTAGAATGGGAAGGCATAGATGGGCTCCAATTGGCATCTATGCAGGGAAAATCTTCATTGATGAGATCACAGATTCATTTGAGTAATTTGAATCTTAAAGAAATAATCAATTTTGGGGGTGGTTAGGTGGTGCAGTGAATAGAGCACCAGCCCTGGAGTCAGGAGGACCAGAGTTCAAATCTGGCCTCAGACACTTAACACAAAAACTAGCCGTGTGACCTTGGGCAAGTCACTTAACCCCAATTGCCTTACCTTCCCCCCTCCAAAAATAAATAAATAATCAATTTCTGAAATAGTTATACATAAATCATCTATTTTTAAACTTTGTTCATCTAGGCTTAGGAAAACAATAAGAAACTTCCTATTACGAATCATAAAATGATAGTACTATTCTTTGTAAACATAGGAAGAGGAGGTTTTTTTGTTGTTCAGTTATGTCCAACTCTTCAGGACCCCATTTGGGGTTCTCTTGGTAAAAGCACTAGAGTGGTTTGCCGTCTCCTTTTCCAGCTCATTTTACAGTTTTCTGTAAATATACAGGAATGTGAGGAAACTGAGGTAAACAGGGTTAAGTGACTTGCCCAAGGTCACGCAGTTAATAAGTGTATGAGCCTGGATTTGAACTCAGGAAGATAAGTCTGTCTGACTCCAGGCCCAGTGCTCTATCCACTGTGCCACCTTGCTGCCCTCAGTTATAAACTACTAAGGGTTAACTACCTCTACCCGCTACCATTCTAGAGTTCTTGTTTCCCTAGTTCCCTACTTCAAGCCTGTTCTGTTCTCCAATGTAAATGACTGGGCAGGGAAAAGACAATGCATTCTTCTACCTGCCTAACCATAGTCTTGCCCTTTCATGTGCAGATACAACCTGCAAAAACCTGAAAGGGCCTTTGAAGTACACCCTTGTGTCACCAACTGGGTAAATCCAAGACCGAACAGAACATTATGAAGCCCGGTTCTATCCTTTCCTATTGTTTACTCTTATAACTATCCTCAGTTTTCTCATCTGTAAAACAGGGTGGTCAGGCTAGATAACTGCTAAGGTTCCTTCTAACTCTAAAGTTATACAATTATATGATTCTTTGGCTACTCATTAATCCATCAGAGAGCACTAAGACTGAACATTTTAAAGAACATTCTTGGGGCGTTAGCCATTCGCCTTTGTTAAAATTACATTGATTTTCTCAGAACAGTCTTGCAAGGTAAGTAGAGCACATAATAGTATATTCATTTTACAGATGAGGAAACCGAAGCACAGAAAGCTGGAAAACATTAGAGAGGATGGGAACCTGGGGTTGGAAGACCCAGGTCTTCCCAATCACAACCAGCCTTCCCATGCTCCTCCCACCACAGTAAGGAGAACTTTGAAGGGAAAGGCACACTACATCATAGTGAGCTTGTTAGCTCTCTGGTTCGAGAGGAGCAGAAGAGGCTTTGGTTCGAGATATGAGGACTCTTTCTTTTCTAACTAACTGTGAAGAATGAGAGAGAGGCCAAATTTCTGTAATTCTTTCTGATCGTGGCCAATAATTCTTAAGATGAAGGGGATGGGTGACATTAGTTCTGTTGACCTTTGATTTTTCTAAAAATGAGAATGAAAATGTCATATCTCACGTGGAAAATACATTTCGATCTTTTTTTAACAAGAAGGAGGGCAAGATAAATTAATTTTCTCAAATGTTTAAGCCTTGCAGATGAGAGCACATATGATTTGTTTACTTGCAGTAAGAGCAAAGCTAAATCATGTGGTCAAATCCAGAGCTACAGGGCCCCTGCCTGTTGCATCACTGGAGTAGTACCAAAGTTTGAGGCTTTCAGCCAAATGACTTGTCTGCTGACCTCTGTTACACACATTGGGAAGGCAGTGTCACTAAAAAAAATAATGCATTCCCATGGCTATTAGACATACAGGATTGGTGCCATGCAGAAAGGAGAAAAAAGATAGATCCTCTTTTAATATGACCGTTTGGTGTTCCCACCAGAATGACCCCTTGGCAGCAGGGGCTAGTTCCTTTATGTCTTTATATCTCTAGTGCCTGGCACAGTGCCAGGCACAAGGTGGGTGGGTGACCAATAAATGCTTGTTGATTTACTACTACTGGATAATTTGACTTAGAAGAGATACAGCCTCTCCTTAGTGCTCTAGAACCCTGTATATGGGAAGAGGAGAAGGGGACAGGGAGGGCAGAGAGAGAAAGAAATCATTGGGGGTGGAGGGGAAGAGGATTGAGAAATACATGGCATATATAGCACTTAAAGGTTTACAAAGGGAAGCAGGTGCTGTTGTCTTCAGTCGGGTCTGACTCTTCATGACTCTGGGGTTTTCTTGGCAGAGATACTGACATGGTTTGCCATTTCCTTCTCCGGTTCATTTTACAGATGAAGAAACTGAGGTAAACAGGGTTCAGTAACTTATCCAAGGTCACACAGCTAGTGTCTAAGGCCAGGTATGAACTCAGGTCTTCCTGACTCCAGGCCTGGAGCATTATCCATTGTGCTCTACCCAGCCACCTGTATCTCTGTTTTACCGAGCATGAAGCTTGGTGCTGAGGGATTCATTGTCTTGCCTAGTCTCACAGAGCTACGAAGTGTTTGTGGCAAGATGCAAATTTGGATCTTCCTGATACTCTGCCATGATGGCTCTTAGAGAAAGGGAATGGTTCAGTTGGCTAGAAGTCATCCTCTAGGGTTGACCTTAGCTGCGTTTTGTCCTGATTGGATCATACTGATGGTATCATAGATGGCATGAGGTCGAACTGGGGCTGCCTGGGCCTGGACCCCAACCTGCAAAATGGAACCGAAGTGCTCTCCTCTGCTTGGTCGTCTCTGTCCTGTTCTGTGTTGTCCCATTCCAAACTACTATTCTGGTTATGTGGCATAGGGAGGATAGAAACTTAAGCTGACCCTGTCACCAGGCAGGTTCAAGATTTCCAATCTTTTGTTGTGTGGAGATAAGTGGGGAGGGG
This sequence comes from Petaurus breviceps papuanus, assembly GCF_028583685.1. Taxonomy (NCBI): domain Eukaryota; kingdom Metazoa; phylum Chordata; class Mammalia; order Diprotodontia; family Petauridae; genus Petaurus; species Petaurus breviceps. The sequence goes on along the minus strand of NW_027187348.1, from coordinate 21,597,693 downwards.
GGGGCGCGGGGAGGAGTTGGGAAGGGACCTTGCCTTTTGTTTGCTCATGGTGAAAATACAGTAATGTTTATCATTAATATGAAATCCACCCAGGGTTCTGGGAAAACCAGTTTGTTTTTTTCTAGTGTCTTCCATTTCTTTCCCATGGCATGGAATCCTTCCTTACCTTTTTTTGCCTTCTCTTCCTGCCTAAGACTTAGTATATTATACTATCACTATACATCTGTGATATTAATAGGATTTAAGATCTTCCCCACCCATTAAAAGACCTCATGGGGAGCCCATAAGCAAAGCTTGCTTGGAGGAAGTTTGCTTGTAGGAAGGCTTTCACAGCTTTGGCTAATTTCTAATTAGGCACTGAGTCAGGAGGGTTGTGATGCTTTCTGGCTCTAAGAAGTGTGTGTGCGTGTGCACATATATATATACACACATATGTATATATATATATATGTGTGTGTGTGTGTATATATATACATATATATATATATATATTCACACACTCTGAGTTGGAATTTTGCTTTGGGACTTGCTTATGAGAAGGATCTTGTGATTCCCTGGCCAAGATTCTGAGTAGCCATATGTTCAGAGTTCCCTGAATGCTCAGATGTAAAGGCTCTCTCAACCCAGGGATGTATGTAAAGTGTATAGCTGATTCAGGCAGTCAGAGCCCTGTCTGTTGGTCTTTATTTCTCTGCTTGTATTTTCTCTTCTCTGAAGTTCAGGGTGCTGACTTTTCCCCTGAACTAGTGAATGCAATTTAAAAAAAAATTGTTGCCCCCTTTCACAGCCATCTTTTCAGGTAAAGCAGATCTAAGAACCTGTGCTAGCAGCCATCCTGGGTATGCCAGTGTGGTCGCTGCTACAACAGCCCAGCCATCCAGCCTTAGGATCATCTTTAATCCCTGCCTTATCCTGAACACCTTTCCCTCACACCCCTGCCAATGAGTTACCAAATCCTACTAATCTGCAGCATGTTTCAAAGCCACCTCAGCTGCCACTCCAGCAGCCTGCCTCCAGTATCTTTCCAATCCATCTTTCCCACTGATATCCAAGTGATCTCCCCAATAGATTGCGCTGATCAGAACATCTTCTACTCACAAACCTTCAGTAATCTAACACTTCCTAACCAATAAAGTTTAAATGTCCTTAAGCACAGTGCTTGGCACATAGTAAGGACTTAATGAATGTTTTTCATTACATTCCAGTCTTTTTTTTTTTTTTTTAAGCAATCGGGGTTAAGTAACTTGCTCAAGGTTCCACGGCCAGGTGTTTCTGGGTGGGTGCTAAGTGTCTGAGCCCGGGATTCGATTCCAGGTCATCCTGACACTGAAGCCAGTGCTCTTACTCCCTGTGCTACCTGGCCGCCCCGTTCCAGTCTTAACACTTGAAGCACCTGGCCGTCTAGCTCCAGCCTGCCATGGCTTGGTACCATGGAATAAATGCAGATTTGAGTCAGAGGAAACAGGTTTGCATCACTGTGATAGGAAAGCTTGGGGTGTGTGCCATTGGGCAGGTCACTTTGAGGCTGTTTCATCCTCTGTTACAAGGGGGGGGGGGGGGGAGTCGTACTAGAGGACCTTCCAAGGCCCCTTCCAGCTCTAAGCCTCTGATTCTACCTTTATTCATTTGTTCCAAACTGAACCATTGTCTGTCGCCAGTTCTCGTCAGACTTCCTGGCACCTCTGTGAAGAATGGCCCTCTCCATTGGCTTGTCTCTTGCCTCTCCCAAGGCCAAGGCCAATTCTCCCCAAGGATCAGATCTTCTGGCCCTGCTCCCCCATTCTTCTCAAGAGGGAGGTGATCCCCCTCCTCAGATTTGTTGGCACTTTATTTGGAGCTCTGTCCCGTTCTCGTTTTTTATTAGTCATGGGTTTGAGTCCCTCTCCCCTGCACCCCATGAGATGATAAATTTCTTGAGAGTGAAAGGGGTTGTGTTGGGTTTTTTAAATTTTTATATCAAAAGTTTACAAACTGAGAGCTCAATGTGTGTCCCAGACCCTCGGACCCCTTATCTAGCGCTCTGTGCCGGCACCACGTTCTGTCTCCACACCTTGCACGCAGCAGGCGAGCTGCATGGAATCTGATTAAACGGCAGCCGGCTCCAAGGCCCCGAGGCTAGTCCGTGCCGTGCCTCCCTGCCTTCCTGCCGAGGTCGGGCTCTGCAGCGGTTCACAGCCGGGACGGGATTGGCAATGACAACCACGCTAGTGTTTGTATAGCACGTTCACGTTTGTGAAGGGCTTCACGCGTTCTCTCATCTGATCTCACAACAAGCCAGGGAAGTAGGAGCTATTATGAGTCCTCCTTCAAAGACGAAGAAATAGGCTGGAGAGTTAAGTGATTTGTCAGGATCACACAGCCAGTAAGTGTCTGGAGGATTCGAACTCAGGTTTTCCTGAGCTCCTTGCTTTATTCATTATGCCCCCAAAACTGTCTTCCAAAGTAATGGGGGAGGGGCTCACACCTGTTGCAGTGGGTGTGGGTGGGACGAGGAAGCGGGATGCCAGGTGGATGGGATGGACATGGTCAGCTGCCCCTGCAGCCAGGCGGAAGTGGCCCAGGCCGGGGCTGCATCGCCCCCAGCGCCCGGGCTGGCTGGGGCCGGGCCAGTTGGACCCTGCCTGCCCGCCCCCGCCACTGCCCAGCAGGGGGCGCTGCCCAGACTTGGCTGGCCCGGGCGCTCCGGGAGCGCCCGGAGCAGCCACCTGCGCCGCCGGGCCGCTGCAGCCTGCGCCGGGCGAGAGCCGGGGCCGAGAGCGGGCCAGGCTGGAGGCGGCGCCCGCGCGGGCAGAAGGACGCCCCGTCCTCCAGACGCAGCCCCCCGTCTGCGCCCCGGGCGGCGGCAGCGGCGCGTGGCGGCTGCTCCATCTGCAGCTGCTTCTGCTGCGCTCGCTCCCTGCCCACCTGCCCGGCCGGCGCCCCCTCCCTCCTTTCTGCCCGTGACGCCGACAGAGCCTTGGCGCCCGCTGGGATAGAGAGCTCGGCCCGCGGGCCCGGCCCCGCCCGGCCCGGTCCGACCCGACCCGACCCAGGGCTATGATCACAGCCCGCCGCCGACGGGGCTCCCCGGGCCCGGCCCGAGCCCCCAGCACACCCCCGCAGCAGCTGTCTGGGCCGCGGGCGAGTAAGTGAACACCTGGAGTGCGCGCGCGTCTGTGTCCGTGTGTCCGTGTCCGCTGTCGGTCCGTCTTCACCAAGTTGGCGCTGATCTGTCCGGGGCTGGGAGCCAGGCAGGTGGTGCAGAGGGCTGGGTGCACGGGCCCAGGGTGGTGCCGAGTCCCCCAGACACTGGCACTAGAGGGTGGTTATGTCCTACTCTGCGGATGCCCCTTCTTCCCCTCCGATGGTGACTGATGCTGTAAGGAGGCGACTTACATCTACAAAGCTTTAGATACTAAAACGTTTTATTCGTGTGGCAGAGCTGTTGTTGAGGACTGCACTGAATGCGCTGGGTGGGAGGTCGGGGGCTGTTAGCAGTTTGTTCCGTGGGGACGGTGGTCAGACAGATCCAGCTATCAGTTACGATGCAGATATGAAGGAAAACTGAGGCCGATCCAGCCTATTCATCAGCCTTTGGGGGTGGTCCTGGGAAATGCCAGCATCCTATGCATCAACATACAGTGGAAGTTTGGGAGTTGTTTCCATTGCATTCGTCCTTTCATTGGGTCACATTTGTTAGAAATTGATGCATAGGATGCTCATATGGTGCCTATTTCAATTTGGTCGTACCAAGGCATGAAAAATCGACTTTTAAGATAATGGGAGTATAAACCAGAACAGCATTACTTGTTTCTTTATTCTTTCTTTTGGGTTAACTTTAAGGTGCCCTGCAATAAGCTTTCATCAGGAAAAAATAGAAGATTAAGTAAGACCAAGTCTTGGGGAAAATCTATGAAACACAATTTTAAAAAAAAACAGCTTTGTTTCATTTTCTTGGTCTTCCCTGATACAAAAAAATACTTATCCAAACTGTCATGCAATGCAGGAATCCTTTCTATAACATTACCTACAGGTGACCAGTCATTCAGTTTTTGTTTGAACACCTTCCATGATGGGCAGCTCACTTCTTTTTGGCAACCTCGATTTTATTTTAGATGGTTATTAGGAAAAAAAAATACACTAAGCTGAAATCTTCCTTCCTGTCCTGCTCATTGATCCATTTGGGGGCACATAAAATAAATTTAATCCCTCTTCTATATTGTAGTCTTTCAAATACTTAAAAAATTATTATCCAGTCTCTTCATCTCTTCATCTCTGGATGAACTCCTCAGTGTCTCTTTTTACTTCACAGAACTAAATTTACTACCCCACATATGGTCTTGGCTTTTTTAATAACTACATCTCACTGTCTTCCCTCGGAGAGCTTTTATTCAACTACAGCCCTCAAAGCTTTTTAATACGAACTATTTATTCTTGAGCTAAGTTTACTCATTTCTCTACTTGTAGGATTTGTTTTTTAAACTTAAATGTATTTACCCACCCCACTTAAATTTCATCTTGTTTTAGCTCATTGTCTCCAACTTGCCAACTTCTAAAGTCTTAATTCTCTCATTTAACCTTAACTATGGCCAGTAGCTTTGTCATCAAAGATCTGATCATTTCTTTCTCTTCATCAACATCTATGAAAATGTTGAACAGAATAGGGCATAGACTCCTCAGGTCTCCTCCTAGACTTACTGGCCTAAATCCATTAAGCAGCTCTTTGGATAGGGTGTTTGAGTCTGAATCTTTTGTTGAGTTGTGATAGACTCTGTTACCCCCATTGGAGTTTTCTTGACAAAGATAGTGGAGTAATTTGCCATTTCCTCCTCCAGCTCATTTTACAGATGAGGAACTGAGGCAAACAGGGGTAAGTGACTTGCACAGTCACACATCTAGTAAGCTTCTGAGGCCAAATTTGAACTCAGGTAGATGAGTCTTCCTAAATCCAAGCCTGACACTCTATTGACTGTGCCACCTAGCTGCCAAGTCTGAACAACCTCCCTCTTATTCCCAGTAATACCACAAAACACTGTAAAATTCCTTGCTAAAATCAAGGCAAATATATATCTACAAAATTCTACTGATCTGCCAAGTCAATCACATGCTTGAAAAAGTAAAGGAATATAGTTGTTCTTGGTACATTCATCGTGGTTGCTATTGCGCATGCCTTTTCAGAGTGCTCACAAATCATTTAATAATCCATTTAGAATTTTGGAAGAGTGGTTTCCTGGGGGTCCCTTTTTTTTACTCTTTTTTGAAAATTGGGAGGTGAGATAGTTAGAGAGGACTTTTTTTCCAGGGTTTTGACAATTTTTCCTTTCTTCATGATTTAAAAAAAAAGATTCATTATTAGCTATCATCACAGCTGCAAGTTCTCTCTGTACCTAACAATATAATTTGTTTGAGCCTCAAGATGTGAAATGACTAGAAATGGCTAGGTGCTGGTTTCTGTATCTATTGTCTCACCTGTCTTGGATACCCCACTGGATTCCAGTGAAGCAGTCAAGTCACTCTTCACTGTGGAGGTTCTGTTTGCTTCCAGTCTGAGTATCATTCTACTTGAGAAAAAGTGTGGTGTAGCAGAAAGAATACTGGATTGGCAATCAGGAGAGTCTTGGGTTCAAATTCCAACTCTGAGACTTTTGAATGTTATAGACATCTCATAGTGGGCTGTACATTTTGACACTCGGTCTCAGAAGTGAAGGCACCCGTTCTCTGGTAACTGAACCTAGTCACCTAAAACTTCTCTAAGCCATTATTTCCCCAGCTGTAAACGGGAACAATAATGCATATAATACCTCTCCTCCCCCCCCCCCCATTCCCCTGTTGAGAACAACAAATGAAAAAAGGTTCACAAAAAATCCTCTATAAGTGACAGCTATTTGATGATGATGATGATAACGATGAAGATGAAGAAGAAGATGGAAACAGAATAGTTGATTCCATCATAGATTTTGAATTGGGAGGGACCTTGGAGATGATTTAATTCAGGGGTGGGGAATACAAACGCAAATATAAGTTAGTCGCCATTGCCCTCGTCTCTCCCTTTTAAAGAGCTTATATGCTCCTGGGGAGATAAAACATGTACAAAGGTAAGCAAATGCAAGATAATTTGAGGGTGGAGAGAACATTTATGACTGATGGATCAGAAAAGGTTCCTCATATAAGGTGATACCTGGAAAGTGACTAAAAGTCTAGGAAGTGAATTCCAGATGCGGAGAACAGTCTGTTCGATAGCATAGAGCCTGGTGATGGAGGACCAGCCAGGAGTGCAGTATGGTGGGAACTTAGACTATGTGAAGAGGCAGAGGGAAATAATAAGAAATAAGGCTGGAACGGTAAGTTGGAGCCAGGCTGAGGCGTTTGTCTTTTATCCTAGAGACACTAAAGAGTTGATGAAAATGTCTGAGCAGGAAAAAGATGTGTTTAGACCTGTTACTAGGAAGTATATTTTGCGTTAGAAAAAGGAAGGGACCAGAAAGCAGGGAGACTGATAAGGAGGTTCCCATAATGATCCAGGTGGGAGATGTTGAAGGACTCAACTAGAAGAGTGGTTACGTGAGTAGAGAGAAGGGAAAGGATGCTGGAAACATTGTGAAGGCAGAATCGCCAATCCTTAGCAGCAAGTTGATTATGTGAGGGGTGTGGAAGGAAAGGAAAGAGTCAGGAATGACTGCAAGTGCCTGGACGATAGCCGGTGGTGTTTTCAACAAAGCAGCAGGTGACAAAGACAAAGAAATGGCCAGGGGGGTTTATCAGTTGAGATCCATATTCTTAACCTCAGAGCAAGTTCTTTTGAGAACTGGGGTCCCATACCAGACTGCAGAGGGCTGAGAAGTGAGGAGGAGTGGTGAGGAAATGGAGGCAGCAGACTTTTTCTAGGAATTTGGCTGTGAAAGGGGAAAGTAAATGTAGGCCTAGGAGGATGCCAGGGAGCGAATGCAAGTTTTTTAAGGATGGAGATGTGTGCCTGAGATCAAGTGTTCATTATCCTAGATGGGAAGGGATCATGGGCATGAATAGAGAGTTTGGCCTCCCCAGGAAAGAAAGGAAAGCCTCTTCTTTCCTCAGAAACTAGAGTAGTAGAAGGGAATTACGGGGCAATGGACAGGGCTTTGGGGTTTGAAGTAGAGCAGAAGATGTTCATGATAACCTTGATTTTCTAGATGCAGAGAAGGCAAAGCCCTCTCCAGCAGAAGGGTGGGGTCAGGGGATGAGAGTGGTCTGTGGGGCTTGTGACGAGAGTTTAGAAGAGCCACATGAAGAAGCATGAAAGGACTGCCTTATGCTAGGGAGGACCCGGTTGAGTTTTAGTAATCGAAGCAACCTGGCAGGAGGACGCCTTCCAGAGGAATTCAGAGGCATAGCAGGAGAGCAGAGCAGTGATGGGCTTACCCTAGAGTTGGGACCTGCTAAGGCCTGACAAGTGACAGGACACGGAATCTAAGAGTAAGCCTTAAATGGGAAGCTGAGCCTGTTACTACTTACTGTCTGGGGCTTCGTGGGTTTTGGAACAAATGACTCTTGGCAGTCACTTGGTATGGGGAGAGTTTTTCATTTTTATTAACCAATTCCAGCAACCCAGTAAGCATCATATATCTACAAAAGTAATGCAATATATTGTTGTTGGTCTTGTGGTGTTTATAGATTAATCGAAGAAATGACACCAGCATATAAAACAACTTTTGTTGTTTTTTTAGGTCATGTCTGACTCTTTGTGACCTCATTTGGGGTTTTCTTGGCAAAGGTGCTGGAGTGGTTTGTCATTTCCTTCTCCAGCTCATTTTACAGATGGGGAAACTGAGGCAAACAGGATTAAGTGACTTGCTCAGGGTCACACAGCTAGTAAGTGTCTGAGGCTAGATTTGAACTCAGGTCTTCCTGACTCTAGGCCTAGTGCTGTATGCACTGTACCCAGCTACTTTCCAGCTAAATTCACTCATCAGTGTTCTGCTGGCATTTCAGAGGCAAAAGCACTGGGCCCCTTGCATCATTGATCTGACCCAGTGAAGAACTTTATAAGATCTCAGTCAGGGATTCTTAATGTAGGGTCTGCAAACTTTTTTTTTTAACATTTGGTTATCTGTATTTCAGGAAAATTGGTTTCCTTTGTAATCCTTTGCATTTTATTTTATGCATTGAAAAACATTATTCTGAGAAGGAGCCTAGAGGTTTTGCTAGACCATGGCCACTGAGATCTAGGATACACAAGTCCCCTTCCTGGTTGTTTTCCAGACTTAAATTCTTACCTTCACCAAATGCTGCCCCCTTGTTGGCAAAGGCATGTTTCTGCTAAACTACTGAGAAACTCATTCAAATAAGGCTTGGTTTATTTTTCCCTATTAATACATGGTATGTTTTATTTTGACAGTCTTTTCAACAAACCCCCCTCCTCCCTTTTCATAAATCAAGTCAGTCAAAGCCACCTCATAAAGCAGTTGCAGCTGATTGTACCCATCACTTTCTGTTTCTTTACCATTTATTAACAGAAAGATAGATACTTCAGCTTTAGTCATTGGGATCCACCATTGCCTCCTGTGTTTGAACTGGGTTTTGTTACATTAGGTTGTGCTTTGCCTGTAGGCTGCTTTAAAAAGTAAGCAGAAATACCAGTTGTGAACAAAGAGAGATTACTTTCTAACATGGAAAAGTGTGTTTGTCTGTGACTACTTCTGAGAGAACAGTTGCCTTCATTTATGGGATGTGGGGCATGAGATCTCAGGGGTGGGGAGAGGGAGACTGATTTCATGCTGTGGCCCTGCCAGTTACAGAGGAAGCAAGGATTTATTCCTAAGGCTGCTGTTATAGTCTCTTTCATCCTCATGTTTCTCTTAAACAACCAGCACTATCCACCCATCTTAGATGTCAAGAGAAAACAATGGGACATAAAAAGCTTGTAGGATTATAGAGATAACCTCAGCACCCTTCCAGAATTGGTCTGTGCCACAATTTCCTTACCTGCCAAATGGAGCAAATAGTACCTTACCAATACCCCAGGGGAGCATTAAGAGGATCAGCCGAGTTAATAATGTATGTAAAAGTGCTGGTAAGTCGCCAAGCCTATAAAACCATAAGGTGGTAATAGGGGACTTAATAAATTTTTTCTTTGTCATGAGAAGGAAATTTGAACATGGTTTCCTGGATTGTTAGTGTTTGGGGACTCGAGTTTTAAGGTAGCATTTTGAATGGGGTGGGATCTGTGCCAGTTCTGATCCAAGTCCTGGTTCATGCCCTGACTCTAAGCCTCAGTTACTAATGAAAAGAATAGCCCCTTTGTATCCCATTAAACAATGATGACCATGTTCTGACACGGCCACCCTGCTCCTATGTGTCTGCTCCTTGAAGACACAGCCCTTGCATAGAGCACTTTTCAGTATGTAGAGCAAAGATCAGCTTATTCATATGCCAGACACCATATTATCATTTGGCCAGAACTTTAGTAACACATAATGTCACTGTGTGGGACATGTAGTCCCAAGAAATATTCTAAATCAGAGGCCCGAGTCCTTTTGGGGAAGAGCAGCCACAAGCTATTTCCTGAATTTCAGGAGAGAGAGGGGTTAAGCGAAATCATTTATTTAGAACAGGGAAGGATCTTCAAGGTCATTCCGTGCAATCCCCTCTTTTTCTAGATGAGGAAGCCAAGGCCTGGAAAGGTTGTTCAAGGCAGTTTAGGGGGTGAAGTAAAGTGTGCTGGCCTTGAAGTCGGGAAGACCTAAGTTCAAATTGAACCTAAACATTTACCAGCTGTGTGACTCTGGGCAAGTCATTAAATCTGTCTGCTTCAGTTTTCTCATCTGTAAAATGAGTATAATAAAAGCACCTACTTCTTAAGGTTGTTGCATAAGGTATTTGTAAAGTGCTTTGCAAACCATACGGTGCAATATAAACGCTGGCTATTATTTTTGTTATTCCTCTTGTTATTATTATTATTAAGTTACACATCCAAGGTCACATAGATATACGACCAGGATTAGAAACCAGGTTTCCTGATTCCAAATCCAGCACCCTTTTGGAGAAAGACACTATATCCCAATAAATGAAAACTGGGGGGTAGGGGAAGAGAAGATTGTGTAGACCAATGAGTAGTTAAGTCCCTGAACCAGCTTGGGGAGCTGGGTTAAGGATTTCTGCATTGTAAGTAGTTAAAATAAAAACAAACGGGCAGCTAGGTAGCACAAGTGAATAGAGCACCAGCCCTGGAGTCAGGAGGACCTGAGTTTAAATCTTGCCTCAGACAATTCACACTTAAATAGCTGTGTGTGACCTTGGGCAAGTCACTTAACCCCAATTACCCTGCCTTCCCCCCTCCAAAAACAAAACAAAACAAACAAAAACATCACATCTGGCTTTTTTGCCTTGAAGTTGAGAGGAGAAGGGGTTGGGTGCTCCTTCTGGCTGTTATCCCAACTACTAGAAATTCTATCCAATTTAGGAGAATCCATCAGGTAAAGCTTCCATAGGGTAGGTCACAATCTAGGACTCAAATGCCAGGTGTCTTTAGGTTGCAAGTTGGGACGGGGGGAGAGATTAAATCTTGTAATATAAGAACTAAGACATTTATAAGATCACTTGGAAGCATGTGGACCTTGGTTTAAGTCCCAATTCTGTGTACTATCTGCATTATCTTAGGCAAGATATTCCCTTCTCTGAGTCTTTTCATTTCCTCATTTGTAAAATGGAATAGAGTTCTTCATTATGTTGGATATCTCTCTGGGAGGAGGGAAAAGGGGAAATTTTAGGCAACATGGAAACAAAAAATAGCATAAAATTTTTTTTGTAAATGTAGTTGGACCAGATATCTCTTAAGTGTCCACCATCTCCACAGCCTTCGTCAAAGTATTTGGCTAGTGGATGTTTCCATGAATGTTAATTGATTTAGGCAAAAATCTGGAAGGAGTAAAGGAAAACTCTGCCCTTCCTCACCCCAACCATGAGCAATCGCACATGTCTTCTTTGTTTTGGAAGGAAAAAAAGCTGATAAATCTCTGCTGTGATGTATCTTTTGTGACTCTCAGATAACCATAATGTATACTACATGTTTAACTGCGTGTATTTTTTCCAGGGAGGAGGGGAGAAGGGAAACTTCTTTCTAGTAGCTGGAAGCATGAGTTCATTCTTATTTGACAGAGTCCAGATATGTGAAAACCTCCCATGAAGTTGGTGTTTGCAGGGGCCAAGCCCCCATTACATTTTCTTAACAGTGTTAGCTGAATAGAAGACCTTGTATGCTTATGGGACTTCCCGTAACTCATTGACCAACCCCTCCATCCATAGCCCTGCTACGCACTGGTTCAGTCTAACTGGTTTAATACATAATGTACTTTGCAAACCTGCTTTATTTTTCAGACGATGGGATAAAGGACAAAGGATAGGAGATAGATACCAGTCTCCAAAATATATTTGAATAGGAGTCTTAATCAGTCGTGTACTTTACATAACACGTCTAGAGCTCCACCTTCCTCTTGGAGTCTAGTACGGTTTTGGCCTAGCTTATGTCCAGGTACTTTTGCAGTGGGTCCTGAGGCCAACTTTTCCCCTTGAATTTGGCTATGACCCAAAGAAGGCTTAGTGGAGCTCACAGCTCCAGAAAGAGTTTACCTTATTGGCCATTTATTTACTTCCTTTAAGGACATGGTGAAGGCAGATTAGTTTGCCAGCCATGTGGCCCCAAGAGCTCTCTGTCCTCCCTCTCTTACAATGGAAGATACTCTTTGTGGCCTAGTATTTGTTCTTACTGTTCAGGAGTGTTCAGTGTCTTCACAGAACACCTTAAAAAAAACTTTGAAAAGAAGAATTCTTTTCCCATTTCACCTCACACACTGAGAGGGAGTCACTTACAGTATTTTGGCAAGTGCAAAAGACCATTCAATCTGGAGAAAAACAAAGCCTGGACCCTTTGTAGGCATGTGAACTTGGAAGTAGGACAGCCGTCATCCTGCAGTTTATCATGATTCCCAAATGCAGAAGATTTTCATGCTCTGTAAATGTTAGTTTTTAGTGGTAAGGGAATCTTTTAACTTTAAGTTCTTTAAAGGGCCTGAGGAATAGCCCTGAAGTCATATGAAGCTTATGAAAAGTTGGTTTTAATTTTTTGTTGTTGTTTACTATGTATATGCTGGTTTTATTCTATTTTTTCAAGTGAACTAAAAGGCCATGAGAACTGAACCTGACATTTAGTATATCATTACTTAAAATATGATGCAGTCCAGATAGGTGTCAACCAGTTTGGCCCATTTTAAGAAGATGAACAGAAAATGCCTAGAAACTGAAACATCTCATATGCATTAGGCACATACTAGGAAGTAACTGGATAGCCTGCTGGACTGTTGACTTAGATTAATGGCTAATACTTTTCTTGGAGTCTTTTTCCCGCAGTATGAAATGCTACCAAAAATAACAGCAGCACCAAACCCCTTCACACGTACCAAGCCGTCCTCTCGTCCGTGGAGTAACGATTATAAAGCACAGATGGTCTTTAATGAGATATAAGTTTAGATGATAGTCACCTTTTAAAATAACAAATCAGTCAGTATTTATTAGGCACTGGCCAAATATTTATTATTGAGTTAGGCACGGTGATATGCCATCTCTTGAGGAGAACCTCTAGACTCTAACGATGTTTTTTAAGGATTTTAAATTTTCCATTAATTATGAAAATCTAAAGGACCCTGTGCTTAGAGGCTGCTGAATCTTTATTTAAATATGTTTTAAGGGTTTACAAAGGACTTCACATAAGTTATGTCATTTGCTCCTCACAAAACCCTGTGAGGGAGGTGCTGTTCTTATATCTCTGTTTTCTAGGTGAGGAATGGAGGCTGTGACTTGCCAGGGTCTCTTCCTGATTAGTCCCAAGTCCAAGAGTCTATACATTGCATTATCTAGCTGCCTTCATCTAAAATTTTTGAGCACCTTGCCAATCAAAATGGTTTTTAGTTCTATAGTATGAGCCCCCAGCCCCCTTCCCTCAGAACTGTCTCGATAACGTGCAGCGGTGATTTGGCTGGCTGCGATATCGTAAGGTCTGGTCCTTTGCTGTTGTTAATAAGGAGCAGTGGCCTCTGCCCAAGGTACGTACAGATGTGATGATGGCTAGGGCCTGTTTTGGGGAGGCATCCAGCACAGCCTCTACTTTCTAGGGCTTGGTGAAGGCAGAGTGTTCCCTTCCATTGACAAACATTAGATCCACAGCTGGTCAAGGGGCAGGGCCCATGAACTGAAAGTAGAACATTTATTTATAGCTTGTGCTCCCAAGAATACTGATAGTGCGAGCATATGCCTTCTGTGTTGACATGAGGAATGCCAGGCGTGTGAAGGCTCCTCCCGCCCTTCTCTTTGCTTCTTTGAATTTCCTTCTGTTTGTTGCAGGTAGTCTGCTAATGAGCAATAATCTCAGTAATACGGAAGGTGAGGAAGGCATCGCATTCTGTGGGTATGTAGCACCCTTATGCTTTGGTGTGGCTTTGCGTGTGGGACTGTGGTTCGGATCCTAGATCATGGAAATAAACTCTCTGAAGGACTGGACTTTAATCTGCAGGTTTTCGTTCTACCTATACACACAGCCTCAAGGTCATTGGCATCCCTGAGGATGTGGACTTCCATGTGGAGCATGACTGTGATAGACTTAAGGTTTGGATGAAGTCACTTAGCTTGGCTGAGAACTCATCAGGGGAAATGGGACCTACAGACATTTGTGTGCAGAGGTCGTGGCAGGCTCTATGCATAAAATTTTCACTCAGTGGTACTTTAACATTTATGTAACGCCAAAGGTATATACTCAGTGCAGCACATGGAGCTCAGTGTCCAAAGGACTGCTGACCAGCAAAGTCATGGATGGGGTGGAGGGGCCTCTGGCCATTTAGGCAAGAAGTGGCTTTGCCATCAGATAGTGGCAGGTCCTTTTAGAGACCTGAGTCCACAAGTAGGATAGAAGAATTATCATTGGAATATAAAACAGGGAACCAGAATATGATTTCCCTAAAAGTGGAGAATTAATTAGGGCGCTATCAAAAACAGAACTTTAAACTAGATCATTAAGGAGCTGCAGCTGTGTGCAGAGTGGGCAAGATGTCATCATAGAAGGGCCTTCAGGATGTGGTCAATGAGATGATTACGACCCATGTGTCATGATCCTGTTACAGAATTCTTCTTACCTCAAATTACAGGTAGCTTAAAAGCTGTTATGCAAGTAGGTATGATAGTTTTATCTTCTATTTGGTGATTTATTGGTTCCTATTTTTAATGTGGCTCTAGGTAGAAGTTTGGAAGTTTAAAGAAAAACAGGAACCAAAACCATGGTGCCTTTTGTAGTTCTTGCTGGTGAGAATGTACAGCCAAGCAACCTGTCAAGGCCATAAAAATCTCTTTACAGAACTGGAAGCTATTCCGTGTCTACTTTTGCCTTGTTAGGTTCCAAAGCGCTGCCTGGTCCTCCCTCTAATCCCCCAGATGTGGTGACTGTGGCTTTTCACCTGTCATTAGAATTCTAGTTATTCACTTACCCCAAGAAGCTACACCAAACACGTCTAATTCTTCTTTCCACCTGACAGCCCTAGGCATATTTGAAGCCTGTTACAAAATATTAAAATGATAGGGTTCAGCTACCTGATCTTTTTTTTTCTTTTTGCAGGGGGGAATGCAGGGCAATTGGGGTTTAGTGACTTGCCCAAGGTTACACGGCTGGTAAGTGTTAAGTGTCTGAGGCCACATTGGAACTCAGGTCCTCCTGACTCCAGGGCCGGTGCTCTATTCACGGTGCCATCTAGCCGCCCCTAACTGACCTTCTAAGGTCCCTTCCAAGTGTAAGTCTATGATGCTTATTCCCCCCAAGGCTTGTCTTCTCCAGGCTCTAAACATCCTGCAGCTAGTCCTCCTCTGATATTCATGGAACAAAGCCACCTCTCTAGCTAACACATATGGAAAAAACATTATTTATTGTACTTTTAAGTGATAGTATTAAGTCAGTCAGAGTGATACTTTGTTCTCTAATGTGGATTTCTTCCTCTAAGTTCTGGCATAGAACCCATGAGATAATTTCACAGTACTGGAAACAGTGGTATGCTGGTAGATGTTTAACAATTGGCTCTCAAAAAAAAAGCACACATATGCTCCTAAAATTGACTTGTATTCTTAAATCTAGACAATCAAAATAAATCAAACCCCAATTTCAGTGGTTTGCCGATTTCTGAGGTGTAAATGCTCATACTGAAGATTTAACAATCAGCTCTTTCAGTGTTCAATCAGTGCATATGAATTGGCTCCAGCATACTTCTGATTGGAAGGGACCTTAGAGATAGTAAGTTTAGTCCATTCTTCCTGTCCAGGAGTATGACAGGTGATTAATTTCTAACTGGGAAGGCTTCCAGTGATGAGGAAGCCCATTCATTTTTTTTCAACTGCTCCGTTAAAATCTTCTTCCTCATATTGACCTTTTATTAATGAGGTAAGATTTGCTGATCACAGAGCTGGAAGGGACCTTCTCCAATCCCTTCATTTTACAGTTTAAGACACTGAGGCCCAGACAGGGCTTATTAGTAACCTGCCCAGTATCAGCAGTGAGTAGCAGATGTAGGGCCTCCTAACTTCCAAGTTCCATGCCCTTTCAGCTGTATCTCCTGTCCCCCTCTGCGTGCCACCTGTTGGGGCCTGGTTCTGCTTTCTGGTGCTGTCTAGAATAAATTAACTCCATCTTCTCCAGCAGTGCTCTCCAAACCTTTGGGGTCTTGCACATCTACAGGAAATAGTGTCTAAGCATCTATTACCCAATCGGTCAATTTTATTTATAAACTTACACACATATACTACTGTACCAGTAATTATATACTTCATAATTTGATGCAAAAAGATAAATTTTAAACAGATGAGATGAAGATATTTCATTCTAGATCCTGGAGGCAATAGAACTCTGAGTAGGGGACAGACTGGGTCAGGCCTATGGAGGGGATGATTTGGAGTGGGAAGAGATTCGCATCCAGGAAACCAATTCTAAGAATCTGCTGCTCACTCTGTCCCACCAAAAATGTGAGGGGGAGAGGGCCAGAGTGAAGGGCCAGGCAACTGCTACAACCACAAGGTGATCTGGGAGGTAGGGAGTGGGGGGAGCGGAGGGAACTGAGTGAGGACGTACTGTGGGATGATGGGTAGAGGCCGGGATACTGGAAATAAGCCATGACTGCCTATTAGGGACTGTCACTCGTCTTCCATTTGGTTGATCCACACACCCTTTGGGATCATATGGTTGGCATCTACTTTAAATAGTACTGTTCTCTACAGGCTACCCTATGATAAACAGGTTGGATATTTTTTTCTTTTCCAAGATAAAAATTCCACAAACTTTCAGTAGCCCTGGATGACAACTTTTGATACATCCCTTTTGATAATACTTGAAGATAAGTGACACCTCGGGTTTTAACAGTGACTTCATTTTAAGTTTGTGAAAAAATTATCTGTTTCAGAGTAACTAGCTAAGAAGAATCATTATGTAGGAAATAAGCCCCAAAGGGAATAATTTACTACAATTGAGTACCGTTAACATGTTTAGTAAAATGATAAGGAGTATTTGGCAACTCCAGTAGTTCACTTTAAAATGCTGAGCATTACCCAAAGTGTGATCCTGTTAGGGCTCAGTCATTAGACAGACACACATAAACCTGTGCCTAGCTTGTTGTGCTGTCATGGGCTTTCTGCCAGCTTTTACACCTTTGGGGTTTGAGGGGGGTGGAGGTTGGGGGGGAGTAGATGGGAACTGGGAAGCCAACTTCATTTTTCCCAACATACATTTTTAGAGCTATCAGATCGATTCCAAGTCATGACTCGTGTTGTAGGCAATAGATTACCATTAAGTTTCTTTTCCTCTAAATCTTTGCCCAAGATTTAGATATTCAGGAGAATACTGGAAAATTGAGAATATTGCCAAATGAAATTAATTTACCACTCAGAATCTGAGTGGGAAGGGACCTTTGAGGTCATCCAATCCAACTGCCCTGAAACATAAATCTCCAGTATAAAATCCTAAATGTCAACTCAGCCTCCACTCACAGGTCTCCTGTGACCTGGAACAGAAGCTGCATAACAGAAAATATGACCTGTTGGAGCAGCCCAATCCATTTAGTATGATTTCAATCTTTCAGTTTTTCCTCCTCTTAAGCCCCAGTCTACTTCTGCAGTGTTCACCCACGGCTCCTGTTCTGCTCTCCAGCACCAGATATAGTGGAAAGAACCTAGATTTGTACCTAGAAGATCCAGGTTCAAATTCCAGCTCTCCTATTTACTACCTTTTTGCCCAGTCACTTCCCCTAAGTTTCCTCATCTATGAAATGTGGGGGCCAGTTGATATAACCTCTAAAGAAAGAGCTTCCCAGATTCAAGTTCTGTGATCCTAATTCTCATCCCCCTCCATACTTGAAGATATGTGTCGTCCCCCCTGCCCCAGTCTGTCAGTCCTCTCTCATGGGCTGTCACTGCAGCTTGAAAGCTCAGGAGAATAAAGGCATTAAATCAACCTCATGGATTAGAGAGAAGGATGTTCGGCTACAGAAAGAGAGCCCAATAATTCTGAGGAGGAAGGAGTCAGACCACACCTACAGTAAGGCCGCAGAACTGAGTTTTTAGAATGTATCACTAAGCTAGAGTGTCCAGACATGGTAAAAGGCTTTGAGTTCCTGCTGAAGCAATCACAAAAGCCTTCTTTAAGTGCCTCTTCCGGGCCAGGGTCAGGGCATACAAAAACAAATGAAAGAGTCCTTGTCCTCAAGGAGTTTCTAACCTATCCATGTGAGGCTTCATTGAAAGAGCAGAGGCTGGGAGCTTAAATTGAGGGAGGAGCTAGGGAGGGGAAAGTAGACATGAAAACCTCTTCAGGTATCTGAAGAGGGATTAGACTTATTTATTTATTTTGGCCTCAGAGGGGAGAACTAGGAGCAAAGGGTAGAAGTGCAAATTTAGTCTTGATATAAGGAAAAAGATTCCTAACACTTAAGAGTTCCTCAGGCGTGACTTAGATCAGATGACCACTGAGGCTTTTTTTTCCCGAGTCTGAAATTCTGTGAACATATCATCTACATTAAATTTTACCTGCTAAACAAACATGAAAGCTAGCATGGCTTATTGTTAGTGGTTCTCAAACTTTTTGGTCTCAGGATACCTTTACAATCATAAAAATTACTGAGGGCCCCAAAGCACTTTTGGTTTCTGTGGGTTAAAGTTATCAGTGGGTATCATATTAGAACTTCACTTGATATTTAAAACTAGTTATTTATTTTTAAAAATAATAATAAACCCATTACCTATTGATATTACATTTTCACGAAAAACTATTTTTGTCAAACAAAAAAAATTATTGAGATGCCCTTTTTATATCACTTTTGCAAATTTCTCTAATGTCTGGCTTAATAATTCTCATATTCATTAGGGGTGGCCAAATGACTGAGTGAATAGAGGGCTAGGTCTGGAGCCTGTAAGACCCGAGTTCAAATCCAGTCTTACACACTTACTACATGTGTGCCCCGGGCACATCATTTCATCTCAGCCTGCTTCAGTTTCTTCAGCTATTAGATGGGGATAATAACAGCACCTACTTTGCAGAGTTGTTGTGAGGGCCAAATGAGAATAATATTTGTGAAGCACTTAGAATATAGTAGGCATTATATAAATGTTAGCTATTACTACTATTTTTACATTAAGTCTCTTGTGATGTGTTGTTTTGGTCGAAGGATATGGAGAAAATCTGACCCAATGCAGATATATAGATGGAAAAGATAAGAATATTTTAATAGGCAAATTACATCTTAGTATTATTATAAAAATAGTTTTGACCTCAGAGACTCCCTGAAAAGGATCTTAGGAACCACACTTTGAACAGTACTAGTTTAATGAATAGAGAGCTAATAGGGAGCTATCTGGATATAAATCCTGACTCCAATATGTGGCAGCTTCATGACTCTGGGCTAGAAAATTTACCTCTCAGTGCCCCTGGTACTAAGGCCATATAGACAAGTGAGTTGCTGATTTATATCCATTGATTCTGCAAAGCTAGTAGTTCCCTCCTCCAAATAAATCAGAGGTCTGCACCTCCCCTCCAAAAATCTAAACACTAAAACAACTACCAATTGAACTGAATGCTGGGAAGAGGGGACTCTCTTACATTTTCTACACAAAATTATCAAAAATTTTTAAAACCACAAACATTGTCAGAAGTAGCCAATGCTTGTTGTCTTTTAATACCTAGCTTGCATGGATGCTGTGCTTTATAGGATATGATCAGCAAGGAAAAATACAAAAACACCAAACATTTAATAGAAAAAAGCTGTATTCCCCCAGTTGCAGACAAGCATGAAAGAGTTAAATTTTGGGGTATAAATCAAGAACCTCCTTTTTTCCCTCAGTAGCATCAACAGCTTCCCACCAGCTAAAAAACCATCCAGTTTTGCTTAATGGAAAAAGGAAAAACAACAATTAGCCCATAATTAAAGCCTAATGTCTTAACTATGTTGACAGATAATTTAAAAAGTTTTAATCCCAACTCTTAAGTGAATTTTCCTTCTGTCTGCAAAATAAGTCATTTCTGTATGTTGTATCAATTCTTCGTTGTAAAAATAATACAGATTGGGGTGGCCAGGTGGCTCAGCGAGTAAGAGCACCGGCTCCAGTGATGACCTGGGGATCGAATCCGGGCTCAGACACTCAGCACCTACCCAGAAACACCTGGCCGTGTAACCCTGAGCAAGTCACTTAACCCGATTGCTTTAAAAAATAAAATAAAAGAATACAGATGTTAGCGAACCAGATGATCAGGCGTTCTGTAACCTCAAATTGTACCCTTGCTCTTTTGACAGATGAACCATCAATGAGAAGAGCGGTGAAAGGAGTTATCGATTCCTGCTCCTAGGAGGAAAAAACGCTTGTTTATCAATCACATTACCTATCACAGTATTCCAAAGATGCTGCTAAAGTAGCCGTGGACATCTCCATCCTCCTTGGCTTGATTCCTGATTACCATGGGCTGCATAAAGTCAAAGCAAACTTTCCCTTTTCCAAACACAATCTCAACTGAGAAGAGACAAGACAGTGAGGAGAGATTTCTAACAGAAAAGCCTTCGATGGTTTCTGTCAAAACAGAGGTTATGCAGGATTCTTCCACCAGGGTGGTGGTGTTGGAGTATGCCCATCGTCTGTCCCAGGAAATCATGGATGAAGCGATGAAGCAGTGGGCCGCCAATGACAGCAGGTATGGGGACATCCCATACATTGAGAGTGAGGCAGTGCCCTGAGGCTCCCTGGCTCACTCTGGTTCGGATGACTCCATGAAACTATAGGTTTAAACCGTGTACACTGGTGCTAGTTCAAATACAGAAGAAAGCAAAAACTGATGTGATTAAGTACAAAGAACTCCAGCCATATGTAAAATGTCTTTTATATTGGTACCACAGTTGCTCTGATGGGAGAGTAGGTACTTTAAAAATGAAACATCTGTTGTGATCAGCGCTAGGTCAAGAAAGTTTGTTTTCTGCTTTGTTTGCCTTGGGTTATAGTCTGATGTAGCTTAAATGGCCGCATGGGGTCCTGTAGCATTGATGCATTTAAGTGGCTGCTCTCCTACAATCATGAGACAAGCCTGTCACTCCATGCAGCATCGCCAAAGAATGAAAAGCATCACTTTTGATCATGGTCATTGTTTTTTAAGCATATGCTTTTAGCTCCCCTATCTTCTTACACAGGCAAAGCTCATCAGTATGAAAGGGAAGGTTTCCATAAAAACACCATATTTGGGGCTGGTTAGAGCAAGAATGCCCCTTTTCCCATTCATGGGCAGCCTTTTGCTCCAGAAATAGACAGCTAAAAAGAACCTGTGTGTTTTTTATCATGAGAAAATAGTGATCTTTGCATTTTTGAAGAGTCCCTTAAGGATTTCCCCTAACGAAACTTATCAAATACATTAAAGAAAAGCACTTAGAGTGGCAGGGTTAAACTACCATATTCCTTAGGATGCATACCCCCTCCCCATCCCAGGTCATCAAATCACTCAGATTCCATATATACATACACCACTTATTTCAAATCCTAAAATGCTGGAAAACATCAACTCTTAGGGTGATGGTAAATGCTAAAACTGAATGAGCAGGTGGGTATACCACCACCAGCTGGAAGGCACCAGTCTTGACATTGAATTTGCATCGAGTTTCCAATGCCTGAGGCAGGCAGACTTCCTTCATCTTCCCCCCTAGAGCCCTGCCTAATTGCTGTTCTAGCAGCTTCTGTTGAGTCAAGAAATCAAGGAAATTCCCAAAAGGATTATGGTTGGCTAGTGTAATAAATGAGATGTTAAGCCTTAAAAGCTTAAATCTTTAAAAAACAAACAGAAAAACCCATTAAGTTCTGTTTCCTCCTCACTACCTTGCCTACAAAGCTAGCCTGGCTGTGTGCTAAGTGGGCCCAGTAATTTGTTTTAGAGAAGCTATGAGTTTATCTTGTGTTTGATCATATCTGTCAGCATAAATGAACATGTTTCCCTACTTAGAAGAGCAGAGTATGGGGGACTTAGAGACATAAGCTATAGTATCATTTGCCTAAGCTGATATGGTATGTTTGGGTGCCTTGCAACTGTTTCCTTCTGTCACTTTCACAGACTTGATTCTGAAAACTAAAATGCTGATGAGTGAGCACCTTATGGCAAAACCCTCGAAGACTTTTCCAAGGGAGCAGCTACCAAAAACTTAACAAGAAAACTTCAGAATGAATCATTTATTTGTATGGTCATACCCATGGAGTCTAAGCTGGAGCCAGTTCCAGTGGTCGGAGTACTAGCTTTTTAGCAAGTTTATTCCCTTTCAGTTTCATGGGGCTGGGAGAGGGCATGGATGGTCTCTTTAAAGCACATACTTTCCAGGTCATTTGTTTAAAACATTGTAATAAAAACTGGGTATGAATTCTAGGACTAACCATAGAGGAGTAGATAAGGGCCATGCTTTACTGCAATCTAGAACAAAAAATGAGCCACTGCAGACTTGCTGTCATCGTTCCCACTGTTTCCATTTCCCTCATTCAAGTCTAAAGAGAAGGAACGAGAGGATGTAGCATGTAAATAAGGATATATGTATCCTGCATGGCAAAGCAGCCAGAAAAAAAAAATACCTCTACTCACTTAAAAAATACCACTTTTAAACACAAGAGAACCCTACCTAGCATATTTCTTTTAAAAATGAGTGCGAAGTCACCTTAATTATTGCTGTTATCTTATGCATTAAGTCCAGTTGCATTTTGGACCCATGATCAATAAAAAGTATGCCACCTAGGCCCTTTTTTAAGGAGTGTATGATTCTTAACATTCCAATTTCCCGAATATTACAGCTACAATCAAGAGAAATGTAGATGATTCCTGTTCATGGAGGGAGCTGAGGTTTGTGGGTCTGATGCTAAATGGACTGTCCCTCGACTCCAGCTTATAACAGTATTTCCAACAGTAGTAAGTTCAGAAAGTTTACACATGCTTAAAGTCAGACCAAAGCCTCAGAGTTAATGCTTTTAATTAATGTTTTATCTAAAATTTAGAACACATTTAGTTTTCATACATCATCATTTCACGTTCCCACAATGCCCTTGAAGGTTTAAGAATGTCAAACAATTGATAAAATTTGACTTCCAATTCTAGTCTAAGAAATGGATTAAAATATATGTGTGTATATGTGCACACATATATATGCCCCCCTTATATATGCACATGTGTATATGTATACATATACACGTATATGTATTTATGTATAGATATATAGAGATAGCTATATGACGATTGTGGCAACCAGACAAAGCTATTTAATGACCTTTCACGCCTCCTTTCCCCAATAGAACCCCTCCCCACGGTATATCTATTTATCTGGACTTTGGGTCCACAACCCAGGTGATCTCATAGTTCCAAGACTATTACATTTGTTTCAGTCCCTTCATTTTTGGTGGGTGAGTAAAGAAGGAAAAAAATTAGCAACTGGGATGATAAATGAGCCACGGTCAGGGATGCCTTTCCAAGACAGTTATCCAAAAATCCAATCCCTCTCCTTAGCCCTGAACTGCATTTCAGTACAGTGTGAGAGAGCTTCCTCCCAGGTGTTTTCCACAATACAATAGGCATGAACTGGCACAATGGGGCTCTTCACAAGTCCCTCCACAGGCCACAGGCTTTTAGAGCTCATTCTAGGCCAGCCTTGATTTTTACAGATGAAGAAATTAAACACAGGGAGATGAAGTAATTTGTCCAAGGACACACAGGTGGGAAAGGAGAGCCAGGATTCAAATCTAGATATTCTGACTAAACACAGGGCTCTTTGCATTCACCGTATTGCCTCTCTAATGTTATTCCTGTGTTCTATTTCATGGTAAAGGGGCTAGAGAAGCTTCTCTAACAAAGAGGCTTTGGGAAATCTGAGATCCAGAGGAATCTGGGGTGCATAAATAAGGCTGTATTGTCTGCTGCTCAGTTATGGTTTACGTAAACACACAAACACACACACACACACTACTGGTCTACTGCTGTTGGCCATACACACACAACTAAACAGACAATGCAACCTTATTTATACACCTCAGATTCCTCTGGCTCTTGGGGTTCTCAAGGCTACTTTTTCATAAAAGCTTTTCCAGGCCTCCTCCCATGAAATAGTACATGGATAACATGGCTTAGTTATAAGATGGGTCAATCATCTCTGCAATAGGCTTGTCTTTGTACTGTTTTCTTTCATACCTTCCTATTTAATGGACTGCTGTCCTTTACTGGTTCTCCCAGGCAATATGGTGGGGCAACATTGAATCTGACACCCAAGGACCCTGGCCCGTTGCCCATGTGACCTCAGGCAGGTCTCTTCACCTCTCTAGGCCATAGTTCTCTCATCTGTGAAACAAACACCTTAGACTAGACTTTCTTCTTTCTAAGGCTTCTTCTAACTCTAGATCCTGTGAGGTCAGTCAGAGACATGATAGTAGACCAACAGCAACCCATCCTAGAAGTCAGGTTTACGTGTCCTTTGAGAAGGAAACAGGCGTACAGGAGGAGGCCACGTGAGTGAGACTGCTTAAAAGGAAGAGACTTAATTCAGGCTTGGACATTAATATATTACAAGGAAAACAGTGATGAAATTGGAAGGGGATGGGTGGAGAGGGGGCTAGATGCTATAGTCTGGCTGAAGATGAGGCAGCTTTCTATGCTATAAATGAAGGCAGTAAATTTAGAACATTTAGCATTTCTTTTCTTCCATCTCCCAAGCCCTTGTCACTTGTAATATAAAACTTCTACTTTATGATGCTTAGGTCTGGGATGAACTTATTCACTCAGAAAGATCCAGGCAAGGCAGTGTATGTCAAGGGAAGGCAGAGGCATGTCAAATTGATAAAAACAACTAAGTGACAGTTCTGGGAACAGCATAGTGCCCAAAGAAATGATAATTCCTCACTTACCCAACCCACTATGTGTCCACCAATTCAACATGCTCATTTTCCTACCTTTCAGATCACTTACCTAAGATTCCAAGGTCCTTGATTCCTAACTGCCTTAGCATCTCTTTACAAACTGCCCCTGGTTTATTAGCACTAAAAGCACAATTTTGGAGGGGAGGAAAAGTGAAAGGAGGTATTATATATCCCCCAAAAGAATACTACAAGGAGAATTAGTCATAAAATGGCATTATTTTTAAAGTAGCATGAAGAATAAATGAAGTAGCATGAAACTATCACATGATACTAACAGTTTACTGGGATTGGATTTGAGATAACAAAATGTTATATACTTATATGTATATGTGGATACATAATATATATATATATATATATACATATATTTTTTTTGTTTTTAGAAATTAGACATGCCAGACACTTTATAAATGAGATTTGCTACCCCCAAAAAAATCAGTTCCTACATAACTTTCTTCTTTCTCATAAAATAGAAGCAATGCCATTTGTTCTAGGCTGAAGTTGTGTGCCTGAGTAGGATCTCTATTTACTGAAGCCTGAACTAGCTCACAAGCATTGGCTGCTTTTTACCTTGTAAAACTAGTGTTCTGTTGGCAAGTTCCTTCACTTCCCCATGACTGAAGCATACATATGATAGTATATTTTTACAAGTATTTTTGTGAAAACATTTTCTTTGAAACTGTGCAATAAAGTTCAGTTGCCATTAACTAGTTGCAAACTTTTATTCAATTAAAATAAGCAATCAACCTAATCGTGTGCTTGGCATTTATTTTTAACATAAGAGGACTTCACATTTCTTTCAGGAATGCAGAAATGACCCCATCTTCCCCCTCCCCCACAAAAAAGTAAGTATAAATCAGATTAACTATTTTGAAAATAATTTCTAAGATCATTTAAAGGACCATTATAAGAACTTCTAAGTAAAAAAATTTAAACATGTGTCAATAAATGTATCCATTAATATGATATTTGAATCTATTTTCCATATCACTGCTATGAATCTTTTGGGGGGAAAATGCTATCTATTCACTAAAATGAAAGGAACTGGCATAGATGATCCCGACACAGACACAGACACCCATCCCCACTCCCACCCACACCCATTTGATCCTAACAACAATCTCGGGGGGTGGGTGATGTTATGGTCTCCATTTTACAGATGAGGAAACTAAGGTAAACAGAAATTAAATGACTTGCCCAAAGTCATACAGCAACTAAGTGTCTGGGGCTGGATTTTAACTCAAGTTTTCCCAAGTGCTCTATCCACTGTGCTCCCTAGCAGAAATGACCTCTGATCATGAAGTTGCAGTACTCTGAATCAAGCCTCTCCAGTCTGGCAGTAGAACTTACCATTCATACTTT
Source organism: Petaurus breviceps papuanus (assembly GCF_028583685.1). Classification (NCBI taxonomy): domain Eukaryota; kingdom Metazoa; phylum Chordata; class Mammalia; order Diprotodontia; family Petauridae; genus Petaurus; species Petaurus breviceps. The sequence goes on along the minus strand of NW_027187348.1, from coordinate 21,571,899 downwards.
TATATCCTTTCTCACCTTCAGAAATGGCTTTTACAGCTTTAGTTTCTCTTCCATCAATGCCAGTCATGCAAAAGCCTATTTTGAACAAAAGCTTTCTTGTTTTCATCTGACTTCATCTTCTGTATTTGATCCTTCTAGAGGGACAAAGGCTGAATGTGACATCAGCCCATGTTCCTGGGATCAGCCAGAAACACTATCAAACTGTGAACAACCAAAAGCGGCTGGGTCTCCAAGCTAGGTCAGGGTCCCCCAACCTCAGACCCTGAGATCAGGAGAAACAGCTTGTCACAGTTTTCCCACCATCTGCAGGTGCTCTCATATGGTAGCCCCAGTTTTGGATTAAAAGGACTGCACAAAATTTGCCATAGCTCTAGTAGTCACTAGTTTTAGGGAACTGGACTGGGGGAAAAACAGTTATCTCAACTACCATACTCCCTTCTTCTGTTTGGCTAACCAAAGTTAGGCTATCCCCTCAGAGGATGATGTCTAGGGCAAAGGCTTTCTCTTTCGGGTTTTAGCTGAGCTCAGGCATTTTTCTGGGTCACTGATTTGATATGAAATCCATCCTGAGAACCTGTTACTGGCTGTCCCCTTGAAATGCACTGCAATTCTGACTGCTGCTCTTCTTAAAAAATAAGTGACTAAAAGGGGCAGCCAGGTGGCTCAGCAAGTAAGAGCACCGGCTCCAGTGTCAGGATGACCTGGGGATCAAATCCGGGCTCAGATACTTAGCACCCACCCAGAAACACCTGGCTGGGTAACCTTGAGCAAGTTACTTAACCCCAATTGCTTTAAAAAAAATAAGTGACTAAGAAAAAATATCAAAAGCAAATGTGTGATAAATGAGTTTTCAAACATTTCATCTTACCTGAAAGGCTTAGCTTTCTAAAAAGAATAGGTAAATAGAATCACTATAGGTGGATAGTACTCTATCACATTTACTTAATTTAAATTAAAGGGAGAAGCAGAAGTGATGTGATGGGAGGACAGAATAAAGGAAATTCCAAAAATAGAACTTCAGGTACAAAGGGAGAGTTGATGGGTACAACGGTTTTTAACATAATTTCAAAATACATCATAAGTCTATAAATTAACAATCACAAAATCTAGGAAAAGAGCCAGTTATGGTTTCAATGGTCTCAAATGCCATATAGAAATTCAGAAAGTACAAGTTAAAAACAAGGTGAGTTATTTGATTTCATTAAGTGTCACTAAGGTTGGGTAAGATAAATACAGCCTGTGACTGGAATGTGATGTTGAAAGGGCATACCTCATTTGGAAGGAAAAAGATAGGGTAAAAAGATATTGGACAGAAAAGCATTATACATTTGAAAGATTTGTTCACATGAGGAAACTGAAGAACCAGAGAAGGAATCTGGAAACATCTAAATATCAATTAATATTATTCTATCAAATAATATCAAACAATACTATTATCAGATATCAAATATTATTATCAGACTAGGGACCACCTGGACAGAAAGAGGAAATAGATGAGGAGTCAGGAAAACATAATCATAGAGACATGATTTAGAAATGATATATGTAGGATCAGTGATTTTGTCACCATGACAGAAGCCAACATCCAAATACCAATGTTCCCTTGTAATAGGAATTTATCTATCAGTACAAAACACCTTTTAGTGGTTAAATTCTAGGGAGTTGCCAATGGCACATAATGGCTAAGTGATTTGCTCAAGATCACACATTTAATGTCACAGATGGGATTTGACTTTAGGTTTTCCTGACTTTATTCCCAGGACTCTGTCCCTTATAACATACTGCAATTGAAGCTGGGTAACATAAAGACTGTCAAGAATCATCTCAGGATAGCTGCATGGTTTTTCCCACTATTCAGCAGCACATGTAAGAGCAAAGGCAGCAGATGATGAGAATGATCTAAGGCTGAAGTTCAGGCACAAGCATCAATACAGTAAGAGAGCAAAGGACTTGAGGAGAGTATAGAGCTGAACTGATTCACTAAGGGGTCAAGATAGAGAAAGGAGGAGATAGTAGCTTGTGCAGGGGTGATAGCCTGGGGGAGAACTGAGGGATGGAGGGACTGGAAGAGCAGGGCGCGGTGATGGAAGAAACAGGGAAGAGACAGAATGACTACAGATTGTGATTAGACAAGGGCATTTCAGAACTGATGGCAAGATCAAAGGCATGGCCATCTGTTTGTGGTCGAGGTAAGGCTGAGGAATAAGTCATGGGAAATGAATAGCTGATGAACTGGGGAGTGACGGTGTTTGAGGGAGTATCAATATGTATGTTAAAGTCCCCTACTATGAGGGCAGGAGTTGGAGAAGAGAGAGAAAGAGTGTGAACTAGGAACTGAATTCATTGAGAAAGGAAGGGGAAATGTCCTGGATATCTGTAGTTGTGGATCATCGGGTAAAATGCAAAGGAGGAAAGATAGGGAAGAAACCTGGAAATAGCAATGGAAAGCACTTCCCCACCTCAACCAGTGACTGAAGGGAAAAGAGCAAAAATGCAGGTACCTTCTGGAAAAGGCTGGCCAGGGAGGCTGAGTCACTGGGAGAGCCACGGCTCAGTGGGAGCCACAAGATGGGAGGAAAAGATTTTAAGATGAAAGCTAGCTTATTGCCTATGGAGCAGGCATTCCAGAGGACATGGTGAAAGGGATTTTGGAGGGGGGAGGAAGCTGAGGGGAATGGGAATAAGCAATGGAGGATTCAGAATGAGGTTTGGGTGATGACCTATGGCGTTTTAGAATCACTAAGGTGGGGAGGGTATGACTGGGGATAGAAATTTGTTAATCACCAAGTAAATATTTTATAGAGATTTTATATATATAATTTATAGATATTTTCAAAGCCAACAGTTTGACTCTGAAAGGAGTCCATTTAGAATCTTGGGCAGTTCAGGAAAAGGAGTGAGAACCTGAAACAAAGAATGGTGATACTCTTTCCCCCAAGGCAGGGGACCAAGCTCAAGATCTGATGGAATGGCACTCTCTCCTTTTGTCTCAATAGTGAGAGACTGGTATGATGGAACTTCTCCTCTTCCCCCCAGGAAGCTGGAGATCCGGCAGAAGATTCATGTGGTGTGATGGTTAATATGCCCTCCTGTCTCCCTCCCACTCTTACCTGAGGCTGAAAACCAGGCAGGAGATTCATGGAGATCAGACCAAAGACGCATAGGGCATGATGGTGATGTGCCGCCTTCTATTCCTTACAGTGGCTAGAGGTCAGGCAGGTAATACACTGGGCACAATGGTAATAAGCCCTCTCCCCATTCTCATTGGAGGCTGGCAACCAAGCAGGAGACTCATGGAGATCTGTCTAAATACATCATAAACTCATACACACATACATACATGCATGCGTACATATACGCATACATACAAAAAGTAGAGGTAGTAACAAGGGGGAACATCTTTCTGAATCTGATTCTCACCAGCAAAGAGGAACCAACTGTTGGGGTAGAAATGAGGGGCACTTTGGGGAAAAGTGACTACTCCACCTTAGCATTTGCAACGAGGAGAGGAAAGCCACCAGAGTCCAATATTAATCCTAGATTTGGGGCCAAAGCACATCTCAAAGGGTTCAGAGAAAGGAAAGAATCCCATGGCCTAAGAAGGAAATCAGCTGAGAAGAAATTGGAAGTTGTCAAAGAAATTCTTGGCACAAACAATTTAAATCAAGAGAAAAACTATTTTAGGGAGCTCACCGATAAAACAGAATGTCTAAAAGAGGGCAATCTCAAGGCCAGCAAAGGGCCTTGAGACCTCATCATGTGAAGACTGATTAAAGAAAACAGGGCTATTTCATCTGGATAATTAGAGGGAATATGATAATTTTCTTTGAAAGAAGGACCACGATGTAGAAAAATGGATTAGACTACTTATGTTTTACTCCAAAGGGCAAAACACAGAGCAATGGGATAGAGAGAAGTTGCAGAGAGAGAAATTTAGACTTGATGAAAGGAAATGCTTCCTAACAATAAGAGCTATGCAAAAGAATGAGATACCTTGAGAAATATCAGAATCATAGATTTAAAGTGTGAAGGGACCTAGAGGTTGTCTTATTCCAATCTGCTCATTTTGTAGAAGAAACCAAGACCCAGAGAGGTGAGGACACTTGCCCAGGGTCCCCTGGCTAACAAGCAGAGTGTTGGGATTCGAGCCCAAGTTCTCCATCTCCATATATGCTCTCTCTCAAGTGAAGTATGGCATAACTGAAACAGAATCCTCTCTATGGATTTGATTAGATGGCCTGTGAGGTCCCTTCCTACTCCAGCTTAGTGATTCTATAAAGGAAAATCACAACTGAGATCCTTTAAAACAAGTGCAACTCAGCAAGACCTGCTGGGAGATTTAGAATGACCAAAGAACATCTCGTTTAGAGTTTTTATTTTGATTTGTTTAAAGCATGCTAATGTTTCTATAAGGTAGCTTTTACTTCATAAATCATTACTCTAAACATCTTTTTAAAAAAATCAATTAAAAGGCATTTATTAAATGGTTACCATGTACTACACATTATGTTAGGTATTGAGGATATAAAGCAAAAATGAAATAGTCCCTGCTCTCAAGATTTTACATTCTGCTGATGTTAAAAAACAAAACAAAAATACCCACATACACAATATAAGTAAATACTACATATATATGTATATATATATGTCTATACATACACACATATACATACACATAACACACACAGACACACAGCAACTGAGAGTGGCACTAACTTTTTTGTGCAGAGATAAAAAAAGGCTTCATGTAGGGCAGGCATCAGAGAACTATGGCAAGTCAGATTTGGTCCTTGAGCCATAGTCTGCCAACCCTTGATGCAGCAGGTAGCACATAAGCTGAACTCTGACAGAACACCAGAATTCTCAGGAGGTGAGAAGAAAGTGCATTCCAGGAAGAGGGTACAAAAATGAAAGATTGCATATAGGACAGTCCAGTTTGACCAGAACATAGAATGCATGAAAAGGGAATTATGTATAATGATCCTGGAAAGGTTAGCTGGAGTCAAAGTGTGAAGGTCTTTAAATGGCAGAAACATTTGCATTTTCTCCTGTAGGGAGCAACAGGAAGCCACCACTGGAGGTCTTTGAGTACAAAACTACATGCTAAGATCTTGGCTTCAGAATATGGCTTTGACAGTTATGTGGAAGATGGACTGGAGAGGAGAAGAGACTTGGGAGAGACCGATTAGGAGAGTCCAAGAGAGAAGAGGAGACCCCTAAAGTAGGGTGGTGGGGAAGAGAAAGGACCTGGCAACTGATTAGATACGAGTGTTGGAAAGTTAAGAATCAAGGATGATGCTGAGATTGAAACCCTGAGTGATTAGAAGGATGATGGTACCCTCAACAGAAAGGGAAAATTAGGAATAGGGTTGGGTTTGAAATGTCTACAATATATCCATTTAGAAATATCCAACAGACAGCTGGTGATGTGGGGCTGGAGCTCAGAAGAAAGTGTAGGGTTGGACAGAGACTTGAGAGTCCTCTGCATTGCAATGATTATTGACTCATAGCAGCTGATGAAATCACTGAGATGGTTCAGAGGAAAGAAAAGGAGATCCAGGACAGAGACTTGAGATAAATCCACAAACAGAAGAGAGGACATTGATAATAATGTAGTAAAAGAAAATAAGGAGTGGCCAGACAGGAGGGAGAGATGTCACATGAACCCAAAGGGGAGAAAATGTCTAGGAAGACAGAGCTGCAAGAGAGTCACTGAAGGTCAAGAATTACCAAGAATATCATGTTAAAAGTTTTACCCCTCAAATATTTTTAATTTGAAAGCATGATAAAATGCAATAAAGAAAAACTGAAGAAACTTGAAGAAAAACTAAGAAACATCATTAAACCACAATCAAAAGATCACAATCTTTATTCAATATTGTCGACATATAATATTATATAAAATAATCAATGAACAGATTATCACACAATCATAGAAAAAAAGACCTGCCATGTCAAGTTGAGCTGATATTCCAATCCAGAGTGTCTACTTCCCATTTTTCTTATTTGTCTGCTCATAATAAGTTCTGAGAAAGGTCAATCGTTGCAGTTAAAATTTGAGATCATCACTTCCCAAGGACTTAAAGCAGTCATTCAGAAATTCATCAGGTATTTCTTCTAATTTGGCTGGCTTCCACTTAGGGTTCTGGTCTTTGTCAACCAAAACTGCCAAGAAAAAAAGAAAATATAAGTAAATCTTTACATATCAATGCCAGACTTAATTATCAAAGATGTAGAAACTACTCATCTTTTTACAGCACCTCTTTTCCTAAAAAAGTATACACTGATTGTGTTTACTTCTAATTCATTTTCTAGGTTGAAAGGCCTCTGAAAGGCCTCCCCATTTTCAATTTCTGAGTGCTGGTGATAGAACATTTGAAGCATGTTTTTAATCCTCTTAAGCCAAAGGTTCAAACCCATCTGAACCCATAAGGAAATTGTGGACTTCCCAATAACTACTCAAATCAATGGTACCAACATCAACATTTAGCCTTCTTGAAGGGTGAAAAAGGAACATATCAAAATTAATGAAGTCTTTGTTTTGGAGAGTAGTTACTACACTTTAAACTAGTTTAATAAAAGGAAGAATCATTAGTTACAATTTGTGTTAGAAACAATCTAGAATGTTATCTATGTCACTGAAGATATAGGAAACATAAACATAAAACATTATGTTGAATGTGACAAATATTAATATAATTTATTATTACTAAATATATTTATTTATGTTCTAAGCATCTTTGGTTATCTCCGTACCATGTTGCCTACACTTTGGTCATTATTCCCTTATTCCCCCAATCAGCACCTTAGCCTTATGGCCCTGACAGGCTCTGACAGATGATCTTTCACCTTATCTCACGCAGAACCAGGTTTCCATATCACTTCCCAGTCAAACCAGGTCACTCCTCATGATTTGTGCCCTGCCCTTCCACTTTTCCAGCTCCCCTTTATGTGTTGATTATAAGCTCCTTAAAAACAGAGGTTGAGGGGCGGCCAGGTGGCTCAGCGAGTAAGAGCACTGGCTCCAGTGTCGGGATGACCTGGATCAAATCCAGGCTCAGATACTCAGCACCACACCCAGAAATAACTGGCCTTGTAACCCTGAGCAAGTTACTTAACCCCGATTGCTTTAAAAAAAAAAATAAAAACAGAGGCTGTCTTGTTTGTTTGTATCTGTAGGTATAGCAATGGGACTCCCAGGTAATGGGTTCCTTTCACTGAACTCTCTGAAATCTGCTCTCCTAAAGTCTAGGGTGCACACCTAATTATGCTTAGAATCTCCTTCCTTAGATATCACAAGCTCTAACATGATAGCTCTTGTTCCCAAAGTTCTAGCTACTCCTACTTTACCACCTAGGTCCTCTCCTCGTTCCCCAGAGTAAGGTCTAGGTGGCAGCAGCTGTGCACATCAGTTCCTCTAATTTAAAAGAAACCGGACTATAAGGCAAGTCATCACTGTAGTATCCTAAGACATTCTAGAAAACCCATTAGCTTTTGATGCCCTCTGTGCAATCAGCTATTCATTTCTACATCCTCTTCAGTCCTCCACTCCACCTGAAGAAATGACAAAAACATGTGCCCCTCATTGGATCCATTTCCTCCCCAGGATTTCATAGTCACCAGAGATACTAAGTGGCAAGTGCAGTTCTACATACTCTTTACAGCCACCCCCATCTCTCTCCTGAGGCCAGCAATAGCTTTCTTCACGCCCACTGATACTTGTAGATCCCTCTTAATTCTGCTCTCCCTTCCTAACAGGGTCCAAATGTACTCCCTCTGTCTTTGCAGGGCCTCGTATGTGTCACACACTGGCATGGCATGCAGCCACTTCTCTTTCCTCTTTGCTGTCAGGTTTTTATATTCTCCAACCTCTCGTCCTGTTTCAATTTTCCTGTACCCCCTCAGAATTTTTTTCTTCTTGGCTTACTTCTTCTAACCTAAGAACTTACAGATCTACAGAATATTTTAAATGAAAGACCTTGCTCTGCCATGAGATAACTGCATCCCTTGGCAAGTAACTTAGTTTTTCTCAGTTTCCTCACCCATAAAATGAGGAGTTGGACTATATGTTCTCTAAGACCCTAATGTCTAGGAAACTAAGGGGGAATTTAGAGCAAGGGACATTTGAGGGTGGACATCGCAGCTTTGGAAGCTGGATAACAGCAACAGGGTACTGGGCACTTGGGGAGCAATCCTAAGAAGAGAGAATAGGGAGATTATAGAGAGATAGGTATATATACACATACAGACGTCAGGAAACCAACTATCTCTTGACTTACCAACCTTTTCACTGACTGACCCTCATGCCTAGAAGGTCATCTCCCCTTCTCATCTCTACCTCCTTCCTGGCTGCCCTGGTGTTTTTCAAGATTCAGCTCAAATCAGCCTTCTGTAAAATGCCCTTCCTTTTCTGGTCATCCTCCTCTTTCCTCCTCCTACCTCTCCCTTCCCTCTCCCCACCCCAGCTCCTGGCTAATGCCTTCTTCCCTCTAAGACTGCCTCCAATTTACACCATATGTATCTTGTGTGCACACAGCTTGTTCGTTGGCTTCTCCATTATAACATGAGCTCCTTGAGGACAGAGGCTATGGGTTTTTGCCTTTCTTTGTATCATGAGCATTTAGGTAGCATCTCAGTAAATGCTAACAGATTTACTTTGCCATTTTGCTTAGAGCATAAATGGCTACCTGACAACTTCTGCCACTGAGAATCATCTCACCTCTTATTTTAATAACTGTTGAACCCAATGGACTCAGTTTTCTGGTGACCAAATCTACTCTATACCATGTATAAAATGAGCAAAGGTTCAAATCCGATCTCAGACACTTAACACTTACTAGCTGTGTGACCTTGGACAAGTCACTTAACTCCAATTGCCCTGCCTTACCCCCTTCAAAAAAAAAAAGCAAAAAAAATGAGCAAAGAAAGTACTAGTTCTGAAATGCTAATAGAGGAAAATAATTAAATCTCTTAAAGTGAAAAAAAAAAAAAGAATTTATTGTGAGGAAAAAAAGCTACTAGGCCAGAATTTGTTTACAGGGAATTGCTATATAATATTTATGCATATGATGGAGTTCATTATTTCTTAAAGAACAGCTAATTAATTGTGTTAGAATATGCAAGGGACTTTAAAAAGTCTGGTATCTGTGATAAATAACGAACTGATACAAATATATAACCAAGATCAACAGATTAAGTAGTCAAAAGTTAAGAGGAAAAGAAAAACTAAAACTATAAATACCCTTATGAAAAAATGTTCCAAATAACTAAATGAAAATATGAAAAAATGTGAGGTTTCATCTTGCATTCTTCCTAATTTCCAGGCTGAAGAGAACTCTAGAAGAAATCACACAACTGTTCTGACTGGGTACATTATACATTTATGTTATTCAACTTCAACTGGGCTGTCACTTCATCAAGGAAGATCTTTTATTCCTCATAAATTGATTCTCTAACTCACTCTCCCCACAAAATCTATTTAAAACCTTTTTTTCCCCTCCCAAACTCTATCCCTCTTGTCTCAGCTAAAGATTTTGACTGAGACAATTGAGGGCCCCTTATCTCATTCTCTTTATCTCAAAACCACTAGACATCCTCCCCTATTTTCTCTACCTTTCCTCCAATGTCCAGCAATGAAGTGGCCTTTTCTTCTTGACAAAGCCAACTCCTCTTGCCATGATCCCATCTCCTCCTGCCTTCTTTTGTAGATTACAACTTCCAACATCCTTTCTCTCTCCAATCTTCAACCCCTCCCTATCTACTGGCTCCTTCCCTACTGCCTTCAACAATACCCAAGTGTCTCCCATCTTCTCAAAACCTTCACTTGACACTACAATCCCCTTAAGCTGTGATTTCTCTCCTTCCCTTTTCTGTTATACTCCTAAAAGAAAAGTTTTCTAGACTCCCTGCCTCTTTCTCTCCTTTCACCCTTTTCTATACCCTCTGCAATCTTTCTTCCAGCCTTATCATTCGACTTAAACTGCTCTCTCCAAAGTTACCAGTGATAATCATACTTGCACACAATCTGATGGTCCTTTCTCAGTTCCCATCATTCTTGATTTATCTGATCACTGTATCTGACACGTGTCCAAACCCTCCTCCCGGATACTCCCTCCTTTCTGTGTTTTCATGACACTATGCTCCTACTCTCTCCTGGTTTTCTTCCTACTCGACCACTCTCTGCACGTCCTTTCTTGGCTCCTCATCCTTATCACACAACCCCCTAATTGTGGTTCTTCTCCAAAGGCTCTTTCCTAGGCCCTATTCTGTCTGTCTGTCTGTCTCCTATTACCTCATGGGCTTAATTATCATCTTTATGTGGATGACTCATATCTATCCACACCCAGTCTCTCCCCTGAGCTTCAGTCCCACATTACCAGTTGTCTATTGCACATTTCATATGAGATATTCTGGCAATACCTCAAATTCTACAAGTCCAAAAGTAAACTCAGTCTTTCTCCCAAAATCTTTTTCTCTTCCAAATTTTCCTACTTCTATCCAAGTTACCACCATCCTTCCAGTCTTCCAGGTTCATTACCTTAGCAAATTCCACATTCTCCCTCATCCCACATATCCAATCAGTTGCTACTTCTACATCCACAACACACATATCCTATCATCAGGACCTCTTCTCTCTAATCACACCAGTACCACTTTCATTCAGGGCCTTCGCACCTCTCATCTAGATTATCACAACATACTCCCAATTCATCTCCCTGCCTCAAGCCTCTCCTCTACTTCTGACCACTTCCCACGTTGATGCCAAAAAAAATATTTCTTTAAGTACAGATCGGACTACTCATCTAAGTACTGACTTCGGATCTACCACTCAATAAACCCCAGTGGCTTCCTATTGTCTCTAGGATAAAATATAAATTTTTTTGTTTAGCTTTTGAAACCCTTCACAACCTGACCCCAACCTATCTTTCCAGCATCACTGAACATTTCATCTTTCCTGTACTTTGCAATCCAGCTAAACTTGCTTTTCTCCTGATCGCCTCAAAGGATCCCTCTCTTCATTCATGAGCCAGTTCAAGAACCATCTTTTACATGAAGTCTTTCATGAGGTCTCTCCTCAAGTGCTAGTGAAAAAAAATCCAGGCCATTCACCATGAACTCCCTCTCTCCTCTCTTCTCCATCTCCTATCACTTAGAGACTTTCTGCCATTATCTCCTCCTTCACCCCTCTCTCACAAGATGAGGTAGCCTTATTCCTTCCGTTCAGCCTTCTGCCTTCAAGTGATCCCATTCCATCCCATCTCCTCCTAAAGACTGGCCCTTTTCTATCTCTTTTAATCTCTCCTTGACAATAGCTCATTCCCTACTGACTACAAACATGCTCATGTTTTTCCTATCCTGAAAAAAAAATCTTCACTTGATCCTTCCAATCCTGCTAGCCATAATTTTTTAACTCTTCTACCCTTTGTGGCTAAACTCCATGAAAAAGCCCATCTGAAGCAGGTGGCCACCACTTTCTTCCCTCATTCTTTTCTTAACCCCTTACAATTTGGCTCTCAATTTTTATCATTCCACCAAAACTGCTCTCTCCAAAGCTGCCAAAGCCAATGGCCTTTTCTCAGTCCTCATTCTTCTTGACTCCCCTGCAGCCTTTGACACTGCTGGCCACCCTTTCCTCCCCGTTATTCTCTTCTCTAAGTTTTCAGGATACTACTCTCTCTTGGTTCTCCTCCTACCTATGTGACCCATTCTTCTTAGTCTCTTTTGTCGGATCTTTCTCTAGATCCCACCCCCTCACTGTAGGGGTCCCTTGGGGTTTGGTCCTGGATCCTCTTCTTCCTCTATACTACTTTACCTGGTTATCTCATCAGCTTCCATGGATTTAATTACCATCTTGAAGTTGACAATTCTCAGACCTACTTAACTTGTCCTAACCTCTCTGCCGACCTCCAATTGCATCTCCAATTGACTTCCAGACATCTCATACTTGATGTCCAATTGTTGCTGCTGTTGAGTCATTTCAGTCGTGTCCAACCCTTCAGGACCCCATTTGGGGTTTTCAAGGGCAAGATACTGGAGTGTTTCGCTATTTCCTTCTCCAGCTCATTTTATAGATGAGAAAACTAAGGCAAACGGGGAAGTCAGACTTGCTTCAGGTTACACAGCTAGTAAGGGTGTGATGCTGAATTTAAGTTTAGATCTTCCTGATTCCAGGCCTAGCACTCTATCCACTGCACCACCAGCCCTGGATGTCCAATAGGCAGCTTAAAACTCAGTATGTCCAAAACAGAACTCATTGTCTTTCCCTTGACACCCTTTCCCCCTCCTACCTTCCCAACCACTTCTGGGGGTAACAACATCCTCTCTGGCTCACAACTTCAGCCCCTCAGCTCCCATACCCAATTTGTTGCCAAGCCCTGTCAATTTCATTTTTTGCAGCATTTCTTGAATATGCCGCCTCCTCTTCTCTGACACTGCCCCCACCCTGGTGCAGGCCCTTATCACCTTACACCTGGACTACTGCACTAGCTGCTGGCGGGTCTGCCTTTCTCAAGTCTCCTCAATCTATTCCATCCTCCATTAATCCACTAAAGTGATTTTCCTAAAATCCAAGTTTGACCATGTCAGTCTTCCACTTAATAAATTCTTTCTATCACCTCCAGAATCAAATACAAGATGTTCTATGTGTCCTTCAAAGCCCTTCATAACCTTTTGTCTTCTGTGTTACTCCCCACCACCTATGCTGTGATCTAGTGACATTGACCTCCTGGCTGTTCCACAAACAAGAGGAGACACTCCATTTCTCAGCTTTAGATATTTTCTCTACCTACCTCCCCTTCCTGGAATGCCTCTCTCCTCATCTCCACCTACTGACTTCCATGGCTTCCTTTAAGTCTGTAATGAGAATGGGAATTTGAAGATCTTCCCTGCCCCTTAATAGACCTATGGGGGAGTTTGAGGACCTCCCCTGCTCCAAAAGTAAACTCTGCCCCCCGATAAGCTGAATGTAATCACATGGAGCCTGTGGTGGGAGGAGTTTGCTGGAGGGAAGCAGAGCCCACAGGAAGCTGGGAGCCAGAGCCAGCCAGATGGTGGGAGAGAGAGGTGCTCGGGCAAGAAGATAGAGAGGTTTGTGAGTAATTATTGATCTTGTATTGGTTTGTGGGAAGGCTGAAGGATGGCATGGCTCTCTGTGTTTTATGGCTTGTTAAATTTTTTTTTCTCTTTTTGGAGGGCAATTAGCATTAAGTAACTTGCCCAAGGTCACACGGCTAGGTTTTTGTGTGTGTGTGTTAAGTGTCTGAGGCTGAATCCGAACTCAGGTCCTCCTGCCTCCAGGAGGCCGGTTCTCTCTCTACTCACTACATCACCTAGCCACCCCCTACTTGTTAATTTTTTTACTATTATGATGGAATTGGCTTACTGGTTTTGGGATTCCGTTTTCTGGTATCTAAATAAATGTTTCAGTTCTATACCTCTATATGGAGAGTTTGGTATATTTTGTGATCTAACATCATTCGATATTTATAGTCACAGTCTTTATCATGATTGAGGGCGCTATAAATATTGCATTGGCGCTACAAAGTCCAAACTAAAATCCCATCTAATACAGGAAAACTTTCTCAACCTTTCTTAATCTTAGTGCCTTCCCTCTGTTATTCCTATCCTGTATATAAGCTTGTGTATATTTATTTGTTCATTTGCCATCTTCCCCATTAGACTGTAAGCTCCATGAGGCCAAGGCTGTCTTTTGCCTCCTTTTGTATCTAAACAGACATAGCACCTTCTATGATAGAATAACATTGGAAACAAAGTTTGAGGCTATCAAATGACAAATAGCCGAACAAACGATGCTATGACTGTGAGGCCATAAAATATCACTGAAGTTTAAGAAACAACAAATATGAAGAATTCAAAGAAACATGGCAAGATCTGTATAAATTAATGCAAAGTGAAGAAAGCAGAACCTGTAAAACAATATGTGCAATGACCATGTTATATGTGGAAAAAGGAAAAACAAACTAAATGCTGGGTAATTTAGGGGCAACTAGGGGGCACAGTGAAGAGAGAGACGGGCATGGAGGGAGGAAGAGCTGAATTCAAATGTGGTCTTGGACATTTACCAGAGTGCAACGCTGGAAAGTTGCTTAACCTCTGTCTGCCTCATTTTCCTCAACTGTCTGATGGGGATAATAATATTTACCTCCCAAGGTTGCTGTGATAATATTTGTAAAGCACTTAGCACGATATCTGACAAATAGTAGGCATTTAATAAATGCTTGTTCCATTCCCTTTCTTTCCTTCCCTAATATAACCAAGTTTGGCCCCCAAAAGGTGAGAAAATGTACCTTCTCTTCATTCTCTGCAGAGCAGCTGTGGAACATGGCATGTAATGTCAGACTGCTTGATAGGCCATTTAATTTCACTGAACTTTTTTTTCCCTCTTCCTTTTACATTCTTTGTTACAAGGGAAGGTTATTTTTGGAGCAAGGCAGAGGAGATATTTGGAAATGAAAGTGATATGAAGAAAAAAGAAAGCAGAAACAGAATAATGTACATAATGACAATGATATAAATGAAAACAACACTACCAGGTACTATGAGGCAGGCGGCCTCAGATTAAATGCAATGGCCAACAGAGATTCCAGAAGACAGATAAAACATACCTCCTTCCTCTAGGTAATGGGGTGGGGAGAATTTACTACCAGAATAGATTGCTTATTCTGTCACTGTCACAATCTGCTTTGCTCAATTATTTTTTTTCTTGTTACAAGGGAGGTTCTATTACAGGGGAAGAACTTTTTTTTAATGGCTTATTTATTTTGGTAAAATATGAATAGGAAAGAATGAACTTCCTAAGTAATTATGACTTGTACAAGTTTCTAAAAATAATACATAGTAAGAGATTTCTAGTGATGAAATACAACAAAAATGTTGATTTAACAGAAATCCCTACCAAAAAATGCAAAATGTTTTACCTAAAAACATTTTGAATTTAGAATGCAAACGAATAAACTCAAGTTTAAGTTGAGTGCTCATTACCTTTAAAATAAACGAGTACAATAATTTCAATGAAATAACATTGAAAAGAAACAACTTAGGGGCAGCCAGGTGGCTCAGTGAGTAAGAGCACTGGCCCCAGTGCCGGGATAACCTGGGATCGAATCCAGGCTCTGATACTTAGCACCACACCCAGAAATGACCGTGTAACCTTGAGCAAGTCACTTAACCCCAAACGCTTTTAAAAAAAGAAAAGAAAAGAAACAAGTTTATAGAATAAGGCTTCCTTCAGATTAGCCCCTTTTGGGATGCTGAAAGCTGCCAGGCCTCCATCAGGCTACAGTGAAATCAGGGCTTTTATCAGTTCATAAAAATGCTCAGGGAGAGGAACGTTCAAGTACGATACACTGAGCCTCCTACTCTGCACTTTCAGAAAAGCAACTGCCATCCTAAAGAAATCGTATCCTGGCTACCTCATGCATAATCAAATGGGGTGAATTCCTTCCCGAAAAAGTGGGCCTTGCAACTCACTCTCAGTTCTCTCTGCGTCTCCACCATTTCTCCTATTTCACTGCAGTCATCACTCAGCATAGTCACACACTACCCCTCAAGGGACTATAAACTGAGGTAGTCTCTTTGTTATCTCTGCAAGGAGAAGTAGGAGGGGGGCATGTGCCCAGCATTAATGTTGTGAAGAATTTTACCAATACTGAAAAAAGGCAAATGTTGCAGTTCAGAACTGTTCCCTTAGGAGTCTCATGTTTCACTTGGACAGTTTGAGATTCTTCTTTATGAAAAAAAAACATATAAGATATGTACATGTATGTATATATCATAAACATGTCTATAGATACATATAAGTATGTGCATACATGTCGTGTGTGTGTTGTGTGTGTGTGTGTGTGTGTGTGTGTGTGTGTACCTTCCTCCAAACCTAAGTAAACATACAAAGGCAGCTACCTCCTAGGGAACGAAGGGAAGGAAAGACAGAAAGAAGAATAGAGGTAAAACAGGACAATCCTGAATATCCTCTTTTCTACTTTGGTATTTCTTCCCTGATAAGAATGGATAATCCCATTATTTTCCTAAGATTATGTTGAATTCATTGTAATAAAGTAACTAGTTCAAATTATTTTCATTTTTTCCAAAGTATAAACCCCAAAGGGCAGAATTCACCAGATTCTGGCCATCCCCTTCCTTTAGTTTAAATAGCAGTATCTATATTCCCTGTGATTAATTCCTCACCTATTGACTTAGCTTTTGGAGAGCATCCCATAAGTTGCCTATTGGGTCATATTCCATTATGAAACATGTGCTGGCTTACCATTTCTGCTAACATGACCTGCTTTTATTTTTCTCTGCCACCAGGGATAAGAGGGTTATTCTGTACAGCACTGCCAGAATAGTGCCTTTATTTTATAAAGCTGTATTAAAGAAGGAGCTTCTGTGGAGTATAAATGGGTCAGAATGTTCCAGGAAGTACAATTGAGGTAGTAAATGAACTCTCATAATCATGCCAAACTTCTATAAAAGAAGTAAAGGAGTAACACAACCATAACCAGCAATTTCAGCACTTGGGGCAACTGGCACCAAACTGATGAAGCAGCATGATAGGTGTCCTCAAACTGACTCAGTAGCACAAAAGGTAAAAATAATACGAGTGATTGAGATACAGTAATTACTATAGTGACTTAGGAAGCAGAATCACAGAGCTGTAAGAGACCTCCGAAAATCTAATCGGGTTATAGAATTTGGGATCCTATAGTCTACTTCCACAGAGGCTTCTTCCTTATGAGAGGAGAATTATGATAAGATGATTACACTCACTTGGGAGAAATGCTGCTGCTCTGCTTGTGGAGGAAGTGCATGAGAGAAGAAAAAGAGGGAAGGAAAAACCCTAGCAAAGGAATATGGTAGACTGGAAATTTCTTTATGGAACAGAGGGAGAAGAGAAGGGGTAAAAAGGCTCCAGCCTACTGCCTTATGCTGCTAAACTCACCATTGCCCAGCCAGCATCAGAGCTTGAGGCCTCTACACATTCCATTCTACTCTACTGAAGGACATGTGCTAAATTCTTGTACCCTCTAAATCTGCCACACTGGGACAAAGCCCCAGCAGCCCAGGGCTTGTTCCAGCTCTGCCTTTAAAGTCTCACCATAATGTCCAATCGTGGCCTGCAGGTATTGCTGGATTTTCTGAGATTTTGCCCTGGAAGCATGAGTGGCAGTGGGTCTTACACACTAAAGTGTGCTTGTCACCTGAGGCCTGTCCTAGCTCACTGAAGACAGTCTGCTGGTGGTCTCCATTAGGCAGAATTTTTGTCCAGAACAATTTATGAAGACTCTTTACTAATGTGTGGAGGACTGTGGTTGAGTGAAAAGAAACAATCCCCATACCAATGATATTATGACCCTTTCAAAGTATCAAAGTAGGGGAATAAAGAATGATGGTTTTATTTGGTTGCAATATATGCAGTAGATGTCAAAGACAAGAAAAGCTATAAGACTGCTTTTCTGTTTCAACTAGTTTGCTATGTGAGTAGATACTTTATTTTCTGTTTTTCTTTTAAAAGAAATGAGCATTTTTTGCTTATGCTCTGAAGTGAATTATAAACAAAGCTAGACCTTTGAGAGGGCGCGGTTCACAAGGACAGCTGGTGTAGTACATCTGTTCATTTAGCCCTACATTTTAACTCAGTGCCTTTGTCTTTCTGCTCTACACCAGAAATATGAGAGACTCTAAAGGAGTAGTGAATCATTGTTTACCATTTACATGCCAAAGCCTGGTGTTTTAGGAATTTAGATTCTTTAAATTCCTTTCAGGTCAAAATAAATATTTCCAGGCCTGGGGGGACTGGAATCTAAGGAGTTACAAAGTTACTAATTAATGAGTTTATTTATGAAATAATTGGCCTTATAAAACACATGTTATTACATGTCCCTATTTTCTAAAATGATTCTCATTTTCTAAAATATTGGCAAATGACATAATTTGTTAAGATAAATAAAGGTGGCTGAGTTATCATACAGAGAGGCACTATCAAAGCCATTTGTTCCATTCATTCAGGTTTAAAAGGTGTCTAAAGGTTCTGTTCTTTCTGAATTTCCTCTTCTGGATGGAAGACAGAAATAAAATGAATAATATAGAGTGCAAGTATGGCCCATTTTAATAGTTTTGGGCAGATTCAACATAATTTTAGTGTTTATAAAGATGGCCTCAAAATATACCCAATCTTACCACACAGACCCCACCCCCATCCCCATCTCTTTCCTTTTCTGGAAAGAAAAGAATGAATAGCACTTTTCTCTTCCTTCCCTTCCTGTTTCTCCTTCCATCTCTCATCTGCTCATGTCCTAGCCCCTACTTTCTTCTTCCTACTCATCCTTTCACTATTCCATGTTTTCTTTAGTTCTATTCCTGCTCCTCCTTTCATTTCCATTTTCTCTTTTTTGTCCTCCTCTGACTTTTTTTTTTGTTGCTTTTTGGAGGGCAATTGGGGTTAAGTGACTTGCCCAAGGTCACACAGCTAGTTTTTGTGTTAAGTGTCTGATGCTACATTTGAACTCAGATCCTTCTGACTCCAGGGTGGTGCTCTATTCACGCCCCTCTGACTTTTAATACAATAATTTCCCTACTGTCTTTATGATTCTTTCCTCTTTTATTCATTCTGTTAATTGCAAACATTTATTAACTGCCAACTATGTACCAGGCTCTGGAGATAATAAAGACAAAAATGAAATACTCCCTTCTTCAAGGTGATTATTTTCTCTCAGGAATAAATCTGTATACAAAAAATCAAACAGAAAATACATAATGTAATTTCTAATGGGGAGAGCAGTAGCCACTGAAGGGCACTGAGATATGTTTCCTTTGGGAGATAGTACTGAAGCTGAACTTTGAAGGAAGTAGGGGATTCTAAGAGGTGAAGGTGGGGAGGGAGTGCAATGAGCACTTATAAACACATGAAGATGAGAATATAAGGTCATGTATGAGAAACAACAAGTAAACCAGTTTGGCTGGAACACAGTATATATGAAATAAGACTAAAAGAGTGGGCCACGATCAGAGCGTGTAGGCTTTTAAAGGCCAAACAAAGGAGGTCCTTTGACTGTCCTTGAATAGGTGTTCTTATATGGTGTCCTTGGCGATCCAAGAACTTGGATGAGCAGTAAAAAATAAAATTACATTTTTACTTTCACTGTTGCTGTTATTGTTTAGTTGTATCTCTTGTGTCTGACTCTTCAAGAGCTTACTTGGGGTTTAGATACTAGAGTAGTTTGTCATTTTCTTCTCCAGCTCATTTCACAGGTAAGCTCATTTCATGAGACAAACAGTGTTAGGTGACTTTCTCAAGGTCCCACAACTAGTAAGTGTCTGAAGCCAGATTTGAACTCAGAAAGATGAATCTTCCTGATTCTAGGCCTGGCACTCTATCCACTGTGCTACCTAGCTGCCCACTGCTTTCATTAACTTCTAACTAAAATTTAGTATTTCTTTCCATTTTGATTTTTCAAAAAAAACATTACTCTGAGAAGGGATCCATAAGCTTTGCCAGACTGTCAAAGTGGTCTATGACACTAAAAAGGTTAGGAACCCCTGCACTGACTGATTTCTAAGCCAGCATCCCCAGCCTTTCTTTTGTAGTAAAATCCTACTTTTTATTTCCCTAAAGCCTTGAAATCATTGGGAAGAAGGAAGACAGTGCAGTTAAGGGTACGGGGTGGGGAAAATGGAGTGAGGATGTGTGCCTCAAAGCTTCAGGCCTGAGGCATGTTGGTGACCTTTGGCTACATGTAGCCCAAGATTTATTGGACACATCCGTGAACAGTGAGGACACAAAAGGTGTGATCAGCAACTGGATGATATAGCTCTGTTCTGGATTGTATGTGAAAGAATAAAGAAAAATAAGAATTTTATTTGTACTTTAAGTCTGTGCCCACACACCTACATAGTCACCTTCTGTAGCTCCTGGGATGATGGAAATGAGTAAGTTAATGAGCTCATATTGTACCTAACAGCACTAGGCCCTAAGAGCAAGTTTAGCTTTCTTAACATCAACCATGGTAGTTACCAGGTGAGTTATATTTTTTAAACACTCTCAATACTGGAAGATGAGGTCTCCTTTAAGTTATCTGATGGGTAGTACTGATGAAGTACTTTGCTAGCCTGAGAAAAGATAAACTGTCACTGACAAACTGTCACATCTCTGACCAAAGCATGCATTACCAGTCTAACCCCAATCTTAATCTTATATATCCATCAAGAAGGAAAAATAATTGCCCTTTTCCCAAAATGGCGCCAAAGGCAAAGAAGGAAGCCACTATCCCCCTCAAGACAGAAGGCCAAGTCCAAGGTCTTGAAGGTCAAGAAGGTGGTGTTGAAGGGTGTCTCAAGCCACAAAAAGATCCAAAAAATCCTCACCTTGTGGTGACTGAAGATGCTAAGACTTTGAAGGCAGTCAAAATACCCTCAGAAAAGTACCCCACAGGGGGCAGCTAGGTGATGCAGTGAATAGAGCAGTGGCCTTGGAGTCAGGAGGACCTGAGTTCAAATATGGCCTCAGATACTTGACACTTACTATCTATGTGACATTGGGCAAGTCACTTAACCCCCAACAGCCTCACCTCTCCCCCCTCCAAAAAAGGAAAAAAAAGTACCCCTCAGAGAAACAAGTTTGATCACTGTTCCATCATTAAGTTCCCCTTGACCAGTGAGTGTTCTGTGAAGAAGACTGAGGACAACACCCTAGTCTTCATTGTGGACATCAAGGCCAAAAGCATCAGATCAAGCGGGCGTAGCCAAGGTCAACACACTGATCCAGTCTGATGGAGAGAAGAAGGCCTATGTCCAACTTGCTCCAGACTATGATGCTTTAGATGCTGCCAACAAAACTAGAATCATCTAAACTATGTCCAGCTATCCCACTCCACCTACAACAAAGTTTTCCAGTAAAAAAAAAAAGGAAAAATAATTGTTTCCTCACCTGCTCGAACACCTTCATAAAAGTCATGGCCTCTCTGAAAGTTAAAGAAATAGAGATGAACTTAGGTAATATTATGGACATTTTGAAACACAAAATTTTCAAGACACAGTTAATATAATCTTGTTTCTGATTAAATGAAAGATAAAAATATCCCCTTTAGTCATGAACTGGGCTAAATTGTTGGCAGAGAAGAGGAAAACGAACTGGTTACTTTTTATTATTAAATTCTTAACCCCCCCCCAAGTTACTTTGTTTGTTTTCTTGGGGGGAGGGGGAGCTTATAGATTAAACAGTACATTTCTTTTTGGTGATAATCACACATCTCCAAAAATGACTGATTCGTTCCTTTTACAGCAAAATGTTCATTCAACAGGCACCGTGCACAACGCAGAGATAGAGATAGGATCCTGTCTGTCAGGGTCTTCCACTGGTGGGAGGCATGACAGGAGGATACTGAAATAGTCAAATGTGGGTCTTCTTTCCACAAAATAAACAGGTCTGTAAGAACATGGCATGGGTGATTATGCGATCTACTTTTAAAATATACTCAGAACAGTATTTTTCAATAATAAAAACAATGCTATTAATGCTTTGTTCCCAGATAACATAGACTTGCTATTTCATAAGAACATAACTGCTTGATATAAAGCCATGAATGGCAGCACTAAGAGCAATCTCTCCCCTTAACCAAAGACAGTCACTCTTATGGGCGAGCACACAGTAGGTACTTAATAAACATCTACTGACTGTTGAACATGTTGTGCTTCCAAGGTCCCAGGCACTCAGAAATTCTTACCAATAATGCTTGACTCAGCCTATATTCCATAGTTAACACTTCTGGTAAGCTCTTTGAAGATCCTTCCGTTATTTGTCTTAATGTGATCTTTAAAGAGGTTGGAGACAGTTTTTTAATTGTCTGTTGAGATAAAAGGGTTAAATACATATTTATAGTCTCTTTACCAGCTCTATTAAATCAACATAATCTTTGTCTGCACATATCCTTTATTTGCAACAAAATGGTTTAATGGATGGTACTAGACTTGGAGCTAGTAAGACCCGAGTTCAAATTGTACTTGAAACTTTTTTCGTTGCAGGACCCTAGGTAAGTCACTTAATTGCTCTCCACCTCAGTTTTCTCATCTGTGCAATGGAAATAACGGCAACTACTTCACATAGTTGTTGTGAGAATAAAATGAAATAACATTAAAAGTGTTTTACAAACCTTAAAGCACCTGTATAAGTGCTATCATCTCTTCAAATATTCAATGCACCAAAAATTATAGACATGACAACATAATTGTAATACCTCCATTTCTTTTCATGTTCGTAGATGATGTTACTACACGTGTGTAGCCATAACTTTTGTGTGGCCTCACACCCTCAGTTTTCTAATTTGGATAATGGAGATAATAATTGCTCCTACTTCATGTGGTCAAGTGAGACTCAAGTGAGATCATACATGTCTACAAAGAGCACTGTAAAGTGCTATGTAAATGTCTGCTATTATCGTTATAATAAAAAGACTAACTGGAGTTCTAACAGACTTAATATATATTAAGATCAGCCTCTGATTTGCAGTTGCAAAATATATATACATATATATGTGTGTGTGTGTGTATAAAGTTTGCATAGTCTGTTAATGAATGACCGCCACAAGAACTTTTGGTGATGATTTTTAGCTTATTGAGCTGAAGGAATTTCCCACTAAGTCCAGAAATAGAAAATTCTAATCAGGGATTGCAGGTCTCAGTTGCATTCTCAAGTTAAACTACATAAATTAATACTGCACCCATAAAAAGACTAAATGGGCAGAGGACAGTACATTATTTATAAGCTACCAGAGTTCAGATCCCAGTTTTTCTAACATAGTCTTGATGACATTTACTCAACTTTCCTACAACCAACCATTACACAAAGTCCATTTGTGGAACTTTAGCTGCTGATCAAAATTACCTTGCTGGTGGTAAATTCTCTTAGTGATCTTTTAATAATATCACATTTGTTCATCATAATAGAGAGACTTTCCCTCCGCTTGTTTGTTTTCTTTTCTTTTCTTTATATATTATTCTTGCTGTAGAAATCTCTAATATGATTTCTTCTACAGGCAGAGAGGGGATGGACCCAGAGCACATACCAAGACATAGATTTTTTTTTAGACAATGCCAAAGTGAGAATTTATTTGCATAGTTACACATTTGTTACAAGGGTATTGTTTTTCTTTATTTTTCAATGTGAGAGGGGAGGGAAGTTGGAGAGAAAGAATTAGATTTTTACTAATTAAAGAAAATTTAACCAAAAAAAAATTATGGTACTTGACCAAAATACTTTATGGTTATTCTGTTATTTAACTTAAAAAAAAATTTTTTCTTTATATTTCAGGTCATTTTAATCTATCCATGAAGAAGGAGGTATAATTGAGGAGTTGAGTTATTCCCTGACCTCTCATTCCACCTTCTTTCTCTAAGACCACTATATCTTTACGAAAGACTTTTACAGCAATGTTATGTTCTTGTGAGTCAGATCAAAGTAAAGAGAGAACTAATTATACAGCAGACTGGATGTTCAGCATGCCTGCTTTGGGGAAACCTATGAAAATACTTTATTAATTATTCAGAAAATTGTTAAAATTACTAAGCTAGAACTGCTCAGGATTAGTACTTCATATCTGGTCAGTTCATGAAAACCATTACATCTTGATGACATTAACAAACTAATTAAAAAAAAACTAAAAAGGTCCTGACTTGACCTTTTCCCAATCCACAAATGTTTAATGATTTTTGCTTGATTTTTTCTTTTTTTTTTTTTTTTTTTCCAAATTAAAGGAGCCATCCCTTGACCCACTTCTTAAAGAGGCCTATTCACTGAATGGGCATGACCTCACTCTAAGTAAGTACATGAAAAAGCCTTAGCCTAAAAGGGCCAAGGTCTCCCATTGCATCCTAGGTCATCTCCAGTCATCCTGAAGAATATCTGGGCACTGGATCCAGATGACTCTGGAGGAGAAAGTGAGTCTTTGACCTTGTACAGCCCTCCCTCACTCAAATCAAAGTCAACTGCAAGTCATGTCATCACTTCCCTGATGCCATGGTCCTCTTTGAAACACACACAACACAGTGAAGTAATAATATGCCTATCTTGCTCCATGATGATGTTCTTGTTTTCTCTTTGTTTGGAATAGACCTCTGTATATGCATGCATACAAACAGGTAATTTAATTTTTGATGGATTCTGAAAGGTCCTGTGGAAAAAACTGTAAAGTCAGGATTCCAATGGTTACTACAAAGGTTTAAATTTAGCCTAGGCACCATAATCACTATAATAGCCTATCAGTTCACAAAGTTTTTTCATCAGATTCAACAAACTATACTTAAGAAGTATGGTTTTCATAGGAATTCAGAATAGTCACAAAGCAGCAAATAAAAATAATCTTACACATAAATATCTATGTATATCAATGCCTGTAATTACATAAAGATCTGTAACATAATTACATATGTGTACACACATATAAACACATAATTCTGTTATACAAATTTTCAGACTGATAGCTAGTGTAAGTAAAAGACCAACAGGGAAAAAACTAAAACCCACCTGTTGAAAAATAGTGCTTTATGGAAATATAAAATTTTGCTTTTACCCTTTTGGGAGGAGGGTACAGAGATTATACAAAAAGTCTATTTTCTCGTTACAGATGACAAAAATATGCTTCATTTAAGCAAATACTATTCTTTCTCCCTTCTTATCCAAGGAACTTCAGGGCAGATAGAATGTCATTATTTAACTTGTGATAACAGTTCAACATCCACTACAGAACTTTCACTTCAATAAGCACTTATTAAGTATCTCCTAGGTGATAGACACTGGGAATATTAGGACCAAAAAACAAAAATATCCAGTCCTTACCCTCAAAGATGTTCCTTGCAAAAAAGTAAGCACTTAGTCAATTTCTCTTGAATTGCTATTTCCTGTTAAATGTGCTTTTCTACTAACAGAAAAAAGTATTATTATTTTAAATAAAATGCAAAGATTGTATTCTAAGGCTGCCATGGCTGCTATTTAATGATACTCATAAAGTCCCATGAGATATAACCAAAAGTAAGTGATATATTCACTGAATAGTTAAAAATTTTAAAAGCAAGTAACTTTAAGAGCACCTGCCCCAGTGTCGGGATGACCTGGGGATTGAATCTGGGCTCAGATACTTAGCACCACACCCAGAAATAACTGGCCGTGTAACCTTGAGCAAGTTACTTAACCCCAATTGCTCAAAAAAAAAAAGCAAGTAACTGGAAAAATTTCTACTTCTTTCTCTTAGAAATTTCATGTAACTATCAACGGCCTATAGTCACATTCTATGCTGGACTCCTTAATTGCTGCATTTTAGCTTAAGTATGCATCATAAATTACCCTTTTTCTAGAGACACATTATGTCCCCTGGAATTGCTATTAAATGAAATTGCTCTTATTTACAGCAATAACCAACAAAGACTAATAGGCACCTTCAGCAAAAGCATAGCACACTTCTTAACATGAAAATTCTTTTTGTTTTTTTTGCAAAACCCTTTGGCATCTTTCACTTTCCCTTTTAAAAGGGACATTATATAAAGTTGTCTTATAGGAAAATGAGCTAATCTTCACATGTTTTATTCCACAAAATCAAAATATTCGGTCTTCAAAGGTCATCTAGTTCAACCCATAGAAACATAAGCATCCTGTCTACAACATCCCTCACAAGGAGTCATTCAGCCTGAATGACTGGGAACCTCTAGTGCCAAGGAATCCACTGTCTCCCAAGGTAGCCCGTTATACTTTTGGGACAACTTATTATTATGATGTGTCTCATTATACTGAGATGAAATCGGTCTCTTCTGGAACTTCTACCCTCAATCTGTATCCAGGGGCCAAGCAGAACAAATCTAATCCCTATTCTGTGTGAAAATCCTTCAAAAATTTGGACACAGTTATCACATCTCAACAAATATTCTCTGCCCCAAACTAAATATCCCTGGTCCTTTCTTTTAACTGAATTTCATGGGCCTAGGTCACAGTTTTTAGTCTTTTTAGCTCTCCCAGTGGCCTTTTTCTTCTTCTTCTATATCCTAACATAAATAATGGTCTTCCTAAAAGCTGCCATCCATAACCAAACACAGAACTTCAGATACAGCCTAAACAGTGAAGAGAGATAGCAGAGCTGCTACAATCCTCATTCTGTCATGACATTAGGCCTCTATCAATGTAGTTTAAGGTCTCTTTCCATTTTCTTGCTAAATTTTTCAGATAAATATGCATCATAATCTTGCATCCAGCACTCCAATTTTCCCTACCTTTGTGTATTTAAGCCCTTTGCAGAATCTATCCAGGTCCTTAAATCCCTAAAAGCTTTCTTGCTGCCTAAGTTTCAAGGCAGAAAATCTCATTTCATAGGTCTAAAGACTTGGTGAGACCATTGAGACTTGGTGGGATGGGATGCTTGACTAGAATAAGGCTACAAAAAAGTATACTTTATCCAAAAAGGAAAAGGATGGCTAAAGGTGGCAATAGTATGGTATTGTATATTAAGAAAGCCAGATTCTTTGCAGAAGTAGGGAATATGGTCACGGAACATAAATACGTCAGACTTTTTTTCAATCTGTTTTGTTGAACTGGTTTTTTTTAAGGAAAGGTAGATGATATAAAAAGAAGAGATATCAATAAATTTTTTTCTGAGAAAAAGAAGAAAGCTAGAGCCCCTTCAAGGAGAAGCATGGTAGAGATCGTTTACATGCAAATCAATCAAGGATGGAAAAAAGTAGTAAAATGGGGGGATATATTACAGGGTAACTGGACAGGAGGAAATAGATAAGAGATTTGGGAAACAAATCACCTTGCACAGAGAGGTGACATAATAAAATTGATAGGGGTGATTCGACTACATAGGCATCTCACTGGGACTCCCTTTCTGACAAAAGCAGAATAAAAAAATCTATCTTTGAATTGTACTGATCACAATTTATCCTTCAAAGAGGTAAATGAAGCAAAGAAGGAAACTGCTATTCTGGACATGAATCTTACAAACAAGAAGGAATTGACTGCTGAAGCATAAATGACAGGAACACTGGGGACAAGTGGCCACTCCATCTTAGAATTCATAACAGAGATACAGGAGAGCAAAACATAATCTGACAACTTATATTTTGAGAGAACTGATTTTGAAGCTTCAGACAAAGGAAAGGCAGAAGCCAAAGAGGGAAGTTAAATCATGAAGGATGGAAATCTCAGGACTGAAATTCTTAAAAAAGTGAAAAACAACTTCTGACAAAATAAAAATGGTAAGATGTTTAAGGAGATCAAGGTAGATATAAAATGAACTCATATTTTTAGAAGCCATGTCTACAAGATAGGAACAATGACAGCTCACAGAAGATGAATATAGAGTAAGTCTTGGAGGGATGTCAGAAGCCCCAAAGCTACAGAAGAACTGAGGTTGGCAATAAATACTATGGACAACAGAAGTAGTCGTTTAGCTATTTTGGAGGCAAGAGAAAACTCAAAGAAGGAACAGGATCACTACATGGGATGGACGGGAACACTAACAACAGACAACAGAGAAAAGGTAGGGCTACTCAATTGTCATTTTGCTTCTATTTTCTCTCCCTAGGATAATGAACTTTGGATTAAGATAGGACATAAAGAGTGAATAAGGAATTAAAATCTAAGACAAGTGAGTGAGGCATTAGTAAAGACCACTTACATAACTGAAATTATTTCACCTGGGGCAGGGCCAAAAGTGATACAAAGGATAGTTGTAGGGCATAATAGCAGCAAAAGAACCAAGGCAGGAAGAGGGCACAGTCCCATGAAGGGGAACAGGTGTTGTAACAGCACACAGAACTGTCCAACCAGAGATGCCATTGCTCTGCAAGAATAAGTACCCTGTCTCCCCTAGAGAGACCCACCTGTACCTCCTTCAAGCGTTTTCTTTTTGTGTGTGTGTGGGGGAGGCATGAGGGGGAAGCAAATTAAATGAAAGGGGAGCGTCACATTGATGGGACCATAAGAGAGAGGCCAAACAAGGGAACAGTTTCACACTAATGCAGTATGAGGACAGTGATCTCTGGACTGCTATAGGAAAAATACAAATGGCCCTAAATAGCAAGAGGAGCCCATGGAAATTAACACTCTGTGGCACACTCCTAGTGGGCCCTGTTTACAGTTCTGCACTTAGCTGCCTTCAATGAGTTCAAGTAAGTAGGCACAGATGAACTGTATCCTAAGGTACTAAAAGAACAGTTAAATGTGAATGGTGAAACACCTTTAGTGGTCTCTAAAATTCTGTGGAGAACAGGAAACATGTTTCAGTATTATAGGAAAGCAAATGGCCTCATTTTCCATAAAAGGAAGAGGGAACTTGTAGACTACAGACAAACAGGTCTAACTTTTATTCCTGGAAAAATTCTGCATTGTGTTATTATAATATAATTGTGTGACATTAGGAAGGGAAACAATGATAACCTATAAGTCATGCCAGACTAACCTCATTTCCTTTTTAGACAGAGCATCAAGACCAGAAGAATTCTATAGACATAGTAAACCTAGAATTGATCAAAGCATTTAACACATTCTCTCATGCTATCCTTGTGGACAAAATGAAGAATGTAGACTAGATAATATAGGTGGGAAGATTCAGAACTGATTGAGTCCAAGAGCCAAAGAGTGGTTGGCATAGGATAGCCTAGAAACCTTCCTGGAATAACCCCAAGAACCTGCCCTTGCCCCTGTGCTTTTTAACCTTTTTTATTGATGACTTGAGTGAGGGCATAAACGGCATGCTCACCAAATTTGCAGATGACATAATGTTGGGAGCAATAGCTAACAATGGATAAGTCAGGATCCAAAAAAGATATAAAATAGGGTAGAACAATGGCCCAAATCTATATAAAATGAAACCCAATAGGAATAAATGTAAAGTTTTACACTTTAGCTAGAAAAATAAATTTAACAAATACAAGTTAGAGGAGGCCTGGTTAGACAATAGATTATGTGAAAAAGATCTGGGAGTGTTATTGCAGTCAACTCAAAATGAGACAACAGTGCCAAAGAACCTCCAAAAATGTTATCCTAAATTGCACAGAGAGACAGAGTATTCAGTTCTAACAGTACTGCTATATGCTGTATTACTCATTTCTGGATGCCACATTTTGGAAGGAAGGTAAGGAAATCAAAAGATAATTGTAATAACAGGCAAATTTGGCCTTGAGTACAAAATGAAGCAGGGAGAGACTAATAGAGCTTTGTTAAGATAAATTCCTTTTTTTTTCAACATTCTTTTTCCACACTCCAAAAGGCTACTCTTCACATGGACATCACCAGATGGTCAATATAGAAATCAGATTTATTATATACTTTGTATCCAAAGATGGAGAAGCTCTACACAGTCAGTTATGGCTCAGATAAAGAGCTTCTTATTGCAAAATTCAGACTTAAATTGAAGAAAGTAGGGAAAGCCATCAGAACATACCTAAATAACACCCCTTATGAACATGAAGTGGAAGTGATAAATAGTTTTAAGATATTAGATCTGCTAGATAGAGTGTCTAAAGAACTATGAAGTTCACAATACTGTGCAGGAGGCAACAGCCAAAAAAAAATCCAAAGAAAAAGAGTGAGAAAGCAAAATGGCTATCTGATAAGGCTTTACAAATTGCTTAGGAAAGAAGGAAAACAAAAGGGAAAGGATAAATGGAAAGATATACCCAACTGAATGAAGAATTCTAGAGAATAGCAAGAAGAGAAGAAAACCTTCTTAAATAAGCAATGCAAAGAGATAGAAGAAAAAACAGAATGGGAAAGACGAGATCTCTGCAAGAAAATCAGAGATGTCAAAGGAACAATAAAAGACAAAAATGATAGGAAAAGAAATTGAAGAAATTAAAAGAATACAAAGAAGAACTATACAAGAAAGATCTTAATATCACTGATAGTTACGATCTATAGCCAGAACTCTTGGAGAATGAAGTTATGTGGGCCTTAGGAAGGCTAGAGGGGGTGACAGAATTCCAAATGAGCTATTTAAAATCCTAAAAGATGATGCTGTTAAAGTACTGTACTCAGTACTTTTGGAAATTTGGAAAACTCACCAGGGGTCACTGGATTAGAAAAGATCAGTTTATATCCTAATCCTAAAGAAGGGAAATAGCAAAGAATGTTCAAATTACTGAACAACTGCACTTATTTTGCACACCAGCAAGATTATGCTTAAGATTCTTCAGCAATATGAACCAAGAATTACCAGAAGAGGTTGGTTTTCAATGAGGCAAAGGAACTAGAGACCAAATTGCCAATGTTTGCTGGATTATGGAGAAAACAGGGAAGTTCCAGAAAAACATCTACTTCTGCTTTATTGACTACACTAAAGTCTTTGACTGTATGTATCAAAGCAAAATGTGGCAAGTCCTCAAAGAGAAGAGAATACCATATCATCTTGTCTCCCAAGGAACCAGTATGTGGGTCAAGAAGCAACAGTTAGAGCTAAACATGGAACAACTAATTGGTTTAAGTTGGAAAAGGAGTATGATGAAGCTGTATGCTGTCACCTTATGTGCAGAGTACATCATATGAAATGCCAGGCTGGACAAATCAAATGCCAGAATCAATGCTGCCAAGAGAAACATCAACAATGTCAAGTATGCAGATGATACCACTCTGATGGTAGAAAGAATGAAAAGAATTAAGAAGTTTCTTGAAGAGGATGAAAGAGAAAAGTGGCAAAGGTGACTTGAAGTTTAACATTAAAAAAAAAGATCTTGGCAATTGGTCCTATTACTTCCTGGCAAATAGAGACAGAAGAAATAGAAGCAGTGTCAGATTTTATATTCTTGGGATCAAAGATCACTGCAGATGGCAATTGCAATCATGAAAGAGGCTTACTTCATTTGGAACTATGGCCCAAGGGGCTGTAGGACTGTGCATGCCCTTCAATCCCACAGTACCACTACTGGCTCTATATCCCAAATAGATGCTAAAAACGAGAAAAGGACCTATATGTATAAGGGTGTTTATGGCAGCTCTTTTTGTGGTGGTAAAGAGTTGGAAAATGAGGGGATGCTCATAGGTTGGGGAATGGCTGAAAAAACTGTGGTGTATGGATGTAATGGAGTACTATTGTTCTATAATAAATGATGTGCAGGTTGATCTCAAAGGGACCTGTAAAGACTTACATGCGCTAATGCTGAGTGAGTTGAGCAGAGCCAAGAGAACATTGTGTATAGTCACAGCAACACTGTAATGATCAACTTTGATAAACTTAAGCTCTTGTCAGCAATGCAGTGATCTAAGATGGTTTGAGAAACTCATGATGGAAAATGCTATCCACATCCAGAGAAAGAACTATGGAGTCTGAATGCAAATTGAAGCATGCTATTTTCTCTCTCTCTTTGTTTTTTTCTTTCTTGAAGTTTTCCCTTTTTGTTCTGATTGTTCTTTCACAACATGAAAAATGTGGAAATATGTTCAATATGATTGTACATGTAGAGTCTATATCAGATTGCATGCTGTCTTGGGGAGGGTTGAAGGGGAGGGTCAGAGAAAAAAATTTGGCACTCAAAATCTTATAAACATGAATGCTGAAAACTATCTTTACATGTAATTGGAAAAAATAAAATACTATTAAGTAGAAATTATTTTTAAAAGCGAAAAAAAAAAGACAGCTCTTAGAAGGAAGCAAATCTGAACAGCATACTAAAAAGCAGAAACATCACTTTGCTGACAAAGGTCCATATAGTCAAAGCTATGATTTTTCCAATAGTAATATATGGCTGTGAGAGCTGTACTATAAGGGAAGCTGAGCACTACAGAACTGATGCTTTTGAATTGTGGTGCTGGAGTAACATGTTGCAAGGAGATTAAATCAGTCAATACTTAAAGAAACTAATTTAGGCTATTCACTGGAAAGTCAAATACCAAAGCTGAAGCTTAATTACTCTGGTGAACATGAACTTGGACAGAATTTGGGAGATAGTGGAGGATAGAAAGGCCTGGTGTGTTATGGTGCATATGGTCATAAAGAGTCAGACACTACTGAACAACAATCAATGAAATGATAGAACCTCTCCAGAAGGGTGGCCAGTATGAAGAGGAGCTTCAAGATCATACCATAAAAGAACCAGTTGACAGAAGTGGGGATGTTTAACCTGGAATCAGGACATAAATGCAGTCTCTGAATGTCTGAACTACCATCATATGGAAAAGGTTTAGACTTACTCTGATTAGCCCAAAAGAATATAACTAGGAATAGGAATATAACTAGAAATAGGAAGAAGTTGCAAAGTTGCAGATTTTAGTACAAGATAAGGAAAATTCTTCTCAACTGAATCAATATAGAAACAGAATTTAAATCCCCCTTAGTAGAGATATTCGCAGTGGAAGCTGGATAACTATTAATGGTAAATACAAAGGAGTTTTGTTTTGTTTTGTTTTTTAGGTATTTACATACATTCATTTGTCCATTTATTCCACAAAGATTTATTGAGCACCTATGATGTGTCAAGCACTGTACTAGGAATTAGGAATAGAAAGACAAAAATAAAATGGTCTCAACTTCAAGCAGCTTAGCTTCCATTCTATTTGATATATGAAGTTCTTTGACTGCTCAGGACAATAAAAAAAAAGATACTTTTTTTTTTAAAGTGATTGGGGTTAAGTAACTTGCTCAAGGTTACACAGCCAGTTATTTTTGTGTGGCTGCCAAATATCTGAGGCTGGAACCAATCCCAGGTGTCCTGATGCCGTGGCTGGCGCTCTTACTCGCTGCGAAAAGATACTTTTAAGATTTTAAATTCCTAAATTTTACACTGGCAAAGAAGAAGAAGAAATTTCTAAAAGTATTGTAATCACCTAACCCCTTGTGTAATACCTGTTCAGAGATGTGAATTGACTGTCTTTTACTCAAGGGACCATTTTTTTGGCTAACGAGCTTTTTCCATGTCTCTGTTTAGCATACCTGAAGGAGGTAACTCTGACTGTAAAGGCTAGGTATGGCACAAATCAGCAGGACTTATGAGGAATTTATTTCACCTCTGCACTAGGCAGTTCTTACCATTATTAAACAACAGCAGATAATGTATCTCACGCCTTTTTATGTCAGGGGCTAGCTTTTACTTCACTGTATTTCAAGAGCATGTGAATAAAAGCCCATCAGGAATAGGTTCATAGATTCAGAGGTGGAAGGGGTTTTACAGCTCATCAGTCCAATTCCCTTATTTTACAGGCTAACGAAATGAGACTTAGGGAGGTTATGTGACTTGTTTGGACATGTGGGGTGGCAGAACGGGGATCTGAACCCAAATTATCTGATTCCAAATCCAAAACTCTTTCCCCTGCAGCACCTTGCTTCCCCGTTTTGACTGTCTGCTAGCTTTCTAAGGACTTTGTTTCCCTTAATGAAGGATACCAAAGCACTAAAAAGGCTGCCCGATTTCATTCTCCACACTTTAAGCTTAACCAGTTCTACTTCATCAAATGTAGTTAGGTTTAAAGATTAGAGACAGATTACCTAGATTCAGATCTCAGGCCTGCCATTTATCTCAGGACTCAGTGAACTTTGATAAGCTATTTAACTTCTCTAAACCTTAGCTTCTTCATCTGCAAAATGGGAATGATAATATCTGTACTATCTTTCTGAAGGGGTTATTTTGAGGAAAGTACTTTATAAAGCTTAAAAACCAATTTAAAAAATAGATCATTATTATCTGTTCCATTTTTAAGTGACTTCATATGCTCTATCAGGCTTAATTGTTTTTAAATGAAATTGCTAGTTGTATTGCTTACATTTACACTGTTTCTGGATGAGCAATAATTACATTAGCTAGTACAGTACTCTGGAAAGAAAGGAGGCAGATTTAACTAAAAATAAATATCCACATTTAGGCAACAGTTTTAACTTGAGGCTTCCCTTTCAAAAATGCAGAACAATGGGTTGGGTTTTTTTTTGCATTTTCACAGGTGTTTTTTTGTACTTGCATATAAAAATTCTGGGCAGCTAAAATATTGATATAATTTATGGTTACAAAAATGAAAAGAAACTCAAATTTAAGTATTTTTTAATAGTACAAGGAAGGATATTCCCACTCTCTTGTATTCCAAGGCCATCTTGAAATACTGTGACATTCCATCATACTTTAAGCAGTTTTGAGTAGGATAAGTACACAATGTGTGGTCAATCAAACAAAAGCCATTTTTCTCCCACTTAAATAGGCTGTAAAGCCATCATTAATTGAGGACTATACTAAAGGAAGGATCAGAGCATACCTGACATGAACACATGTACAAGTATTTGTCCAAGACTGCTAGGGTACAGATGGAGTGTCTTGCTACTCAGGTCAAATGCTAAAATCAGTCAGAGAAAAGTGAAGTACAAACGGGACCTACGAAGTAATTAGCCACGAAATAAATTGATCTCAACAATTTATCATCACTCTTCAAAGTATGAGACTAAAATTCACTTTAAAAATGAATATGTTCAGAGTCTGCTCTAGTATAGGCATATTTTAAGGTCATTATTCTTCACAAGAAGTGATTATATTCAAAGTCCATCACTGTCATTAAAAGAAAGTACTGTAATCTTTTGCCAAATAACAGATTTTTGCAAAATCATTGACAATTTATATAATAAAATTTACTTAAATTTGGTCTGTTTTGCTTATTTTTTATTGGTTAAACTTCCCTATCAAACCTACTTTCATCCTTGGTTAAAGGGCTTCTATTAATCTGTTCCATATCAATAGACTCTACAAGAAAATGCTATAATTGCCACATATTATTAATTTTCTCCTTTATGATTCCTTTCCAAGTTTGTACCTGTCCCTATAAGACATGGAAAATAGTAAAAATGAGTCCTCCTCTTCTAGGATTCCTTTCTACTTGAATTTGTCTTTATCACCCAGAAATTGAGGAATCTGGGTTCCCAAGAGTTTTGCAGAGGTGATGTCAGAGGCTCTCTCACCCAGGATCCACAAAGAAAAGTGAGAAGATGATAACAGAGTACAATTCAGAGGCTTTTAATGTCAATACTATTATATTGGTGATATGTATACATTACCTTTAATTGCTCAAGTGCAAAAGGTGAACCATCTTCCTGTAAATTCTGAATAATCTGTTCCATGGTGTTTGCTGAAAAACATCTATAGAAAGGAAAATTTATTGTATCGCCAATCAGTGATCTATTTTTCCATTTCCGAATTATCAGTGAATTTGAAATTGGGGAAAGCATGATTGTTTCCCCCCTCTCTACAGTAAAAATAAAATTTTTTCCAACTTAATTAAAAATAGCAAGAAACAGACTAGATTCTCCAGGAAACTTTGTGACCAATTTTCACTAATTGTAAATTAAGCCTAACTATTCCTTTGCTATATGATATTCTTTCCTTGTACTTATTATGATTATTTCTGAGTTGTTTGGGGAGGGTGGAGTTAGACCTATGATTTTAATAATAAAGGGTTATCCTCCCACTTTCAAGGAAACTCCCTCTACCAAAGTACATCAGTAGTCTTAGAGGGAAGCCTGGGATACATCAAGATTAAATAACTTGCTCCAAATTACAAAACCAGTCTGTGCCAGAGGCAGGGCATAAACCCTACTCAGTCTTCCAGACTCCAATGCCAGATCTATATGCACTACACCACACTATTTCTTACTATATTCATCAAAATTAATAGATGTACCAGTATTTTCAGATATAAAAATAAACACTTTTCAAAAGTCTATAGATGTTTAACATACAATTATTTAGCCTTTTCTCTGTCCTATTTGGTTTTTTCATGATTTAACTACATAAAATATTTTACTTGACACATTGAACAAATGATTCTAAAGAATTTATTAGTTCACAAAGATTTTCCTTTTGGTCAGTCTTTTACCCTTTCTGCCTTGTCAAGGTACCTTGTCCTAAAATATGACTAGTATTCCGGTTTTTCTATCCCAATAACTGTTATGACCCTGGAGAAACAGAGTAACCACTTTCAAAGAGAAGTAAAAATGAAAGCAATGTGTAACCTAATTTAGAATTATATGCATTACATAATTACTGTGTCGCTTTTAAACTTTTTATTATTGCACTGTTAGCCAGTTCAAATTAAGATACTCTTTTTGTAGGAACAGAAACACAAAGAATGCTGCTCAATATTTGCTAATACTGATGAAGAGGAGGGTTTCAGAAAAACCTGGGAAGACCATATGAACTAATAAAAAGTGAAGGGCACAAAACCAGAAAAAGAATCTACAGAGTAACAGATATATCTTAAAGACAATCAACTGTGAAAGACTTAGTACTGTGATCAAAACAATGATCTACCATAACTCCAAAGAACTCATGATGAAACATGCTACCTACCTTTAGAAAGAAAGCTGATGAACTCAGCATACATATTGAAGTATAATTTTTTTTCTTTCTTTTACTTGCTTTTTTGGGGGTTGGAACACAGAACAGAGCTAGCATAGAAATATTGTGTGCGCATGCACACACACACACAGACACACACACACACACACCCCTGATTTGTTTTCCTTGTTTTTCTTGCCTTCTCAATGGGTAGGGAAGAGGAATTTGGAACTAAAAAAAAAAATCAATAAAAAAACTCTATGCTCTGTAAATAGATGCTACAAATAAATAAGAAAATAAATAGATAAATGACTAAATAAATGGAAAATAAAAGAAAAGCACTGAAGATCTGAAAAAAAAATACCTGTTAATATTGTCCATATGTTCCTCAAGTATGAAAGGTTTATCTTGATCAATTTTAGACTGCGTAAAAAGAGATGACAAAAATTTTGTCTTGGCTAATTGAAGGAATTAAAATAATGTGGAAATCTTAAAATTGCTATGACAATGATGAATTTAATTGCAATAATTATAGATTATAAATGTTAATAACAGACAATAATGAAATATAGATCTATTAAGAGACAATAACAAATTATCATACTTGGTCAAATTACATCTACAATAGTAGATAAATATACATAATTCACTACCATGTTCAAAATCCAGATAGTATTATAAGGATAATTTATATAACA
The DNA here is from genome assembly GCF_028583685.1 of Petaurus breviceps papuanus. Lineage (NCBI taxonomy): Eukaryota > Metazoa > Chordata > Mammalia > Diprotodontia > Petauridae > Petaurus > Petaurus breviceps. Next base: position 21,534,907 of record NW_027187348.1, on the reverse strand, counting down.
CTTTAAGGTTTTGTCTCGTTTAAGAGTATTAAATATGCCTTGTTATGGACTCAGAATTATTTTAGACAATTTCAGGCTTTTTGTTATTTTGTTATAGTATTCACAAAAAATTAACAAGCCTACTCATGTATCATGCTTGGTGCTAATAGCTAAATCTACAACTTTCTGGATTATGTGAGAGAATGTAGATTTAGATAATCTCTAAGGAAAGCATTAGAATATTGCAATGTACTTTATTATAAGATGGATGTTCACTAGAGGTTAATATACACTGCTGGAGTAAAAACCTCATATGGTATGAGACCTTTTTAGGCTCTCTCTGTGGTTTTTGTGGGTTTTTTTGACAATGTCATCCTGCTCACTAAAATGTAAACAAATGAGAACCTCTAAAACACGCTGCTACACATTTCAACCCACAACATAGGTTTTGCATGACAACCTGTTCACTTGTGGAAGAGGCATTGAAGAAGCAAAGTTGTGATAAACCTTGTTAGGATAACATGTAGGCTATCAAAGGTAGAAAAGTCCTTCAAATACATCTAATCCAATCCACACCCAAGTATAAAATCTTTATGTAACATTAATAACAAGTGGCAACCCACCCTCCTTGTAAAGATTTCCATGACGAGAAATTCCCTACTTCTAAAGCCAGCACATAAAGTCCTTCTACATACCGAACTCAAAACTAAATCTACCTCCTTGCAGATTCCACCCACGGTTTCCAATTCTACCGCTAGACCCAAGAAGAACAAGTTCAACCCTCCTTTCGTACTATTCTGTCATGTTCCCTAGGCCTCTCAGTAGGCATCTCTTCTCTAGGAGGAAACTGGAAGTAATCTCAGCTCTTGGACAATGTAGAACTCTGAGCCCTCAAGCAAAGAGTCACAGTTAGTGCCCCACCCCCCAGCTTAAAACTCATATACATGAATGAATCTTAGTAGAGTTCCTTTAATTAACACCTGAGGTTAAAACTATCAATTGTATTACCTTCTTCTGGTAAGTGTCCAAGACTTCTGCCACATTTTCTTTTGAAGGAGATTTCAGGACCAACAAATCTTTCTCTAGCATTGTCAACTAAAGAGTAGAATTAAAGAAAAATTGAATTTCACAGAAAAAATGTAGAATTTAAAAAACACTTTAAAAGAAGATAATCTGAATTAGACATCATGCTACTTATTCTTACTGAATCAATTATTTAATTATTCCTCCACATAGGAAGGCACATTCCTATATTAATATAAGTAATATTACTTGGAGGGAGTCCAAGAAGGTGGAAGAGAAACTGAGTAAGGAGAAGTTACATCATCTGCCTTTGTCTATTCCCTCTAGCTCCCCAGCTAGTCCCATCTTATTAAGCCATTTCTTTTTACTCTTCCTCAAAATAAAAAAAGATAGCAGTAATCAGCTTTTATAGCTATTACAGAGAATTATATCTAGTTTCCTAAAAAGTACTTTACAGAGGTCTTGTTTTTAGGAGGTAGCAAACAAAGGAATGGAAATATTTCCTCTGTGCTCAAAACTATGTGGGAAAACTGATACTAGTTTGAAAGGGTAACTTTTTACTTAATTTAAGGGTACATTCATATTTGTCTCAGACTGATTTCTATACATGCAAAATTTACAGTAAGTTCACCAATCTACAAAAGTTCTATATTCTTTAAATCACAACTATGTGGTCAAATCTTATGCAACACTTCACATCTTACACAATGTCAGTGGACAAGTTAGACATTTGCATGACTTTGAGAAGATCCAATAGTAGAAAGAACCAATATGAAAAAGTACCCAGCTGAACTCTCCCAACATTCCCTTCCAAAAAACTCTTCAAATCAAATACTGGAGCGGAAGAAACAACAAGAGGTCAGAGTGAGATGTTTTTCCAACCTGACAACTCAGAAGGTCAGCAGTAGAGGTCTGTGACACCTGGGTTGGAGCCAGCCTTGAGCATGGCAGGAGCATCAATGAGAGCCATGACAGCAGCAGCAGCAGTTCTCAGCTCAGAGACAGTAAGGAAAGGGTCAGACAATTAGTCAGAAAAACATTACAAGAGATGATCCACTGCTGACAGTGGGTGCAGATGGTGCTGACTGGAGACTACTGCCCGTAAGCAGTTACGGGTTGTAATTCCAAGGCAGAGAGGTACACTTGTAGCAGATCACAAGGGAACAGGGACCCTGGTCACAGTCTCAAAGCAGAAAGAAGCACTAACACTTGAAGCTGCAGGGAAGCAGGGGCCCTTCCTAGATAACAGAGTGTAGAACATGAGAACAGTAATCACACTTCTCCCCAGATCACACTACTCTGAAAGGACCAAAAATTTGCAGACCTCCCACAACTAGCTCTGAAAGCAACAACACAAAAAAAGTCTGAAGCTTGGGACATTGCCTCCTCATCACCAGGTGAGCAGAGCCAAACTTTAGCATAAAGTTCAAAGTCAAGAAATAGGCTAGAAAAATGAGCAAACAACAAAAACAAAAATAAAGCAAAACAAACAAATAAACAAACAAAACCCTTGACCATAAAAAGCTACTATAGTGGCAGGAAAGACCAAGACATAAACTGTGAAGAAGGCCAATGTAGAAACAGTTACAAGCAGAGCCTCAAAGAAAAATGCTAATTGGACACAAACCCAACAAGAATACCTGGAAGAGCTAAAGAAAGAGGTAAGATGGATAAGAGGGAAAAGAAGTTAGAGTGATGTAAGAAAATTATGAAAAGAAAATTAACAGCTTGGTAAAAGAGACACAAAAAAGTACTGAAAAAAAAAACCAAGTATCTTAAAAAGCATAATTATCCTCATGGTAAAAAAAAAAGGCACAAAAATTCAGTAAAGAACTTAAAAAGTAGAAAAAGCCAAATAGAAAAGGAGGTACAAAAGGTCACTTAAGAAAATAATTCCTTAAAAGTCAGAATTGGGAAAGTGAAAATTAGTAACTCCATAAGACATCAAGAAAGAATAAAACAAAATCAAAAGAAAGGGGAAAAGGAAGAAAGAAAAGAAAATGTAAAATATCTCATCAGAAAAGCATTTGACTTGGAAAATAGATCAAGAAGAGATCATTTAAGATCTGGTGGACTACCTGGAAGCCACAATGAAAAAAAGTCTAGATATCATATTTCAAGAACTTATCAAGGAAAACTGCCCCCATATCTTAGCTCTAGAGGGTAAAACAGAAACTCAAAGAATCCACCAATCACCTCCTGAAAAAAGTACCAAAATGAAAACTCCTAGGAATTTTATAGCCAAATTCCAAAGTTCCAAAGTTCAGGAGAAAATATTGCAAGCAGCCAGAAAGAAACTATTCAAATATTATCGAGTCAGGACTACACAAGACTTAGCAGCTTAGATGAGTGGAGAGCATAGAATATGATATTCTAGAAGGAAAAGAAGCTAGGATTACAACCAAGAATAACATACTAGCAAAACTGAGGATGATCCTTTGGAAAAAATTGACATTTAAGAAAATAGAGAATTTTTAAGCATTGATGATGAAAAGACCAGAACTGGGTAGAAAATCTGACATTCAAACACAAGACTCAAGAAGAACACAAAAAGGTAAACATGAAAGAGAAAACTTAAGGGACTCAATAAAATTAAACTGTTTATATTCCTATATGAGAATATTATATATGTAAGTCCTAAGAACTTTATAATCATTAGGGTAGTTAAAAAGAGTCTATGTAGAAAGCATGAATATAAGACGATTGTGTTGGGATAATCTCAAAAAGAAAAATTAAAGAGTGAGAAAGAAGGGATGCACTGGGAGAAGTAGGGAGAAGAGAGAGGTAGAATGGGGAAATTTTCTCACATAAAAGAGGCTTGCAAGGAAGAGCTTTTATAGTGGAAAGGGTGGAAGGCAATGCTTGAACCTCATTCTAATGAGAATTGGTTGAAAAAGGGAAGTACAGAAATCTATTTTACCCAAAAGGGAAATAAATGGGAAGGGGATAAGAGATATGGTGAGGGGGATGATAAAAGGGAGGGCAGATTAAGGGATGCAGTGGTCAGAAGCAAAACAGACTTTTGAGGAGAGACAGAATAAAAAGAAAGAGGGAATAAAAGATAGAATGGAGGAAAATATACAGTTAGTAATAATAACGGTGATTGTGAATGGAATGAGCTTACCCATAAAACAGGAGTAGATAGCAGAATGGATTAGAAACCAGAATCCAACACAATATTTTACAAGAGACACACTTGAAACAGAAAGATACACAGAGAGCTAAAATAAAAGGCTGAATTAGAATCTATCGTGCTTCAGCTGAAATAAAAAAGGCAGGGGGAGCAACAATGATCTCAGGCAAAGCAAAAGCAAAAACAGACCTAACTAATAGAGATAATCAGAGAAATCACATTTTGCTAAATGGTACCAAAAACAAAAAAGTAATATTAAAAAAATTACAGCAAGTTTCTCTAATAAAGTCCTCATTTCTCAACATATATAGAAATGAGTCAAATCTATAAAAATAAGTGCTATTCCCCAATTGATAAATGGTCATAGGATATGAACAGACAGTTTTCAAAAGAAGAAATCAAAGATACCTATTGTTGTGCAGTCCTTTTGGTGAAATAGAACACTTCATGAACCCTAAGGACAGGTTTGAACTCAAGAAAATAAATCTTCCTGACTCCAGGCCTGGCACTCTGTCTACTGCACCTCCTACTGCCCTACAAGCTACCTTCAGTCATATGAAAAGATGCCTTAAATTGCTATTAGTTACAGAAATTCAAATTAAAACAAATCTGAGATGCCACCCCTTAACAATCATAAATGACATGCTGGCAAGGGTAAAGAAAAATGAGTATACTAATAAACATTAGTGGAGTCGCGAACTGATCCAACCATTCTAGAGAACAATTTGGAACTACACCTAATAGGCTATATAACTCTGCATACCCTTTCACCTAACAATACCACTACTAGGTCTGCACCCCAAAGAGAACAAAGAAAAAGGAGAAGGACCTACATGTATAAAAATATTTGTAGCAGCTCTTCTGTGGTGGTTAAGAATTGGAAATTGAGGGGATGTTCATCAATTGGGTAATGACTGAACAAGTTATGGCATATAATTGTGATAGAGTACTGTTGTGTTATAAGAAATGACAAAGAGGGTAGTTTCAGAAAAAACAACATGGCAAGATCTATATGAACTGATATAAAGTGACGTGAAAAGAACCATGAGATCATTATGCATAGTAACAGCAATATTGTAATGATGACCAAATGAAAAACTTGGCTACTCTGATTAATATAATGATTCAAGACAATTACAAATGACTCATGATAAAAAAAAAATGTTATCTACCTCCAAAGAAAGAACTGATGAACTCTGAGGGCAAACTGAAATACAATTTTCTCATTTCTTTTTTTGCTTTTTTGTGATATGGATAATATGGAAATATTTTGCATGATTTTACATATATAAATAATTGATATTATTTTGGTTGCCTTCTCAGTGAGTGGGGGAAGGGTGGAAGAGAGGGAGAGAATTTGAAACTCAAAATTTAAAAAGAATGTAAAAAATAATATTTTTAATAGAAACAAAAAAGATGATCCAATATACAAGCCTTAACTTATAAAAACTACCAATCAAAATGATTATTCAATTTATAAAATGCTTTGATCCAGGTTTCCCTTACATAGGAGCTCCTGAAAAGTTATTTGTATAATTTATTCCTATAAAATAAGTTCTATTTCCCCATTGACATTTATCATCATTTTGAAGAAGTATTTATATACAAAGTGCAGCAGATAACACAGATAAAAATTCATTCTTCCTGGAATAGTATGTAGGTAAGAAGTAGGCACACAATTACAGACACATTGTATCTATGACTACTAACTGTGATAGACTGGGCTCCTCTCAGCAATGCAAGGTTATAAGACAACTCAAAAAGACTCATAATGGAAGGATATCCACATCCAGAAAAAAGAACTACAGAGTTTGAATGCAGATTGAGGCAAACTACTTGTTCTCTCTTTTGTGTTTAGCTTTGTTTCATTCCTTCTTTCTCGTTGTTCACTTCATTGGCTATAATTCTTCTTTACAACCTGACTAATGCTTAATGCAAAGGTATTTGCAGAGCCTGTATTGGATTGTATGCTGCCATGGGGTGGCGGGGGAGGGGAAGAAAATTTGGAACTCATGGGATCGTGGAACTGAATGTCGTAAATTAAAAGTAGACAAATTTAATAAAATAAAATTAAAAAAAAAAGAAGCGGGCATTTCAAACTCAATCCTCTTCCTTAATGCTTTTAAGGAAAGGGTGGAAACTTCAATTCTAAATATAAGGATTACTCATGGTACTAATATCAAAATTTACCTCAGAGCAACTGTTTGGTAGAAACTTTACAGAATATATCAAAATTATCCTTAACTTTTTCTTTTCCTTAGTAAACCTTTTATAATATCAGCTGTGATATTATGTGACCTTGAATAAGTCACCTTACCATTGCAGGCCTCAGTCTACTTAAGTATAGGAGAAGACTGCCCTGGCTGACCAATAAGATCCCTTCCAGCCCAGCATTCTATGATTCTGTAGGTATGGCTTTCTAAATCTGAAAGGCCAGACTCAGAAATCTTAAATAGTTTACCTTTCACAGGCAATGAATATAACATAACTGCTAATTGATTTAAACTAAACCAATTATCAAGTGTGAAGAAACAATTCAATACCTATAATTACCTGAAAGAAATTTTATTGAAAAGCAGTAATTGTAGACATTCCAAACTATTCTATCCCAAACAAAATTATCTCTATAGGTCAGGCATTCTACAAGCTTTAATAAGTGGTCTTTAAATATATATTCAATCAACAAACTTAATTTTTTTTTAAATAAGAGAACAAAAAAATACCTCACTATAGAAATCTAAACAGTTTTTAAGTGGGATATGAATCCACTTAATACTCTAAGTTAAAGAAGTTTACCAATTAGTAAGAGAGGAAAATTATCAAAACAATTACCAACAAAGGAAAAACCCATGAAAATTCTTAAATTCTTGAAAATCATTAAAAACTACAGGTAAAAACTTTCAAAAACAAATTCTATTCCAAAAAGAAGTGATAGGAAACAAAAAATAGTTGTGAATGGTAAGTAACTTGCTTAAAAAGGCATAACCCTAGAGAACAAATGGTTTTTAAAAATTTTTGATCCAGTAGTGCTGAGAGCTCTGTCAAGGGAAAAGCTCTTCATACTTCTTTTATTTGGGGAGGAGGAGAAGCACTTACCCTTCTACTTCCCTTTCCCTAATTCTTCCTTATCTTAAACACCTCAATCAAGCCACCAAGAAAACACAGACAAAAATCTCAACCCCAAATACCAAATAATTCAGAAACCTGACAAGAAAAACATTTCTCTCTTTCCTTCTACTCTGACAACTTTCTCCCAATTTGCTACAGAAAGACTGGTTACCAGTTCTATTTTACTTCTAAATTCTTTAAACTGAGAATGGTATTTCTGGTCATTTATGCAACATTGCACAATTACCTTCAAACAATGCTATTTGGGGGCGGCCAGGTAGCACAGCGAGTAAGAGCACCGGCTCCAGTGTCAGGATGACATGTGGATCGAATCCAGACTCAGACACTTATTACCCATCCAGAAACACCTGGCCATGTAACCTTGAGCAAGTTACTTAACCCCAATTGCTTAGGGGCAGTCAGGTGGCTCAGCAAGTAAGAGCACCAGCTCCAGTGTCGGGATGACCTGGGGATCAAATCCGGGCTCAGATACTTAGCACCACACTCAGAAATAACTGGCTGTATAACCTTGAGCAAGTTACTTAACCGCAATTGCTTTAAAAAAAAACAAAAAAAAAACCCCAATGCTATTTGAAGGTCCTGCATATCCCATTATAATGGGACTTAACCTGTAAACTATATCTGTATGAAATTATGAATCAATCTTATTTGTTACAGGACCCTTCAAATGGCTAACATTTGTATTCCTGTAGAAGGTATACAGAGAAAGTTCCATAAATAATCATGCTATAACACCAATCATAGCAGCATACCTGAGGAATGCTGCTGCGAATAATCTCAAGGGTCTAATCACATAGTATAATGAACTCTCTATTCAGCAATAAACTAAAGCATAACATATCATATCTATATATATATATATATATGTATATGTATATATAAAACACTCAGTATATCATATGGTGCATACATATATCATTGCATTCAGTAACATTCCCCAAAATACTTGTTTACACAATTACGGGGTCCCAGGCTAGGGTCATCCCTAGCACAACACATCCTTAAGAGGTAGCAGAAAATAAAAACACTATCTACCCCTAGGTCACAGTAGGTCACAATCTCCTCAATCAATACACAGTGTCTATGTAAAGTCCTCTCTCATTATAATAGTAATGGAATTTAAAGATCCCCCTGTATTGGCTTGTTTTTCAGGTGGAGTGTTAAAACCCAGAGCTTATGAATCCCACTTGTGGGATGGACTTGTGGATGTGAAAAGAAAGGGCTGAACTGGGAGGAGCTGGTGACATGGATTTGGAGAGGCACAAGCAGAGGAAGAGAGGCAGAAGAATTTTTGGAAGCAGCATCCTGGAGGCAGAGAGAGAGAGGATTGCTGAAGGCCAGTTAAAGCTGCCCAGGACTTTTTTTTTTTTTAAAGCAATTGGGGTTAAGTATAAGTAACTTGCTCAAGGTTACACAGCCAGTTATTTCTGGGTATGGTGCTAAGTATCAGAGCCCAGATTTGATCCCAGGTCATCCCGACTCTGGGGCCAGTGCTCTTACTCACTGCACCACCTGGCTGCCCCTAAGCAATTGGGGTTAAGTAACTTGCTCAAGGTTACATGGCCAGGTGTTTCTGGGTGGGTGCTAAGTGTCTGAGCCCGGATTTGATCCCAGGTCATCCTGACTCTGGGGCTGGTGATCCTACTCGCTGTGCTACCTGGCCGCCCCATGCCCAGGACTTTTGAGAGCTGCCACCTGGAGCTGCCAAGGACTGAGGAGACATGGCTGTGATGCCGGTACTTTGTCTGTTTTGATGTTGTTTTTGCCAGATTCATCCGTTGGTGAAGGACAGTGCTGATGTTGCAGAGGTCCTGGAACCTTGCTGTTGATTCAGAAGCCCTGAAGAAGTGTTTTCTTGTTGTATGTTTACAGAAATCCTGGAAGAGGGTCTTGCTAATGTTTTCAGGGGTCCTAGAACTGTTCTACAGATGGAGAATGAATTAATGAGGACACTGGCAATGTATCTTGTGCCCTTGTTAAGCTTTGTCTCCACAGGAAGAGATTGCTGAGAACTTGCCTTGGGTCAAGATGAAGAAAAGACCTTTCTTTGGTATTAAATACTGTGATGATATCTTAACCTTATTGTAACTCAGGGACAGATGGCCTTTGTGCTCTTTACTGCCCCTTTTGAGAAGGTGCTTGGCATTAACTGATGATAATTGTAATTCAGCTGTGATCCAGGGGTGGGAAACTTTTGACTTTTCTGTGCTCTGTGACTGACCAAATGAATGTACTTCCCAGGGGTGGAGTAGTACTTGGAAATTATTCAATTACACTTGGTGAATTCTGTATTTTGAATTATGCTATTTTTTTATTTTTGTCTATTCTTTGTCAATGAATAAAATGGAGAGCAGCTATGCTGGCATTTTGAACCTTGGGAGTTGCCTTTGCTTGACATTATATTCATCTTGACTCCAGGCTGACTTCCAAACCCCATGGCTCCTCCTCCATGGGTCTACCATTCCTAGCTCTTGCCTGGGTTCCCACAAAGGCAGCTCTCTACTTCTGCTCCTTATCTCAGCTCTTAGGGACTACTCCACTCCAAGCTCTTCCTGCTTCTGCCTGACAGCAGGCTCCAGGGGCTCCTGCTTGCAGCTTCTTCCTTAAGTCTTCTCTTCTTTAGGATGAACATTCCCAGTTTTTCCAACTGAACCTCACATGGAGAATGACCTGGAGGTCCTTTACTAGCCTGGTCACCCTATGGATAACCTCTGACTCATCAAGGCCTTTCTGAGCACTGAATGATCATGTGGTTTGCTCAGTCATATGACCAGTGTTTATCAGAAGTGGGACATGAATTCAGTTGTCATGGCATCTAAGTTCCTTCTCTACTACATCATGCTGTCTCTCTCTGTCTCTGTCTGTGTGTGTGTATGTCTCTCTCTCACCTCTCCCTCCAAGAAATACAATATCTACTGTTTCCAGTCAAAGACCCTTGCTTCAAAGACTCTTGATTCAATCAAGGATTCTTGATTCAATCAAAGGTAAGACTCAATCAAAAACACTTGATTAGCTAAAACTCAATCCACAAAAAAACTGTAAAAAAAAAATCCTACTTTGCTTGCCATTACATATGCTTTGTTGTCCTCCCCTGCTTAGCAACAAATACAGTGCACTGGCAACATAGGGAGAGCATGGGGATGTATCACTAAAAGTCATTGGTTGTAATTAACTATTCTGTAAGTACTATAACATCTGGCTCCAGCATTAAAAGCAGAAACTGTATTAGCTCTGTCAGGAGGACACGTGGAAAAATGACTTTCCTATCTTGTACACGTGAGGGTAGTTTAAAAGTGAAAAACACTGCTATCAAAAGCAATAAATATATTTTGCAATATTAGAAGAGCAAGGGTCACAAGAAAATGTCTTCTAAGGAAAATAGCCTAATTACCTAAATAAAAGTGAGAACATTATAAGTGGGCCAGGCTTTATGCAAAAGTTATATTCCAAAGAAATTATGCAGGAGTCAAATTTTTCAAAACAATTATTTCCCCCCCTGAGTAGCTATACTCCTTGGACTGGAACCTGTCATGATCATGCCCCTAGAAACCTCATCACAAGGAAACTTATCATCCTATGAAACTACAGCTTTGGTACTCACACCTGGTTAGAATCCTCAGTACCTCTGCCCCTTTGATTCCAGGGCTGAAAGGTTGCACAAAGCACTCCTCCCAAAGCTTCCATTTAAATAGGTTGCCCAGCCAGCCATCTTTTTATTTCCTACCAGATGCACTCCTTGGACTTAACTCTACTATGTATCCTGGGTACCTTCTCCTTCCCCACTTTTTGTCTTCCCCCATTAGATTTTAAGCTCTTTGAGGGAAAGGATTTAGCAGTGCCTGGCACATAGTAGACACTTAATAAATAAATGCTTGTTTACTGACTGGTTTTAAAAGCATTGAGGGAACTCACCACTTAGAGAACCCGGTAGAATTTTTCCATAGAAAAAAATAATTTCTCTTTTGTTTTAGTTAGTTCCTATGACTGGAGTTTTACAAACTCAATTTTTTTAAAGTTAGCCACACCTCTAATTTCAAGTTATCTCATAATGAAAAATGAAATTATACAAAATTCCTAACCTTATCAGAGTCTACAAAGTGTGTAGCAATTCCTCCTTTTTGGACATCTCTACCTTTCAATCTGAATCCTGTGAGTGCAAGGAGGTATCCAAGTTTTCCTGGAAGCCGTGGTAGAAAATAACCTCCACCCACATCAGGGAAAAGTCCTGCAATTTAAGAAAATTTTTAAAAATGAAAAGCTATAGGACTGGTCCAAATGAAACATATTAGGAGCACTTATCCACATGATTAAATATTAGACTTTAATCAGTACTACAAGTAACAGTAGTTAAACTGGAAATGATTAAAATATTTATGTATGATAGCTACAGAATTAAATCCCAGTAGACTGAACAAATGCAACATATGAAATTAAATTTAGCTACCAGTTCATGCATGAAAACACACATATATACAAAATTTTTCATTAAATAAGAAGGCACACAAATTCCAAATTCTAATTAAATCTGACAGACCTGCTCAAGAAACTCCAGTGGTTCCCAAATGCCTCTGGAATGAGACCTCCAATGCCTCAGTTTAGAATGTAAAGCCCTCAATCTGGCTCCACCTAAGCTTTCATGTCTAACCCAACTAGCCCATTTGCTATCCCCTGAACAGGACATTCAGTTTCTTATCTCTGTGCCCTTGCTCAAGCTATCCTACACCAAGCACTCCTTTCTCAATTCTGCCTCTTAAGACCTCCCACTGAAACAACTCTGCAAATATTTTGTATATGATGTATTTGTGTATATTTTGTATTGACTTAGCAATGTTCATGTTGTTTACTACCAATGGAATGCAAATTACGTGAGGGCAGGGATGCCCCTTTTGCATCTCAGCACCTAGCATAATGCTTGGCAACCAACAGGTGCTTACTGAATAAGTATTCAATGAATGAATGAATATGAAAATTCAAAAATTGAGTTTGTATATCAACAAAGGACAGAGTACAAGAAGTAAGGAAGAAAGACCTGATTTCAAATCCAAGGCAAGTCATTTGACCTCTGACTCAGTAAAATGGGTGTAATAATAGCATCTACCCTGCAGAGACATTATAAGGATCAAATGAGATAATATATGGAAAACTCTTTTTAAACCTTAAGGTGTTATATAAATGTTTTTAAAAATTCAGAAGTTGGGGCAGCTGGGTGGTGCAGTGAATAGAGCACCAGTCCTGGGGTCAGGAGGACCTGAGTTCAAATTCAGCCTCAGACACTTAACACAAAATTTGCCATGTGACCTTGGGCAAGTCACTTAACCCCAATTGCCCTAGCTTCCCCCCTCCAAAAAGAAAAAAAAATCTGAAATTCCATCATTAATTTTTACATATTATTTACAGGCTGGTGTTAAAATGGCTAATTGTAGCTTCCTCATTTACATTTAACCAAGTATTTATAATTCACATTTTCCATAACTCAATTGCAATCTAAAAAAAATCTCCAGGCCATCATTGTCCAGTAATAAAAGAAGATAGTCCACTAGCAAATCAGGCTAGTGGTCACTGTAAGCACTTGTTTTGTGGTGCTTAGTTACACACTGAATAAATTAGGGCTCAATAACTTTAAAGAACCATTACCATGTCCTCATTCAGGGGACTCATAGTAAACATGTCTATAAGCACTCAAATGACTTTTGGATACCTCTGGATGATAGCTTTAAAATGTATATGAATAAATATGAACTGGCTTAAAAATCTCTGATTCTTTCAGGTTGGCAGATTGCTCCAAACGATTACAAAAGCTGATATTTACATTCACGGTTTTTTTTTTTTTAATACAGCAAACTAAGGTAAAGTGAGCTTTCTTATCTTATATCAAACAGTACTTATTCACAAATGTAATTATATTGGTTAGAGATTAGCGATCAAATGTGAGAATCTCAAAAAGTGAAAAGAACTTGTAAGAACACCTACTCCAAAATGAACCAACAGCCAAAAGTCTTCAGTCAAATTAGATAAATAATTCTTGTAACATTCAGCATATTATATTTGAAGATATATCCAACTATATTAAGTCTAGAATATGTGACATTTAAATAACCAGTTAATTAATTAATTAGTTAGTTCTTCTGGGTGGCTGTAACTGATTACATGTTCATAATTATGGCTCTCAGACACTACAAAGCCCTAAAGTAAAACTGACTCAGACTAATAAAGTCTTAATATTTACAAGGTGATTTCCCAACAACAGTACCATGGTAGCACAAGTGTTAGTATTCCATTTTACAGATTTGGAAACTGAGATAAGTATCAGTTGCAATTCAAACTCAAATCTCCTTACTTGAAGTCTAGCACCATTTTTACATGGAGTGGGAGGTAATTTGATTTATACAAAAATTACATTAATTTCATTATAACTTCATGCTAATTGTATTATTTTCTAAATCTTTGAATATTGACAACCTGCAACAGTTTTATGTGGCAACTGTTTACTACCCAGCACATTTGAACAACGAGAAGATCATTCTTCAAATATTCTGTGTAATTCAAGGACCAAGCTCTTCTTCTACTTGTTCCTGAATTCTGTGCCTGACAATGAAAAGATATCATCCTCTTAATTCATAACAATGTTTAGTACTAATAATCTTTTATCTTAGATTTTGAGAAGTATATTTGTGTCTGAATCCCATTATGATTTACTTTATTAGGGGCAGCTAGGTGGTGCAGTGAATAGAGCACTGGCCCTGGAGTTAGGAGGTCCTGAATTCAAATTCGTCCTCAGATACGTAACACACATATACACAAAAGAAAACTAGCCATGTGACCTTGGGCAAGTCACTTAACCCCAATTGCCCTACCATCCCCCCTCCAAAAAGCAAAAAAAGAAAAAAAGATTTACCTTATTGTCTGAACAAATTATGTATTTAATCAGAAAATGTAGAAAATCATTTAAATATTTTTATTTTGGTTTTATTTTCAATCATTTTCAACTCTTCTTTCATTTCTCCTACCTCATATAAGATTCCTGCCCATTATTTCAACAATTTTCATGTAATCTGAAACACATTAAAGAAGACAATGCCAGAAGTTAAAACTGAGAATAATTCTTACCTAGTGCTGTTTCTGGCATAGCAAAAAGCGTTTTCTCTGTAGCCACTCGGAAATGTCCATGAACTGAGACACCAACACCCTAAAAATAGAACAAAATATTATTATGCTTAAAAATGAATCATATTTAAATTAATTACATAACTGATTATTTAAATGTCACATATTCTAGACTTAATATAGTTGGATATATCTTCAAAAACAACTAAGAGCACATGATTATACTAATAAGTTCAGAAAACGCTTTGAAAAAAAATAGTATTCTATTATGCTAAAACTATTATCATAGCTACTGTCTTATGATAAAACATCCCAAAAAAGCATAGCATAGAAAGGTCTTACGATCTAAAAATATTTATCTAAACATTCAGGATAGCAATACTTGGCAATGGAAAAATAGTGGAAACTTTTCTCATTAACATAGCAATACAATGCTTTTGCTTTACTATTTATAAAATAAAACATTATTTGACTTATTCCTAGAAATATTAAAGTTATAGAAATATTGATTATAATAGGCCAAGGAAAATAAATTAAAGACATAAGCATTGGCAAAATGAAACAAAACCATAGCTATTTGCAGAAAAGATGCTTTAATTATAAAGCTCTAGAGAATTGGCAAAGAGAGTGAGACAACAGCTTCAGTAAGTCAGCAAGGTATGAACTATGTCCATAAAAATCATCCACATTTCTAGAAAGCAATCCAAGACAATCATAAACTACATAAAATATCTGGAAATCAATCTTCTAAGGTATCAAAAACTATAAAAATACCCTTTACAGAACTAAAGGAAGGTGTATAATTTTAGGGATATTCACTGTTGATGGCTAAGTTACTCCAATATAATAAAAATGATAATACCTAAATTAACTTTTAGATTTTGTGCTATGACAATCAAAACTACAAAAAGGTTACTTTATGGAAAAATAATAATAAAATTCATAAGGAGGGGGAAAAGATTTAGATTCTCAATGGAAAAATTTTTTTAAATAAGAATTAATTGGGAATAGAACTTCTAGCTGTAATCCTATATTATAAAGCAGCAATTATCAAAACTCTTTGGAACAAATTAAATAATATTAAAGTAGATATGCAGAACTAGATAAATTATCAGAAATAAGAGAACTTAATACCTCAGTGGTCAATAAAGCCAAAAACAAAATACTTAGAAAAGGACTGTTTGAAAAGAACTGATGGAAAAACTGCAAAGCAAAAAGTCAGATTTAAACAAGCATCTTATATGATACACAACACAATACAAATGTACACTAACCACAAAAATAAAAGTTTATGGAAGGAAATGTAAAGAGGTACTTCTATAATTATAGCTAGCAGAGAATTCTTAATCCAACAATCTATAGAGGAGTTCATAAAGATAAAATATCGGTCACATTGATTACATGAACCTGAACAGTTTTCACATGAACAAAATCAATGTAGCAAAAAGGAGTGAAAGAGGAAAAGATTTGGGATAAACGGAAGTTTGCTTATAGAACAGACATTACAAGGGCATAGTGGAAGGGATGGGTAGCATTTGATTTGGGGTAGGAGGGTGGGGGGATAGAAATAAGGAACTGAGTAGTGGAGGATAGGGAATGGGGTTTGGATAGTGACATCTAGTGTTTTAGAATCACTGGAATATACAGGAGATGCTCAATCATCCCAGTAAGTCCAAATCGTGGATTTTTTTCTAGATGATTCCTCCTATCATCAATACTTGCACTAGATCTCAAAGATCTCTTCTGAAGGTCATTCACCTCCTGGGCATTGATGATGAACTGGTTGCAAAGCCAGGATGCTGGGAGCCCAGGAAGTCTGGAAGTTATCTTCCTGACTGCAACTCACAAAGTTAGATTCTACAAAGCCCTTCCCAAAAATAGAAAATAACAAAAAGGGAAGGCACCAAGACCAAGGCCTGTTTTTACAGAGGCACATATAGCCTCATCTTGGAGAAGGTCCAAGGTCTCTCCCATTATTGCACTGTCTCTCAGATGCTCATCAGCAAAGGAATCAAATCAAGAATGCAGCCAAAGAAAATGAAGACCACAGATCTGGTTACTAATTCTTATTTTTTTTTTCAAATGCTTTATTAACTTCTGATTTACATCATTCATTTTCTCCAGATTTTGAGTTACAAATTTTCTCCCTGTTTTTCCCTACCCACCCCTCCAAAATAGCAGTCTCACAGGATATCCCCTCCTCCAATCTGCTCTCTCCCATATTTTCTCCCATACCCCTTTCGATTTTTCCAGTGGATCTCTATGCCCCAGTGCCTGTATATCTTATTTCCCAATTACATGTAAAATGGTATTGATAATAGTATATATATATATATATATATATATATATGTATACATACACACACACACATATATATATACACACATACATTTTTGAATATTTGATTTTAAAACTTTGAATTCCAGATTCATTCCCTTCCTCCCTTGTCACCCATCCTTACTGGGAAGATAAGGAGTTCATTATAGGATATACATGTGTGGCTAATGCAAAACAATAACATAGTAGATATAATGTAAACGACTGACTATATTTCCCTCCCTCCTATCCCACCTCCCACTTGTTCTATTCTCTACTTTAATCCCGTCCCTTTTCAAAAGTAGGTGCTTCCAACTTCCCTCCCCCCCAGCCTTCCCTCCCTTTCATCATCCCCCCTCTCATCCCCTTACCCCCCCCTACTTTCCTGTAGGGTGAGATACCCTATTTAGTGTGTATTTCATTCTCTCCTCAAGCCAAAATTAAATGGGAATAAGGTTGACCCATTCCCTTTTGCCTTCCTATTCTTCCCCTCCATTGTAACCATTTTCCCTTGCCTCTTCTGTATGAGATAGTTTACCTCATTCTGTCTCTCCCCATCTCCTCTCATTATATTCCTCTCTCACCTCTTAATTTCACCTTTTAAGTATCATCCCGGACCTGTGCCCTCTATCTGTGTATACCTGTAAACATATACACACATATGTATTCATATGCCCATATACCCTCATACATAGACATATATACATATATATATATATTTCTATTCCCTTCAACTACTGAGAAAAGTTTTATAAGTTACAATTATTGTTTTTCCATGTAGGAATGTTAATAGTTCAACTTTGATAAGTACCTTAAGATTTCTTTTCCCTGTTTACCTTCTCATGCTTCTCTTGCTTCTTGTATCTGAATGTCAAATTTTCTATGCAACTCTGGTTTTTTCAGCAAGAATGCTTGAAAGTCCTCTATTCCACTGAATGACCATATTTTCCCCCTGAAACATGATACTCAGTTTTGCTGGGTAGGTGATTCTTGGTTTTAATCGCAGCTCCTTTGACCTCCAGACTATCATATTCCAAGCCCTTCAATTCCTCAGTGTAGAAGCTGCCAGATCCTGGGTTATCCTGATTGTGTTTCCACAATATTCAAATTGTTTTTTCCTGGCTGCTTGTAATATTCTCTCCTTAATCTGGGAATTCCAGAACCTGGCTATAATATTGCTAGGAGTTTTCTTTGTGGGATCTTTTTCAGCAGGTGATCGGTGGATTCTTTCAACCTTTATTTTGCCCTCTGATTCTAAAACATCAGGGCAGTTTTCTTTGAGAACTTCCTGGAGGATGATTTCTAGTTTCTTACTTTGATCATGGCTTTCAGGTAGTCCAATAATTTTTAAATTATCCCTCCTGGATCTATTTTCCAGGTCAGTGGTTTTTCCCATGAGATATTTCACATTGCCTTCTATTCTTTCATTTGTTTGGATCTGTTTAACAGCATCTTGATTTCTCATAAAGTCATTAGCTTCCATTTGCTCCAGTCTAATTCTGAAGCCATGATCCTTCTCAATGAGCTTTTGAGATTCTTTTTCTATCTGGCAAATTCGACTTTTTAAGGCATTCTTCTCCTCATTGCCTTTTTGAACCTCTTTTTTTTTTTTTTTTTTACAACTGGGGTTAATGAAATTTGCTAAAGGTTACACGGCCAGTTATTTCTGGGTGTGGTGCTGAGTATCTGAGCCCGGATTTGATCCAGGTCACCCCGACACTGGAGCCGGTGCTCTTACTCACTGAGCCACCTGGCCACCCCTAAGCAATTGGGGTTAAGTAACTTGCTCAAGGTTACATGGCCAGGTGTTTCTGTGTGGGCGCTAAGTGTCTGAGCCCGGGATTCGATCTCCAGGTCTTCTCAACACTGGAGCCAGTGCTCTTACTCACTGTGCTACCTGGCCGCCCCTTTTTGAGCCTCTTTTGCCATTTGAGTCAGTCTGTTTTTTAAAGTATTATTTTCCTCAGTCAGGCTGTTGACTCTCATTTCATAATTTTCTTGCATTGTTCTCATTTCTCTTCCCAATTTTTCCTCCACTTCTCTTATCTGCTTCTTAAGGTCCTCTATGGCCTGTAACCAGCTCATATTTTCCTTTGAAGCTTTTGGTGCAGGAGTTCTGATTTCATTGTCTTCTTCCTGTTCCATGCTTTGCTCCTTTTGTCCCCAAAATAGGAGTGTAAATTTGGAATCTTCTGTCTGCTTTGTTTCCTTTGCCTGCTCATTTTGCCACTCAATTACTTGACTTTTGGGCTTTTTGCCACAGTAGGACTCTGCCACCAGACAGGCGAGCTTTCGTCCCAACAGCTGGGGTTTTCTCAGCTGCTGGAGGTATTAGATGGGTGCCCTTGCTGAAGCCTCCACACACTCTGGCAAGCTGTACACACACCCCAGGACCTCCACCCTAGACTGAAATCCAGATCCAAGAAGATTAAAGCAAGAGCGATTACCCCTCAGACTGGTGCTTGGTCCCCCTACACTCTGCAGGCCAGGAGCTGAAGCCACCAAGTGGCGCTGGCTGGCTGTGTCGGCGCCTCAGCGGCTTCTCGCCCCAGGGGTAAAAGGCACACACTCCCACTTACTGGTCCCAAAGTCCAGAGCTGCACTGACCTCTCACTTTGTCCTTCTCATCTGTGTCTTGATAAATCTGGAAAGGACCACAACTGCTGCTGATCTGGGGTCCCTCTGGCTGCAGCTGGTCAGGCCCGCCCTGGGGCTAAAGCCTTAGGGCTTGGCTCCCAGAGTGCTCCATGCTGGCTGATTCCTGCAGGCCTGCCGGGCTGTCCTCAGCAGGAGGTTAGCTTCTCTGTGTCATTTTGTGGGTTCTGCAGCATCAAAGTTTAAACAAATTTTTTTACATGGATTGGTCTCCTTTTTACATGGATTGGGGAAGGTGGAAGCCAGAGCCACGGGAAGGTCATGCTTCTACTCTGCCATCTTGGCTCCGCCCCCCCTACTAATTCTTTTTTAATACCTTTACAATCAATTGAAGAATAATGTTTTTAAATCCATAAAACAAAATATATAGGAAAGGAATATATCCAAATATATGGTGAAATAGTTTTTAAAATATCTTTGTAAAAATTGACAGACCCCAATAACCCCTGACTTAAGATATTATCAATCAAGTATGCCAAGGAACAGATTGGCATATGATTCAATCAAGTAAGTATTTACTAAGCTTCTACTACTGCCAGGCGTTACACTAAGCATTTAGGGGCATAAAAACAAAAGAGAAACAGTCCTTTCTTTCAAAGAGCTTATATCCCAATGGAGAAGGCAGCATGGACATATGGAAGTACATGCATAACATATATATAAAAATGAATACAGGGCAGTTTGAGGAAGGAGGGCACTAGCAGCCGATGGGATCAGAAAAGGCTTCATGTAGAAGAGAAGCTGAGCTCTGAATAAATCTAAGGATTCTAAGAGGTAAAAGAGAAAAAGGAGAACATTCCAGACTCAGGGAAAGACAGTGAAATGAAATTGCAAGTGTTTTGTGGAAGGAACAGCAAGGAGGGCAAACATGGCTGGAATTTGGGTGTATGGAGGAGACTAATGGGTAAGAAGACTAGAAAGCTGGGAAGGGCAGGTTGTAAAGAGCTTTAAATGCCAAATGCAGAATAACTTATCATAATAAATGAGTAATCTACCCAGCAGCTGGATGGGAGGTGTCACAGGAATCAGGACCATAGACTTAACCCAGTTAGGATGTATAGGGGACCTTTATTCTACCAAATGCTCTGTTCTAAACTTTATCTGCTAAGTGAAGCCCAGACCTTTTCTTTCTGTAGTGGGATTGGTGTGAGTAGCAATGGAAGAGAAGCTCTTGCAACAGGGTTTCCAGGCATATAATTACCAAACTATTACCTTCTATACCATTACTAAACCCAGAAACTGATATGACACCCTTTCTCTCTCTGTCTCTGTCTCTCTCACACAGACACACACACCCCACACACCATATGTGGGACTTCTTCACTCCTGACTTGGTCATGGGGACAAAAAAGGTATTATTGGGTTTTTTTTTTAAGTGAAAAGACCATAGCCAATAAAACAGTGTGACAACTGTATAAAATCAGTATTCACTTCCCAAAAGGTCATATGCCTAAATATAAGCACATATGTCCACTGAAAGCAAGATCACATGCAATGGCTGACGTAGCAGCTGTATTATGGTACCAGAAAGCACTCAACAGCAGGTACTCCGTGTCATTAGGAATACAGAGAACACCTAAAAATCAAGATTGTGTGTTCAGTCAAAAATGTAAATATTCATTATTTCATTCTAATAAAAGCACCATTATTAATCCTTATATTTGATGCTTAAGGTTAACTAAAAAACAAGCCTAACCTTGGGATCACTGTCAGTCCCAGATACATTGTCAGCCTTCATGCCTATTCATGCTGAGGAACAAAGCATCTCTCCTTCAACTTTGTCAGCACCCTGTTACTAGCCCTCATCACTTCATACCTGGACCACTGAAACAGCCTGCTCGTTGATCTCCCTACCAGCTGGGTGATTCAGTGGACAGAGTACCAGGTCAGTTCAAACTCATACTCAGATACCTACTAGCTGTGTGATCTTGAACAAGTCACTTAACTTCTGCCTACCTCAGTTTCTTCAACTATGAAATGGGGATAATATCACTTACCTCCCAAGATTGTTGTGAGAATCAAATGAGATATTTGTTAAATACTTAGCAAGTATCCAGTACATAGTAGGTACTTAATGTTTTATTCCTTCATTCTTTTATGCTCGAAATCCCTCTTCAGTCTATTCTCTCCTCAGCTGTCAAAGTGATTTTCATAAAGCAGAGGTCTGACCATGTCACCCTCTCTACTCAATAAACTCCACTGGTTCCCTATCACCCCCAGTCTTCTTCTGTCTTCAAATCCCAGCTAAAACCTCATTCTATAGAATTCCCCCTTAATTCTTCCCTAATTCCCATTCCCCCTTAATTCTAGTGTTTTCCCTCTTCTGATTTTTCCAATTCATCCTCTGATACACATGGTTGCTTGCGTTTTGTATTCCTCATATGACTGTGAGCTCCTTCAGAGCAGAGACTGTCTTTTACCATTCTTTGTATCCCAGTGCTTAGCACAGTATCTGGAACATAACAGGCATTTAATAAATATTTATTGATGGACTAGTATACATACTACCAAATAAACTTTACAGTTTGCTCATGCATCATAGTATATCATAATCTGGGCAATAGTCTTTATCCACTTGGTTTTTCCTCTGTGGATGGTCTGGCCAAACTCTTCTGAATGATTATAGATAAGGAAAAGAATTTCCATGTTCCAGTACTTGATGCAACCGACACAATGTCATCCAGAATCAAGAATATCTGGAAACTCACTATCCACTTGATGGACTTGATCTTCCACTTAAACTCTGTGCCAGATCTTCCCCATCACAATGATGATACTTTAGTTGTACACACTTTGTTATATGCCTCATCTGATATTTGTGCATAGAGGGTCAATGAGCAAGTTTCTCTGTGTTGTTATTATATCTTTCAAGGATTCTTGAGTGGTTTTTATGTAAAGATGGGAGACATCTTTATTGGAACAAAGTCTTCAAAGGCAGAGTTTTATTCTATTGAATGTTTGTTTTTTAAATATGAAACAATTCTGTACTCTCTACATCTTTAAGCCAGTTGGTTGATAGTAAAGATATGCTTAGTGGTGTTATACCATTTCTAAAAGCTTGTCTGCTCCCTATTAATATACTTATGGAAGATACTTTTGGGGGGTGAGTGGCAAGGCAATCTGGGTTAAGCGACTTTTCCAGGGTCAAACAGCTAAGAGGTGTCAAGTGCCTGAGGCTGGAGTGGAACTCGAGTCCTCCTGATTCAAGGGCTGGTGCTCTATCTACTGCATTACCTAGCTGTCCCCTCCCCCTCCCCCTTTTTTGGAAGATACTCAATGCATATGGAGCCAATTCTCAGAAAAAAAAATTATGGAGATAGAGAAGCAAGCCTTTAAAACATTCACTGTAGATATTTTCTGAGTGATCTTTTTTCAAAGTTTGAAATTTATTTTTCCATCCATTTGGCAAATTCTCCTTTATATATATTGTGAATTGATCCCTCAACATCCTCACAAGTGTGACCTTCTAGCACAAGATGTTTGGTCTAATCTGGCCATTTTCCCCATTTTTGCTGTCTTTATTGTCACTGTTACCTCCTCTATAACACAACTCCTGTGTTACAGTCCTGAGTGTGGCAGCTCTACCATCTTTGATGGTGAAAACAGTTCATTATTTAAAACAAAACAGAACTGTTAGGCTCTTTTCCATTCTTCTTCTGTTTGTTGTCCTATTTTTATCTTTGAATGACCTCCGGATGGTTTTGCTTTATTTGGTCTCTTGCCAAGCTTTCTTTAAATTGGTTTTAACCCTCCATTGTTTCTCTTTTAAGACTTAGGCAATGGTGCTTATAACCCACAATACTGAAATTAAAGATCTTTTGGATACTGAAGTATTTCAATCATCTCACCTTGCTGCCCACACCAAAGACCGTGCCCTGGAAGAGCTTCAGTTCTAGGGTCCTGTGCTTCTGGCTGGTAACTGCCTCTTTCGGACCACTACTTTCAGGGGACCCTCCAGGCACATGTCACTTCCCTCCCTGCCATCAAGCTACATCCTTCACAACCTCTGCAATAACCATCTCCCTAACCATAATCTCCCTTCCTTGCCCCCACTCTCCAGTTCTTAGAACCACGAACTATGATCAGATCAGCCATGGATAACACCTATCAGTCTACTCCCTTATGACACCACTCACCATCCCTGTGATGTTTCAGGTCAAAGGCTCCTCCTTTGCCACCAATCCTCTGTGTATTATTTCCCCCATAACATTATAAACTCCGTAAGAGGAGGGACTGTCTTTTGCCTCTTTTACTATCCCCAGTACTTAGCATAGTGCCTGGCACATGGTAGGCAGTTTAATAAATGCTTATTGAATGACTGATTGGATCTTTCCTTCCTTTCCATGTCTGACCAGAAAAGTGATTGAGGAAGAGAACATGGAAGCACTGAGTCCTGGTCTAGTACAAACCATTATCATCTAATTAATCTTTGAGATCTTCAGGTTCATTAATTAATAACAGGAACTTAATTGTGTTAACCAGAAATCTGTGACAAAGTTAATTGAAACAGAGATCTAAAGTTGCTCAATTTCTTCTAAAATTCCCTACATTTCACCCCCCAATGGGATGAACTAGTAGATCTTTTAATAAAAATAAAACCACATGATGGTACTACTTGCCATTTCAAAGCAGGAAAAAATTGAGAAGGGGTGAGGACACTGAGGTGGAAAAAAAATGCTTTTCTCAAGTTTTGCCATAATGTGTCAGTATGTTAAATACTCTAGTGATAATGGGAAATTAGAACATCAGATGTTATTTTTGTTTATCTGTTTGTTTACTTTTATTTTACAACACTCAGTTCCATAGTCCCTTGAGTTTCAGATTTTTTCCCCCTTCCTCTCTTCCCCCCACCGCCCCATCATGGCAGCATGCACTCAAATACAGAATCTACAAATATCTTCACATTAACGATTAGTCAGGTTGTAAAGAAGGATCATAACTGATGGAATGATCAGTGGGAAAGAGGAAACAAAACAAAACAAGAAAAAGAGAGAGCAAGTAGTTTGTTTCAGTCTGCATTCAGACTCCCCAGCTCTTTCTCTGAATGTGGCTCTCTCTTTCAATCATGAGTCTTTTGGAGTTGTCTTATAACCTTACATTGCTGAGCCCATACACAGGAGCCCAGTCTACTTAAGTTAGTCGTCACACATATGTTTTTTCTGTGATTGTGTAGAGATTTCTCCTGGTTCTGCTCTTCTCACTCAGCATCAGTTTATATAAGTCTCTCCAGGTTATTATGAAGTCTGTCTGCTCCTCCATTACATTCATGTACCAAACTTGTTCAGCCATTCCCCAATTGATGGGCATTCCCTTGATTTGCAATTCTTTGCCACCACAAAAAGAGCTGCTATAAATATTTTTGTACATACGAGTTCTCCTCCCACTTCTCTGATCTCTTTGGGATATAACACTAGAAGTGGTATTGCTGGGTCAAAGGGTATGCACTTATTTATAGTCCTTTGGGCATAGTTCCAGATTGCTCTCCAGAATGGCTGGATCAGTTCACAACTCCACCAACAATGCATTAGTGTTCCAATTTTTCCACATCCTCTCCAGCATTTATCATTTTCCTGTTTTGTCATCTTAGCCAATCTGGCTGATGAGATGTGGTACCTAACAGTTGTTTTGATTTGCATTTATCTAATCACTAATGATTTAGAACATTTTTTCATATGCTTATAGGTATCTTTAATTTCATCTTCTGAGAACTGCCTGTTCGTATCCTTTGACCATTTATCAAGTGGGGAGTGGCTTGTATTCTTATAGATTTGACTCAATTCTCTGTATATTTTAGAAATGAGGCCTTTATCAGAGACATTGGTTGTAAAAATTCTTTCCCAATTTTCCACTTCCCTCTTAATCTTGGTGATATTGGCTTTATTTGTACAGAAGCTTTTCAATTTAATGTAATCAAAATTATCCATTGTGCATTTTATAATATTCTCTAACTCTTGTTTCATCATAAAGTCTTTCCCTCTCCATAGATCTGACAGGTAAACTATCCCTTACTCTCCCAGATTGCTTACAGTTTCAGTTTTTATACCTAGATCATGCACCCATTTCAACTTTATTTTGGTGTACGGTGTTAGATATTGGTCTATGCCCAATTTCTGCCATACTAAGAACATCAGATGTTAACTTATTTGGATTTAAGAAATGGAAAAATATCTGCCTCTATTACAGACTTCAAATAGGTGAAATGATTACCCACTTCAATGAAATCTCACTGATTTTTGAAAAAAGTGGATGAGATATTAAACAATCTGATTTTTGTTTTCCTTTCTATTGCTGTTCTCTTACATTGGGAAAAAACTGGTCACAGATTACATGGGACTATGCCTTCCCAGTAAACACTGGGTACGACAACAAATCAGTGATCCATGCATTACGGCCCACACTTTCCCCATTCCAACATCACCTCATTGGAGAAGCAGGGAAGAGTCTCTAAGGCCTTACAGCCCTGGCTTTAGAAACCAGGAGCTTTTATTTATTTTTCATCTACAACCCACTACTCTTTATATTACAATAGGTAGATGAAAAGAAGCAAATCTAACTAGTACTCCCAGGAGTTATTTTGATACCACAGCTGTTCTGCAAAGGCATGATGCCTCTGAAAAGTCCAAATAACTTCTTCCAGTAGCATGGTTGAAATAAAAGATAGCAAAGGTACAATATATTTTCATCATTTACAAGATTTATCTGGTGTTTGATTTACAGGGTCATAAGTCAAATGCACAATAATGTTCTTCCATAGTTATGGATATAAAAGACATCAAAATATTGTTGTTTTGTACTTACTCTAAGAACAAGAGTTTTGTTTTGTTTTAATTATGGGATTCAAGGCATCCATTGCAGCTAGAGGTGAATCACACTGGCTGAAAAATGTTAAGTGATATGGTTTCCCTTTAAAAAAAAAAAAGCTTAGAAAATCAAATATGGAGTTGGAAAGGACCTCAAAAACCACCTAATTCTATTTGCTCATTTCATAGAGAAAAATAATAAAAAGTATTAGCATTTATGCATCACTTTAAGATTTGCAAAGCATTTTTTAGGGAAAGAAGAAAATTGAGGCCTAATGGGAGTGACTTATCTGAGCTCACACATCTATTTAGTGGTAGACTAGAACTTTGGTCTACACCAATTTTTCTCTCAAATTCTTATAAAATCATAATTCATTTTCCTGAATTTACTAAAAGCCATATTTCTCTACAGTGTGTTAGAATGACTACTCAAATGACTAAATAAAATAATTTAGGTTTCCCAGTCTATTAAAGCAGGAGTGGGAAACTTCTCACCCACAAACCAGATCCAGTCCTTAGCTTAATTTCATATGATTTCTGCCAAGTTTTATAAAATGAGGTATATATTGGTTGTCCCTGCTGCCA
This sequence comes from Petaurus breviceps papuanus, assembly GCF_028583685.1. Classification (NCBI taxonomy): domain Eukaryota; kingdom Metazoa; phylum Chordata; class Mammalia; order Diprotodontia; family Petauridae; genus Petaurus; species Petaurus breviceps. The sequence goes on along the minus strand of NW_027187348.1, from coordinate 21,508,182 downwards.
GTAGTTAAGAGCAACAGAATTATATAACTACTGTAAAGATTCTATTTGCAAAATTTATTTTCAGCTGGCAACGGGCAGTTAGTGCCAAATAGGCCAAGGCTTCTAGGAGTTGATATAGGCGATCAGCTGAGAGCATCAGAAGTATGGCTCTTGATCCCTGGATCTAGGCCAATAAAAAGGGAGGCTTCAACCAGTGAAGAAGGTATAGAGGGGAAGAATCTCTGCCAAAACTAGATGCCAGAAAATTGGTTAGAGGTTAGAGACAGAAGCTTTTACAATGGCCTAAAAGTCATCAGTAATGCACTTCTACATCACAAGGTTTGGAGGAAAAAAAACTATAAATTTGAAGTCACTATATAAATGTGAGTTATTATTACTATTACACCATCCAACAGCTACCGTGTTTCCCCGATAATAAGACCTATCCCGAAAATAAGCCCTCCCCTTACTGTGTAAGATTCCTCTAAAATAAGCCCTCCCCCTGAAAATAAGCCCTATTGAGATTGCTACTGTAGTGAAGGTGATCCCCTGCGCTACACACTACATTACGGTACCCTCTGTATGCACCATTCCCCCCCCCCCCGGGTGAAACACACGCCGCACTCCGAGATGCATCCAATCAGAGCTGCAGCAGTGAGCGCGTCATCCTGTTCTTCCCCAGTGATTTGCTTGCTAGCGCCATTGAGAGCAGTGCCGCGGAGGAGAGCTGAGGCAGGACAACATAAAAACCCGGTATGTAAGCGGGAGTGAGGGGGCATGATGGAGGATAAAAAGGGCATGATGGAGGAAAAAAGAAGAACTAAGGGAGCATGATGGAGTGAAAAGAAGGACTGATGGTTATAATTTTATTATTCTGTCTGTTTTGACCCCCAGACATGAGTACAAAAAGGAAGAGCTATACTGTTGAGTATAAGAAAGCAATTGTGGAGGAGTCACATGGCAAGAATCTTGCAGTTTTCTGTAAAGAAAAACTTCTGGATCTTCGAATGGTCAGAAAATGGAGAGCAGATTATAATAACCTCAATCAACAGGTGGATGAGGGAAAAGGGAAAAAGCGCAGGTCTGGATCAGGTCGGCAGCCCTTATATCCTGACTTGGAGATCCTCATTGGTGAATGGATTGCTGACAGGAGAGCAAAGGCCTTGGTTGTGCGCAGGGCTGATATTCAAGCATTTGCCCTTTCAATGGCACCAGAGTTTGAAATGGTCTCAGAAGGATTCAAAGCATCAACAATACTGGTTGGATGGTTTCCTTCAACGGTATGAACTGCCCCTAAGAAGATCAACAACACTGTTTAAGCTGGAAGATGCTGAAGTTATTAAACATGCACTTGCATTCAAGTCCTTTATTGATAGGATCGACATTTCCAAGTACCAAACCTGCAATATGATTGCTATGGATGAAACTGTAGTGTTTATGGGACAAGGATCTCAAACAACAATTCATCACAGGGGTGCAACGTCAATCTACATTCCCACCACTGGCTATGAAAGTGCACGGGTCACCTGTGTTTTGGCAATTCGTTTGGATGGAAAGAAAGCCACACCTCTAATCATCAGTAAGGGCAAGAAAGATAAGATTGAACGTGTATCTGGCATTTACGTTCTTGAAACCAAAAAAGCCTGGTGTACACAAGCCATTATAAGAAAGTGGGTTGATTTAATGCTGCCACTTGTTATGCGAGGTAACCAAAGAGGTCTGATAGTCTGGGATTCAGCCAGCACTCACCGCGCTAAAGAAATGAAGAACTTCCTTGCAGAGAGAAGAATAGATCAAGTAATGATTCCTGCAGGAATGACTGCCTATCTCCAGACCCTTGATATTGCAATAAACAAGCCATTCAAGGACCATTTGCACATGGAAGTCAATGACTACATTGAAAATAGAATGGAAAGAAATCAGCGTGGAAACTTTGTGAAGCCCTGTCTGCAAGAAGTCGTGACTTGGGTGAAGAAGTCATGGGATAAAATTACTGACAGCTGTGTCGCCAAGGCACTACGAGCAGGTGTAGCAGCAAGCACCCCAAGCGTCCTCAGGGTTTGCAGCTACCACAGGTTCTTGTATCTGCTTTGTTAAAGGAAAGCAACTCAAAATGGGATAACAAGCTTACTTTAATCAGTCAGACATATATCGTTTACCTTGTTCAAGAGAAAAGGTCAGCACCCTGAACCTCAAAGTATACAGGCATAATTATCAAGACAGAAACATCAAGTAGACAGATTTCCAAACTGTCCAACCATTACATCCATACCCAGTCAACATCTGGGTTTCCACATCCTGGGTTTTTCAAAGCCGGGGGACTCTCAACAACGGCTTCCCAGAATTCAGATCAAATCACAGAACACTTCTCAAAGTGAGTCCCAAAACAAAGTTACACATCAGGACTTATATAGCCTTCTCCTGGCTCAGAGAATGTAACAACCTTATTGACTCACTGGCCAATCAAGAAGTATCTACTGAAAAACAAGCCTCCCCCACCCAAGGCTTCAGGTGCACATTAGCCTAGGGGCAGGGAAGATCTTTAAAATTTACATTCTTATTACAGCAGGTTACCTGGACAAGACATATTCATTTAAAGAGAGCTATATTGCTGGACGTGACAGATTGGGTCCACTTCTTCTGAAGGAAATGGAGGCGCAAGACATCCAGGACTGAATTCAGGGTATGGACACTTATGACGATGTTGTTGAAGAAGATGACATGATCATCATTGAATAAAGGTACATTTTTTTGTTCACATTTACCTGTTTATTAAAATTGCTGTCAATGTTCATTAAAATAAGCCCTCCCCTGAAAATAAGCCCTCTGGTGTTTTTCTGTCCAAAAAAATAATAAGACAGTGTCTTATTATCGGGGAAACACGGTATATATAGGGTACATCAAGCTTATACCTCAAAGCCCAAGAAAGCCTGCAAATTTCCAGTGAAAAGAATGACTATAAAGGAAGATAGAAAAAGGCAACATTTTAATGCCTCCAGTGGGCATCAGGCAATTATCCAGATAGATAAAGCACTCATTAAGTGTTTACTAGAGCTAGGCACAGTGCTAAGCAGTGGGCATACAATAAAGTATAAGCAAAAAAAGATAGTTCCTACCCTTTGGGAGCTTACATTTTAATGGAGGGAAAAAAATTCATAGGGTACGAAGGGAGGAAGAGTGATAATAGTGAGAAAGCTGTTGACACTAAAGTGGAAAAGCCCAGAGAGTCAAGAGTGGATCTGGGAGAGACAGTAAGTTATGAAGGAGTTATCAGTTATAAGCCTTTAAATTTTGAAAGCATTGCCAGTTTGCATGACTAGAGGTAAAGTCTACATCAAGAGTTTCCCATATCAATGAAATTAAAGCAGAGAGAGGCAGAAATTAAGAAAGACAGACAAAGAACAACAGATAAAAGGCAGGGGGGGAGCTGCGGGGTTATGAACAAACTAACTTCTGCAATTGTTCCCAGAGACAATCATTTATTTGACAGAAAATTAAAGGAAAAAAACCAAGAGGTGAACTGAACTGGCAGCTAGGTGGTACAATGAATAGAACCTAGGCTAGACTCAAGCAGACTTGAATCCCAAATCTGAAACTGGCAAAGTTACTATACCTCCACTTGCCTCCATTTCTTCAACTATAAAATTACAGAAACAGAAATCGTCATAGCTTGCCCCATCCCCTTGCTCTAATCTCTTGTAGCCTTGAGAAGCAAGCTTAAAATACTTCCTTCACCTATAAAGACTGTTCAGGATACTAATGTAATGATTGAGCTCCTAAATTATATTAAAGGAGTAGGTAAAATAGCAAGTTGACACAATTATATTTCTACAAGATAAATACTAATTTTAAGCTCTGCACCTATTACATGAAATTATTTGACCTTTTTTATACAACAGTTTTCTAATGCACCCTTTTAATGATTTTAGTGTTAAATGAATAGATGGCATATTAAGAATTCTTTTTCTTCTATGATAAAGTACTGGTTTGTTCTTTAATTGTCTCAGTTGACAATGAAACTTGACAGCTTATGAAAAAGAAAGAAGCAATTCTATAAACTAAATCAGAACTAAGTTTTAGAGGACCTTTAAATTCAGTCAAGATACTGCCATGAGCATAGACCTTATTTCAATAATTTACCCAACAAGCAGCCAGGTTTTACAATACATAGAGTACTTGTATCAGGAAGACCTGAGCTCAATTCTGCCCCAGACACTTGCCATCTGTGTGGTGGTGGGTAAACCACTTAAGTTTGCTCATCCATAAATGGAGACAGTAAGCACAAGTACCTCATATCGTTGCCATGAGAATCAAATGAGATAACATTTGTCAAGTACTTTGAAAACCTTAAAGAACTCTATAAATGCTAGCAATTATTATATTTATATTAGACTTTACAATCATTGAAGTCATTCACTCCTAGGAGATGGTCTATCCCATTTTTCAGAAAAGGTAAACAAGAAAAGTACATATGGTCACATAATGATAACAATAAGAAATCATAATCATCATCAAGATATAACATTGGTTGATAAAACCTGAAGAACATTTTTAATTGATGTCACCATACAAATAAATATTCATGTAGTTTCCAAGCTACATAGAATGCTATGCTTTCAAAATATAGAGATCTTAAAGAAGAAATCAAAATCATGTAGAAACAAGATGAAGTACATATCATCCCCACAGTCTTGTTACTTGAATTATAGTGAGGATGCTTTCTGTGAGCCTATATTTATTCAACTACAAAAAGCAATTATTTTATCCACCTGCACAAGAGCCAGCAGAACATTCAATATAAAACAGCAATTACTCCAAGACCATTTCTATCTGAACTCCACTGAAAGAGATTAGCTTACCAACATAATAAAAATGCCACTTCTACCACAGCTAATTTCTAATTTTCATGCTACATGTCAATCAAATTATCAAAGGGATGCTTTATAGAACCTGATAAAATAACAAAATTCATTTGGAAAAAGAAAAGAGGAAAAAAAAGAAAAGAGAATATCAAGGGAAATGATGAAAAGAGGTCAGGATAAAAGAGAAATAGAATCACCAGACTTCAAATTACATTTGAAGCATCAGCCATTAGAACTATCTGGTATTGGTTAAAAAATAGAGAGGCAGAACAATGTAAGAGACTGGACAAAGGAGAATCAGAAACAATAGAACTGAAGAACCCAGTGTGTGACAAACTAGAAAACATAAATTACTTAGAAATAACTTGATCTTATTTAAAAAAAAAAACACTGGGAAAACTATAAAACAATGGGGCAAAAAATAGATTTCGACCAGTATCTTATACCATATTTCACAATATTCTAAATAAATACATGACCTTAATATTAAAGATCACACTATTTAAAAAATGCTATAAAAATCAGAAGAAAAGATCACAAACCTCTTATAGAAAAGACAGGGGGAATTACAAGATAAAATAGATAACTATGATTACATGAAACTTGAAAAGCTTTTGCAGACAAAATTAATGCATTTGGGAAAAGAAGGGAAAAATCTGCTTCAAACTTCTTCGACAAAGATTTGATATCCAAGATATACTAACAATTAAAAGACAGAGTGAGAGATAAACACACACACATATGGATACACACAAGTATATGTGTATATGTATAATATATACATACATGTATAATATATACATACATATATAATATACACATACCACACACACAACCAATAACCATTCCCCAAAAGATAAGTGGTCAAAGTATATGAACAAATAGTTCTTTAAAAAAAGTAACTGAAAACTATTAAAAACCACATGATCACTAATCACTAATAAGAGAAATGCAAAAGAAAACAACCCTGAGGTTTCACCTCACCCCCTGCAAATTGGCAAAAATTACAAAAGGTAGCAAGTCACTGCAGGAGGGGTTCTGGGCAGATGAGCACTGGTGCTTACTATTCATATGTTATCAGAGACAGCTGGATGCCTAGGAAGACCCCAGTTCAAATCCAACCGCAGACATTTACTAGCTGTATGACTTAAGATAAATCATTTAACCATTCTGCCTCTACTTTTCTCATCTGTAAAATGGTGATAATTAATAGCACCTGCCCCCAAGGATTGTTGTAAAGATCGATATTAAATATTTAAGAGATAATATTTATAAAGCATTTAGCACAGTACCTGGCACATAGTAGGCACTATATAAGTGCTACTATTGTTGTCGTTCTTATTATTATTGGTATTATTAGTGTATTATTGATGGAGCTATGAATTTGTACAGTCACTTTGGAAAACAATTTGGAATTATGCAAATTAAAGGACTAAAATGTCCATACCATCTGACCCAGAGAAATAAGGGAGAGGAAGAGGAAAGACCTCAAGGCAGCAGAGAGGGCAAGGAGATTGGAGAGAAGGGAAACAAAGGATGAGGGAAGGAGGGGACGGAGTCTCAGGGTGCCATTGGTAAAGGGAGGGAGCCAGGAAGGAATGGCAGCATCTTTTTGGTCTTATTCCCCAAGATTCCATTACTAGGCTTTTAATCCAAGAAAGTCATTGATAAGAAAAAAGTCTCCATATATACCAAAATATTTATAGCAGCACTTTTTGTGACAGCAAAAAAATTGTCAACAAAGTAGATGCCCTTCAACTGATTAATTGCTAAACAAAATGTGGTAAATGAGAATAAGGGAATACTACTGTGCCCTCTCTACAGCCTTTGACATTGTTGGTCACTCTCCTCCGTGACACTCTCTAGGTTTTCAGGACACCGTTCTCTCCTGGCTCTCCTCCTACTAATTTGGCCCCTCCTTCTCTATCTCTCGTGCAGGATCCTCCCACAGAACATGCCCTCTAACTGTAGATGTCACTCACGACTCTGTTCCATGCCTTTTTCTCTTCTCCTTCTCTACCATTTCCTTGGTGATCTCATCAGTTCCCATGAATTTAATAACTTACGTTGTTGTTTGTCCTTCACTTTCAAATAGGACCAATGACATCCTGGGGTGATGTCTTGACTCGTATGTGAATTAGATTTAAGTGAGACAGAGTTGCAAGTCATCAGCCTCACTCTCTTTCCAGAGTCATCAAAGTCCTATGGCAAGACAAAAATCAAGATGACTGGCCATGGGCCAAGATGCAGCTCAAAAGTGCCTGCTTTAGCCACCTCCATGGCCGTTGGAACAAACTGTTCTCATCTAACCATCCCAACTAGGGAAAATCTTTATTTTATCTTATTTTTGCTTTTTTTTGGAGGGGGGAAGGCAGGGCAATTGGGGTTAAGTGACTTGCCCAAGGTCACATGGCTAGTAATTGTTGAGTGTCTGAGGCCGGATTTGAACTCATGTCCTCCTGACTCAAGGGTCAGTGCTCTATTCACTGCACTACTTAGCTGCCCCCACTAAGGGAAATCTTCACATGCTTGGGGTAGACACCCCCATAACAGTGTACAATCAACCTGGTTTAGCCCATCTGCAGAAATGATTTACTGGGGTGAGGCCACTACACATGCTACAGCTTCTTAGGGCCACAAGTGAAAAATTAGTGCCGGGGAGACACCAAGGGTGGATAAGCAGCCCTGAAAAGGGCTCAGCAAGTCTTCACACAAGAGGTGCTAGTCCCTTGAACACCCCATACATCTTATCTTTATGTTGATGATTCTCAAATCTACATATTCTGCCCCAATCTCTCTGCTGGTCTCCAATCTCACATCTCCAAATGCCTTTCAGACATCTCAACATATTATGTAAAGTGTAATAGAACAAGAAATTACAAACCAAAATCAGTTTTACAAATCAATCTCAATTCCAGAAGAGAAAATAAAATCATGCATAGCCAAAATTAAGCTCTATGGCCCCATCTACTGGATGATGCACATTTTCCTAAGAGTAAACAACTTTTTTTCTAATTTTCATTAGGTCTTTAATTTATCTTATTGATTCAAATTCAGGTTAAGATTAAAAACAGAATTACATCTACAATGAATTCCAAAATGGGTTCAGTATGATTTTTCTTTGGAAAGATTACCCTCTCTCATATCACCAGTCTTCCTTCCTCAAAGGGAATAAATAAGAGATTTACACCAAATGATTATAGTTCAAAAATCCTGCTAGGGGAAAAAAAACACAGACATTTTGAATAACAAAATACTAGCACATAAGTCAAAACTACATTTTTACAATCCAGCTCCTTAAGCCATTAAGCTCAACTGTTAGATCATCAACAGCAACGACTGCTTTCTTTTGTCTATATCTCTAATGTCTCACACAGTGTCTGGCTCATAGTAGGGGCTTAATAAATGCCTACTGAATAACTGAAACCATTAAAGTTCCTTGAATTAGATTCTCAAATAAAATATGAAAAAGTTTCCAAAATATATATTTAAATTATGTTAAAAAAATTTATTCCCAATTTTCAATGAGATTGCCCACTCTTAGATACATTATAAGCAGCAAGGCAACCTAAAAAAGAATCAAGATTGGGCAAGTACTGGGCAAGATAAACCACCACTTCCACCTTAACTACTACCTCCACTCAGACCTCAATGGAGACAGCTCAGGAGTAACAATTTCTCCTTGATTACTTGCCCAGTTTCCAGTCTGGGTCTCACAGTCGTCACTGACGGATACAATGGCTTTGGAGAAGGAGCCTAACAATTTCTCCATCACCACCACCACCACCAGCAGACCAACTATTTCTAACAGGTAGGTAAGGTCCATGAGCCCTGGAAGTGGTAGCACCCCCCACCCCAGACAACCAGCCCTGCTTCCAACTCAGCCCCCACAGCTATCATCCCAGGAAGCAACTCTCATGCATGTGCAGCCTGGTACCTGTAGCCACAGGTCCTAAAGACCAAAAAAATAAATATTTAGCAATGTCAAATGGCTCACTATCAGAAACTAATATGATTTCATCAGTGGAAACAACATTAAAGAAGCTACATTACCATCTACTCTGCTACTGCACTGGAAGGACCACAGGACCCTCCCATCTAACTTACAACTAAAACCTCCTAGTCCTGACAATCTTACATTTTTAACTATATCATCAATGTTTAACACAGTGCTTTGAACACAGTATATAACTAATAAATGCTTTTCCTTTTTCATTCATTCAAACTATTTACTACTATTATTATTATTAACACAATGAGTAGATGGTCTCAAAGACTGACTCCTAAGTTATAGAGAGGTTCCAATTTGCATCAGTGAAGGGAGTACCTACACTGACCAAACCATGGATCCTTGAAGAACTGAAGCATTATTACCTCAATCTCAGAAGAATTAAAACTACAAGTGACAGAAAGTACATGTATGAACATGGGTAGGAAGTTTGTGACTTATTATAAATAATGATCTGGTTTCAAGAAATGGCATAAAAGACACCAAGGATAATGAAGCAACAACAATTCTTCAGGAATATACTGTTACATATAAAATATTAAAAGACCTAAAAGAGGGCCACCAATTTGTTTGGTTTATCTTCTATGGAAGATTTTTAGAAATGGAGGACAAGAACTGACCAGAATAAGAATTCATGGAGGAATTACGATATATTCAAAAGGAGGAAATGCCCACATCAATCAACTGATTGATCATCATCAACATGGATTCTCTGAATCCAGTGCTGACATAAATATCTTTCTAAAAGAAATTCAAGATAAAAAGGGAATGTCTACTATGTGCAAGTCGCTGTATTCAGTACTACTGAAGACTGAAAGATACATAAGGCAAGTACCTTAATTCACCTGCAAGTCACAAAGTGAATAAAAGGTTGTAGAACTAGAGATATAAGACAGACCCAAGATGGAAAAAATCATATCTCTATGTATAAATAATATGAGATTAAATGTTAAGTACAGACATTAAGAACTATAGAGGGGCAGATGGTGGTGCCGTGAATAGAGTACTGGCTGGCCCTGGAGTCAGGAGGACCTGAGTTCAAATCCAGCCTCAGACACTTAACACTTAGTAGCTGTGTGACCTTGGGCAAGACACAATCCCAACTGCCCTGCCTTTCCCCCTCCAAAAAGGCAAAAACAAACAAAAAAAAAAAACAGCTATAGGAATATGGTTAATAAGCAAGACGGCAAATTAGTCACTTTCCCTAAACTACTTCAACTCTCAAAAAAAAAAAGCAAATTAAACACCAGATGTAGAGTACTTATAGTTAGATCCCCCCCCCAAAAAAATCAGAACTCCCAGGAGGTAAAATCCTTAATACAATTAATAACAGAGGATGCTGATCCTTAAAGTGCTCACCCAGCACCTCTCCTCTACCAGCCTACACCCACAGGAGTAAAGATTATTGCAGGTTTCTGCAAGGGTCCATATTTCTGGAGAGACTCAACTGGAATACTCTCCCCCACACCTCCTCCACCCCTCAAGGAGTGAGAGACACTGAATGTGCACAAATGAAATGGAAGGGGCGGGGGTTGGGGACTTTAAAACATGATGCTTTTTGACTGGGGCCCAGGCCTAGGTTAAGGACTACCAAAATTGCAGAGATGCTGTTGAGAACTCTCTCCCCATCCCCCCCCCCTCAAAAAAAACAGCAGACTCCAATTCAGCCCAGACAAGACAACAAAAGGAGACCCAAAGGAGCTATGCAGGGGACAGTCCTATTCCTCCCCTCCTCCAGGCCTCTGGGCAGGGACTGGGGAACTCTATACTCCAATGTAAGAAGGTTAAGGCAGCCTGAGTGTCTGGCCTCAAGAGTTGTTCTGGGTCAGGAAAGATTCAGACTAGTTAAGACGTTAAGGTACAGGATCAGAATGAAATGATTTATTCACAAACTAAGATTTAACAAAACATGTTCATTCAAAGAGGGAGTAGACAGCCTTGATTTTATCAATAAACAGGAGAGTTCCTCAGTTAAGAGCATGGGGGAGGGGTGGAAGATGCAGAGAATTTGGGAAAAGAGGAGAAGGTCTAGATAGCCAGTGTCGAAATGGAGAGTTATTTAGGTAAGATTAAAAGGACTGTTGTGCAACAGCCTGGCTGAGATTAGAAAACATAATTTAGTAGTGGATTTCATAGTTGTGGCTTCCTCCAGCATCCTGCGAATAAGAGTAAGGTTAACTCAGGTTTGGAGTTTGGGGAGACATGAGTAGAATAAACTAAGAAAGCAAGAGAATTAAGAAGGGAAAGCAGTGTACACATAAAGTGATCAACCACAGGGACAACAAAAAGAAGGCAAAAAAGTAAAGAAACACAGCAATCATAGACTGGGAATAGAGGGAAAGAAGTCATGAGTAAATAAAACAAGTGTTCTACATATAATACTCAATGATTACTTCTGAATAACAAGACCATGGTTAAGGGTCAGAGTATAGAAGGCATATGAAGGCGCCTACATTTGGTATACAAAGCAATCTCCTAAGGTACGTATGCCTGCCATATATTCTATCTAAATTCTACAAAAGCCCAAAAGCCACAACTTTTTTTTTTGGGGGGGGGGCCCTCATGTAGTACAACTATCTTATTCTCTATCATATCTGAATTATTACAACATTTCTTTTTGAAAGAACTTTTGGGGAGGTAGAGCCAAGATGGTGAAGAAAAGGCAGAGACTCAAATGAGCTCTCCCCAAATCCCTCCAAATACGTTTAAATAATGCCTCAAAACAAATTCTAGAATGGCAGAATTCACAAAAGGATGTAGTGAAACAATTTTCCAGCCAGCCCAAGACAACTTAGAAAGTCAGCAGGAACCAGGTTAGAGCAGAATGCAATCCAGCACAGGGCTGCACAAGCACAAACCAGGTCCTTTGAAAACTAGGAGCAGGCCTTAGGGGCAACTAAATCAGCAGCAGCAGCAGCAGTTTCCAGACTTCTCAATCCACAGAGAGTAAGAGGATCAGAGGGCTGGTCAGAAAGAGATTATAGGAGTCCCTGTACTGGCACTGGGGGGGCAGGACTCTGTTATACTCCCCATACCTGGTTATGGGTTGAAGCCCTGGGTCTCAATTCCAAGACAAAGAGAAACACTAGCACACCACAGCTCATGGCTGCAGGGAAGCGGGATTCCTCGTCACAGTTCCAAGGTGGAAAAGAGTGCTTATGGTCATCGCAGATCAAAGCACAGGCCAGGAGAATAGTAAACACACCTCTCCGTAGATCATATCACCTTGGAAGAACCAAAAAATTACAGGTCCCCAGAATTACCTCTGAAAACAGCTGCACAAAAAAAATTATGAAGCTTGGGAAGGTGCCCCTCTGCCACTCTGAAAGTAGAACCCCACTTTAGCATAGAGTTAAAAGTAAAGAAATAGGCTTGAAAATAAGCAAATAGCAGAAAAAGATCCTGACTATAGAAAGTTACTATGGTGACAGGGAAGATCAAAACACAAACTCAAAAGAGGGAAACAAAGTCAAAACTCCTACATTCAAAGCCTCAGAGAAAAATGCAAACTGACCTCATGTCATGGAAGAGCTCAAAAAGGATTTTAAAAATCAAGTAAGAGAGGTAGAAGAAAAATTGGAAAGAGAAATGAGAATGCTGCAAGAAAATCATGAAAAAAGAATTAATGGTTCGGTAAAGGAGGCACAAAAAAAATACTAAATAAAATAACACCTTAAAAAACAATAGGCAAAATGGTAAAAGAGGTACAAAAATCTAATGAGGAGAAGAATGCCTTGAAAATCAGATTTGGCCAAATGGAAAAAGATATACAAAAATTCACTAAAGAGAAGAATGCCTTAAAAAGCAGACATGGCCAAGTGGAAAAAGAGGTACAAAAATCCATTGAAGAAAAGAACTCATTAAAAAACAGAATTGGCCAAATTAAAAAGTAGGTACAAAAGCTCACTGAAGAAAATAATTCCTTAAAAATTAGAATTGGGCAAGTAGAAGCTAATAACTTTATGAGATTAAGAAACAATAAGACAAGATCAAAAGAATGAAAAAGTAGAAGAAAATGTGAAATATCTCATTGGAAAAACAACCGACCTAGAAAAATAGATGCAGGAGACATGATTTAAGAATTACTGGAGTAGGGGTGGCTAGGTGGCACAGTGAATAGAACACCGGCCCTGGAGTCGGGAGGACCTGAATTCAAATCCGGCCTCAGACACTTAACACAAAACTAGCCGTGTGATCTTGGGCAAGTCACTTAACCCCAACTGCCCTACCTTCACCCTCCAAAAAAAAAAAAAAAAGAAAGAATTACTAGACTACCTGAAAGCCATGATCAGAAAAAAAAAAAGCCTTAGAGATCATCTTTCAAGGAAAACTGCCTTGATATTCTAGAATCAGAGGGTAAAATAGAAATTGAAAAAATCTACCGATCACCTCCTATAAGAGATCCCAAAACAAAAATTCTCAGGAGTATTATAGTCAAATTCCAGAACTCTCAGGTTAAGGAGAAAATATTGCAAGCATCCAAAAAGAAACAATTCAAATATCATGGAGCCACAGTCAGGATAACACAAGATTAGCAATTTTTATATTAATGGATCATAAGGCTTGGAATATAATGTTCTGGAGGGCAAAAGAGCTAGAATTACAACCTAGAATCACCTATCCAGCAAAACTCAGTAGAGTCCTCTAGGGGTTAAAAATGGACATTCAATGAAATGGAGGACTTTCAGGAATTCCTGAGGAAAAGACCAGAGTCAAACAGAAAATTTGACTTACATGGATCAAAAGAAGCATAAAAAGGTAAATAAGAAAGAGAAATCATAAAAGGATTCAATAAAGTTAAACTGTTTATATTCCTATATGGAAAATGACACCTGTAACTCCTAAAACCTTTCTCATTATTAAGGCAGTTAGAAGGAGTCTACATAGAACAAAAGCACAGGTGTGAGTTGAATATGGGGGATGATTAACTAAAAAATAAAGTTAAGGGGCGAGAAAGAAGAAGGCACTGAGAGAAGAGGAAAGGGAGGGTAGAATGGAGTAAATTATCAGATATAAAAGGCAGGAGATTTGACATGGAGAGGGAGATAAGGGAAGTGGCTGGAGAGGCGAGAAGTAGGAGATGGGAGCACATGAACCTTACTCTCATCAGAAACAGCTCAAAGAGAAAATAACACACACACTCATTTGGATATAGAAATCTACCTTACCATACAGGAAAGTGGGAGGAGAAGGTAATAAGAGAAAGGAGGGCCTGGCAGAAGGGAGGGAAGATTGGTAAAAGTTGAAGTCAAAATCAAAACACTTTTGAGAATGGACAGAGTGAAAGGAAAGAGAGCAGGGTAAACAGGGGGGAAATAGGATGGAGGGAAATACATAGTTAGTAATCATTACTGTGGAAAAAAGATTTCACAGCAAGTTCCTCCAATAAAGACCTTATTTCTCAAATGTATAGAGAACTCATTCAAATTTACAGAAATAAGAACCACTCCTCAATTGATAAACAAAGAATATGAATAGCTGGTTTTCAAAGTAATAAAAGCTATCTATAAGCATATGAAAAAATGTTCTAAATCACTATTGATTAGAGAAATACAAATTAAAACAAATCTTGAGCTACCACCACACACCTTTCAGATTATTTAATATGAAAGAAAAGGAAAATGTCAAATGTTGGAGGAGATGTGTGAAAATTAAAACATTAATGCACTGTTGGTCAAGTTGTAGATTGTTTCAACCATTCTGGAGAGCAATTTGAAACTGTGTCAAAAGGGTTATAAAACCATGCATACCCTTTGACCAAGCAATATCATTACTAGGTCTGTATCCCAAAGAGATAAAAAACAAAAAGGAAAAGGACGTGTATGTACAAAAATATTTATAGCAGATCTTTTAGTGGTGGCAAAGAAATGGAAATAACTGGAAATGGCTAAACAAGTTGCTGTATATGACTGTCCCTGAATACCATGTGCCATAAGAAATGATAAGCAGTATGACCTCTGAAAAACCTGAAAAGACTTACACAAACTGAAGCAAAGTGAAATGAGTAGAGCCAGGAAAACATTATACACAGTAACAGCAATACTGTATGACAATCTACTGTGAATAACCTAGCTAGTCTCTGTAATACAATGACCCAATACAATTCTGAAACACTTATGATGAAAGGTGCTGTGCATTTCCAAAGAAATTACTGGTGGAAGCTGAATACAGATCAAAGATACTTTTTCTTTATTTTTCTTGGAATTTTTTGTCTATGTTTTCTTCCACAGCATGACTTACATAGAAATGTGTTTTGCATGACTACACATGTATAATAACCTATGTCAAATTGCTTGCTTTCTCAATGAGGAGAGGAAGGGATAGAAGGAGAAAATTTGAAACTCAAGCTTTGAAAAAATGTTAAAATGGTTCTTGCATGTAATTGGGGAAAAATAAAACATTAAGTTAAAAAGAAAAAAAATAACTTTTGTATTGACTTTAGTATAGAATGAAAATTCATGGCTCAATAACCACAATAAAACATTTTACTTACTCCACCCATTGTAATTCCATGAATAAGTGCAACATAAGGCTTCTGACAAGTACCTACAAGAAATATAGCTATAATTAATTTCAATATTTGAAAGCTTCAAGTTTTTTGTAAAACACAGAGAAATATATTTAAAGCACAAATATTTGCCATATAAATGGAGAAAATTAGAGAAGCAGTCAACAAGAGTGGTTTGAAAAATATGGATGTTATCAATTCATATTATTTCATTAAAAAAATTAGTGATACATTAGTTGCTATTCTTTTTGTTAACATCTACTAATGACTGTAAGGTCAACATATAATGGAAACTCTTTATAATAATGGACTGGAGAACCATGTCTACCATTCACTTTTTCTATAGGTTAACAATGTTCTACATATGCTCGTTGAATTGACTTCTATAAGGCATTTTACCTTAATTGATATGTTTCAGGAGAAAAATCTGTGTGCACACATGAAGTTTCCTCATTATGTCAAAATGGGAATAATGATACGGGTACTTAATAAAAGTTTAAGGCAGTATAGAAATACAAGTTATTCCTATGTATATTGTTAATGTATTTTTTGCTTAATGGGAAGATCTTTCCCATCCATTAATAGGCCCATGTGACCTGCTTAAGTCACATGGAAGCCTAAGTCACATGAGTATGAGTCACATGAGCCGGAATCACAAGGGTTGTGATGCTCTCTGACCCTGAAGAAGTGTATATTTATTCTGAGGTTAGCATTTTGCTTTGGAGCTCACACATGGGGAGAGTGTTTGGGTGATGCAGCCAGATGAGACTCTGGGTAGCCGTTAAGGAGTCCCTCGGCATTGAAAACCCAGATATTGGTGCTTCTCTCTCTGGTAACCATGTATGTATGTAATGGTCAGACAGTTGGATCTGTCTGTTGATCTGTGATGTATGTATTATTTGGTCAGATGGTTAGAAGCCTTGCCTGTTTGTCTTTATACTATTATTTCTGCTTGTAATTTCTGTGTGTATTTTCTCTGAAGTTCAGGGTGCTGACTTTCCCCCCTGAACTAAGTAAATTATATATATATGTTTGATTAAAGTAAGACTGTTGACCCCTTTTGAGTTGCTTTTCTTTAAAAAAGTAGACCAAAGAACCTGTGCTAGCAGCCCTCCTGTGTGCTGGTGTTATTAGTCATACAACTTCACAGCAGCTACAAGTAGCATTGCTGTTACACTATGTCCCACGGAAAGAGACTTCAGTTTTTACCTGCTTGTTTGCACTGTCCAACTAAACACGCAGTTATTAATAATTCTCAATGCAGTATATTAAGCTAGATACTTGCAAGTGAACAAGTTAGTCTTTTAATAAAATACTAGCCAATGCACAAGGATTTATTAAATACTATATCATACTTTAATTTTTTTAAGTTAGATATGCACCTTATTTCTCAATTCTGCTTTATGACAATGCACAGCACACATACCAATGGCATAGTTCAGAGTATACTCTTCTCTGAAGAAATCCTGAGCCAATTTCTGTTTTGCCTTCCCTGCCTCAGATATGACTGAAAAAGAAAAAGAATAAAATCTCAAATAGAATAAGATGAAAGTTTTCTGACACCAAATATTCAAAAGTTATATGATTTTGTCATAATAACTGGTGAAAAAACTCTAAAAGGATTAGCCACATACTCTTAAAAACCAGAAGACGGCTCAGATGTCATCTAGCTGAACCTCATCATTTTATAAAGAAAATGTAAAGGATCATAGGATTTGGAAGTGGAAGGATCCTTAATCATCTTTCATTTTAGAGATGAGGAAATTGAGGATCTAAAAGAGTAAGTAAATCACCCAACGTCACACAGACAGAAAGTTACAAAAGGTCTGATTTAAACCAAGGTGCTCTGAATTCAAATTCACTACAATTGACCACCATACCATACCACTTCAGACAGATAGGGATAATTAGAAAAAATCACTTGCCCAAAGTCATACAGTTAATCAGTGGCAGAGCCAGGACTAGAACCCAGGTCTCTGGGATTCCAGTCTAGTGGTATTTCCACTGCATCATGTAGTGCTCATCCCTGATTCCTGTCTTACTTAGGTTCTGTTCATTTTTCTTTTAAACTCTGTAATTCCTCCCACTAGGAACCACCTATTTCCTACATGGTCTTATCTCCATGCAACCTTTAATGATGAGATCAAAAATGCCCATGCTTTTGACCATGGTACCCCCTCTTTAAATCCTACTAGCAACTATTACACTCCAATATAGTATCTGAAATTAAACATATTTTAAAATTCTGACTACAAGGAAAAAACTACTATCTTCAGAATTTTTGGTATTATGTTTATAACCTAAGAAGGTTATAGGCAAGAAATAAGGACTATTCTGCATAGAAAAATTGTCATATGCTAACATTATTTGTGATAACAAAAAGACAGAAACAAAGCACGTACCCTACTACTGAAAAGTGCTTAATTAGATTGTGGAATACATATGTAATAGAATATTACTGCATACATGGAATGAAGAATTCAAAGAATTATGGGAATATATACAAAATAATCCAAGTGAAAAAAGCAAAAGCAAAATAATAACACACAAGCCACAAATATGTAATAAAAGTATTAAAACAGCAATAAGACTATTATTTAAAGCAATAGACACAAATGGTACATCCTTTTAAGATTAGTACAGTTTTTCATTCTTCTACAAGCAAATAAGAATTAATCATCACCAATTTGCAATCAGTTTTACGCATTGTCTTAACTGTTTTATTGTATTTTATTTGTTTTGTTGAGACAAAATTCATCATTCTGAAAAATAATATTGTTGGTTATTTATACTAATTTCTGATTAATCCTTTAGAATTTATTTCTGTCTTCTTATTCTAATTCGTGATTCCTTCTAAGCTTTAAAATGAAATTTGGCATCTGCTACTTTCATCTTACCTTTCTTTGATCAGTCTGAAAGCATTTTATACATCTGCTCCCTTTTGAATCAACCCTACTGCTGCTTCTCTTATGAAAATAACAGTTTTGATTCTGAATAAAAGTTCTGTTCAAAAAAGACATTTCTGTACTCTAAAAAAGTTTGGTTTGAGCCTTCATTGTAATATTTCCCAAATTAGTATATAGATACAATGTAACATCAAAACACATATAGGGTACTCCAGACATACAGATTTTTTTTCAATGTACTTGGAAAAATAAGTGGGTCAAAAATATCAAGAGGAAAAATAAAAGGAAACTTGCCTTGCCAGATTTTAAAATATAAAAATACAGAAACAGAACCAAAATTGTATAGTTTGTGACTGAAAAACCCAAGATTATGATAATGACTCATATTTATATAATACTTCAGGGTTTACACAGCTCTTTCCCCACAAGTCCTGGGAAGAAGTAGTAGCATTATCATTCTGTTAAATGGCTCACCTAAGATCATCACCCATTCAAGAGCTGGACCTCAGTCCTCCTGAACTTTATCATACTACAATGCTTTCCCAAAGCATAACCAGAAACTATACAAAACTTTGGAGAAAAGAATCATATTTTAATAGAAGTTTTAAGGAAAACTAAATATCAGTATGATGAAAAATTAATTTAGATTCATTTCTATAGTCATACATTTAAAAAAATCTAACTGATCAATGATCCAGTAATTTCTGAACATTCAAAATCTGAGATGACTCTATCATTCCTTTTTTCTACCAAATGAAGAAAAAATTTTATTAAGCAAATAAGACATCACTAGAAACAAAATGGATTCTTCTATTTTTTTTTAAATAGCACAATGTACCCAGAATAAAAATAAAAGGACCGCGTAAATAATATATTTCGGATACATGTATGTGATAAAAAGCTGAATCTCTAAGAAACTTACATGAATTTACAAAAAAAAATACCCATTCTCTTCTGAAGAAGTGTTCAAAATATATCAGCATAGTAATACTAGGCACATAATCCAAGGAGATCAAACACACAGGGAAAAGTCCAAAATACACAGATTTATTTATAGAAGCACATTTTATAGTAACAAATAACTGGAAGCAAAATGAGTACCTATCAACTAGGGAAAGAAAAGCTGAACAAATGGCTCTATATGGACAAAAGAGTATCATTGTGCTGTAAGAAACAATAAGAATTCAGAAAAAACTTGGTAAGACTTATGAACAGACACACACACACAAAAAAAATAGAACCAGGACAACTATTTATATGATGAGCACAATAATGTAAAATAAAAAAATACTGAAAAATATTAGACTGATCAGTGCAGTGACCAGCTGTAACTTCAAAGGGATGTTGAAGCATATCTCACACTTCTCAATAGAGCGGTATCTTCTGACACTGCCACCACCATGGCATAGGCCCTCATCACCTCCTGCCTGCACTACCATAATAGCTTGCTGGTTGGTTTCCCTGCCACAAATCTCTCCTCACTCCAGTCCCTCCTTCCAGTCAAAGTAACCTTCCTAAAGCACAAATCTGACTACGTAACTCCTCTATTCAATAAACTCCAAGGGCTTCCTATCACCTCCAAATAGAAAATCCTCTATTTAGTGTTTTAAGCCCTTCATAATCTATCCCCCTCCTACCTCCCAGTCTTCTTACACCTTACTCCCATCCACGTATTATGTGATCTATTAACACTGCTCTCCTTGCTGTTCTTCCTATAACATGCTCCACCTCTCAACTCTGCATTTTCACCTGTTGTCCCCCATGCCTGGAATTCTTTCCTTCTTCATCTTCGCCTCCTTAGTTCTTTAGCTTCCCTCAAGTCCTAACTAAAATCCCACCTTCTGCCAGAAGCCTTTCCTGATCCCCCTAAATGTCAGTCTTCCCTCTGTTGATAATTCCCAATTTACCATTTATATGATACACATATACACACCCACATATAATATATATGTGTGTGTGTATGTAATATGTCTATGTTTGTGTGTGTGTCTAATTTGTACAAGTCTGTTTTCATGTTGTCTCCTCCATTAGGCTGTGAGCTCCTTGAATCAGGCATTGTCTTTTGCCATTCTCTGTATTCCTAAGGGTTTTGCATATAATATATACGGAATATAATATATGCTTACTGGAATATAATAAATGCTTACTGACTTATCTGTATATGATAACAAAAAGTTTTTCAAGGAGCCCTGATCTCAAATTTTATATTTTATCCCACTTGAACTAGATATTACATTTGAAGGATCCAAGAAAAGAGGTTAACATATGTTGTCTGAGCCTACAACCTAACTAGCAATTGAATCAAGGAGGGACATAGCAGACACATCCTGTGATCACAATGATATAGCACTATAGGTTAGAGACAACTGGCATTAAAAAATTAAAGCTCTGGGGAAAAGGGGTTAGTTTAAAAAAAAAAAATCAGCTCCCTGATAGGCCAAGTATCTCTTGCTTCATAATAACAGACTTCCTACTGACTATTATTACAGATAGGCACAGGAGCCCACCACCATGACCAGTCCTGCTTTAAGCCCAACCCTCATAGCCCTCATCCAGAAAAGCAACTCCTAAGGAAAAGGGGCCAACAATCCCCACCAAGTGCCAATCAAATCCCACACATAGGACAGAGAGACTAGCCTGGAAGAAACAGGAAGGCATCCTAAGAAAGAAACAGGAAAAAGCAAGTGCCAAACAAGTCAAAGCACAAAGTCACCACCTTGACCACCATCATCTCCCCTTAGTCCCATACTTACTTTCAGCCCTCCATTTGGGGAAGAACTTATGTGGAGAAGAGGCCAGCCAACTAAAAATCAACTACCACACACAGAGTAAGATACCCTAACAGGGACAGGTGGCAGCATATGTCAAGTAGGTCAAACCACCCCCACCATTTTCTTTCAGATCCAAACAGAGAAAGCCCATTACCTTGAATCTAAGAGCCTTGGGAAGAGCAATGCTTACAGCTCATTGTGCTAAGCCATCTTCCTGGGAAACAATATCAGGGAAGATGAAACCTGGCAACAGCTCCTGCAGGGGCTGTAGTCAGAGCTACCGAAGATCTAAAAAAGAAAGTTCTAGCCACCAAACTCCTTAACACTCTCAAACAGTTGAACATCAAAAACTGATGGGATTTTATTAGTGTAAATGACATTAAATGAGCTAAATACCATTTGCTTTGCCAATGTACCCTAAGGACTTTGGGATGTTTCCATCTGACCTGTAGTTAAAATATGCATATGTATTTTCTCCCCACTAGAACGTGGGCTCCTTGAGAAAATGAACAGTCTTAATTTTTTACTTCTATCCCCAGTGATTTGAACATAGTAAGGTCTTAATAAATGCTTTATTCAGTCATTCACCCTGGAATTCTGCTACCATGATTATTTTCTTGCCTCCATCTCAGTTTCTTGGATTTTTGAACTCCCAAAGAAACTTAGTACTTAACTGATTGCCCAGTCTCCTGATTTTAGGAGTGCATGGATCCCGATTCAAACCCTACCCTTCTTTTTTTTCAGAATTTATTTATTTATTTTTAGTTTTCAACATTCATTTCCACAAGATTTTGAGTTCCAAATTATCTCCCCATCACTCCCCTACCCTCCACCCCAAGATGGCAAGCATACTGATTACTCCTATCCCCCAGTCTGTCCTCTCATATATTCCCCCCATCCCTGCCCTTACCCCCTTAACCCTTACTTTCTTGTAGGGCAAGACAGATTTCTATACCCCATTGCTTGTATATCTTATTTCCCAGTTGCATATAATAACAATTTTTTGTTTTAATATTTGTTTTGAAAACTTTGAGTCCCAGATTCTCTCCCTTCTTCGCTCCTAACCCACCCCCACTCAGAAGACAAGAAATTCAATATAAGTTATACATATGTAGTTATGCAAAACATTTCCATAGTAGTCATGTTGTAAAAGACTAACTATATTTCCTTCCATCCTATTCCACCTCCCAATTTGTTCTATCTTCTCCTTTGACCCTGTCCCTTTTCAAAAGTATCTTCTTCTGACTACCCTCTCCCCAATCTGCCCTCCCTTCTATCATTCCTCCCTTCTCCCCTTCTCCCCTACTTTCCTGTAGGGTAAGATACCCAACTGAGTGTGTATGTTATTCCCTCCTTAAGCCAAATCCAATGAGAGTAAGATTGATTCATTCCTTTTCCCTTCCTGCTCTTCCCCTCCATTGGACAGTTTTCTCTTGCCTCTTTTTTTTTTTTTTGCTTTTTGGAGGGCAATTGGGGTTAAGTGACTTGCCCAAGGTCACACGGCCAGTTTTTGTGCTAAGTGTCCAAGGCCGGACTTGATCTCAGGTCCTCCCAACTCCAGGGCTGGTGCTCCATTCACTGCACCACCTAGCTACCCCCCTCTTGCCTCTTTTATGTGAGATAATTTACCCTACTCTATCTCTCCCTATCTCCTTCTCCCAATATATTCCTCACCTCTTAATTTTTAAATATCATTCCTTCATATTCAACTGATCCTATGCCCTCTATGTATACATGTACACATATATACATATATATGTACACATACATATATACACATGTACATACATATATATGTACATATATATGCCCTTAACTATCCTCATACTGAGAAAAGTCTTGAGTTACAAATATCGTCTTTTCGTGTAGGGATATAAACAGTGCTACTTTAATAAATCCCTTATGATTTCTCTTTCCTGTTTACCTTATCATGCATCTCTTGATTCTTGTATTTGAAAGTCAAATTTTCCATTCAGCTCTGCGGACACTACCTTCTTTCTGAGGAATAGTTTGCCCCTCCACAGCCCTGGCATTTGCCCTAATCATCAGCATGTGCCAGCCTTTTCCCAGCAGGAAATAATAATGTCATGAACATTAAAAAGAAAAACAAAATCCAGTTTTGTAAATATAGATTTCACATGGTAATATATAGAGAATGTTTCAACAAATAAATTATTCAGCTATTCTTTTCTACTGGAGGGTCCTGCAAAGTAAAAGCTTACAAGCAATATTTACCAGCATTTATCACCACTAGTTAACAAAGTTATACTACACCAACTTCTCTAATCTCAGAAGAAAATTTATAGTTAACAAATTAGGAAAGTTTGTTAATAGTCCTTTCTAGCTAATCTTGTTTACATCCCTACACATGAAGAAAATTCTTTTAATTCTTAAGAACTGTATCACTATTAGTACAGTTAAAATGTGTATATATAGGTAGAGGGTATGAGTATAAAGTGACTTTGAGGGGGATGATGTAAAAAAATAAAATCAAGGAGTGAGAAAGAGTATTATTCTAGGAGGAGAAATCAGGAAGAGGTAGAATGAGGGAAATTATCTCACAAGTAGAGGCCAAAAGACCCATTACAGTAGAGGGAAAGATGGGAGGGTAGGCAGTGGGCATTGCTTGAACCTTATTCTTGTCGGAACTGGCTCGAAGAGAGAATATCAGACACAATCAGATAGAAATCTATCTTACCATAAAGGAAAGTAGGAAAGAAGAGGATTAAGAAAAAAGGGGGCGGGGCGGCCAGGTAGCACAGCGAGTAAGAGCACCAGCTCCAGTGTCAGGATGACCTAAGTTCAAATGCGGCCTCAGACATGTAACACAAAACTAGCTGTGTGACTTTGGGCAAGTCACTTAACCCCAATTGCCCTACCTTCCCCCTCCAAAAAGCAAAAATAAATAAATAAATAGATTGTTTTAAAAAAAAAAAAGTACCTTGTGGAAATCACCACAGAAAAGGAAATGAGGAAGGCAATGTCACATTTGATCCCAAGTTTTGAGAACCTGTGCAATGCCCAATAGTGCATACATCCTATTCATAAGTAATTGTGGTTATTTAATAATGAAACAAAAAAAATTATTTTTTTCTTTCAATTTATGTGTATTATTTTTTCAAATGACTACTAAGTTGTTAGGACATATTAAGTTCTTAGGAACTAATTAGTTAGTGAACTGAACTATTATGTATTTATTTTAGCCTAGGGTCACTATGAAAAAATTACTGAGATGATAAGGGCACCATAAAAAATTTAAGAATCTCTGACTCACCTTATCATAAATTTATCAAACTCTAAAATCATATTTATAATTACAGAATATCATGTCTCAAATACTTTTAAATGACCAACTACTTTCACTTTAATAAAATTGTAGTGAGTTATAAACCCAATTTTGTAGATTTTAACTAGAGGAATTTATATACTCAATATAAAGAAGTATACAAAAATATATTAATTTCAAGGTTACAACCAATATAACTCTGAACTGGTTTCCAAATCATTTTATACCCAATTTACTGAGAAAAAGCAACACATTCACGATAGCAGTTCTTCCCCATCATCTGAAAAAAATGACAAAACACCATATTAACAATACTACCTGAGAGCCAAGGATTATAGCTCAAATATCTTCTCTGATGGCTCTCTCTTCTGTAATCCTCTTCTCTATCTCTACATAGCACTAAGTTCACACATTGAACTGGACAGTTGAGACTTTAAATCAAAAAGGCACATTTTTTAAAGTGTTTCAGCTTAAATATAAAACATACAATTAAAACTTACTATTGCTCAAACTATAAAGCACAATTATATCCATCACTGTTTAAAAATCTGTCCATTACACTGAAAAATGTTTTGAAGTAAAAAGCAAATTTTTTTACCTCTGACATCGCCTCCAGCACAGAAAGCCTTTTCTCCAGCTCCCTTTATTATTATCAAAGAAGTTTCTGGTTCTTGTTCCCATTTCTATTCAAACACAAAAGAAGCAGCTAAGAATAGCAACTGACATTCATCTAACACTTTAAAGTTTCTTTTTTCTGTGTATATTATTTTCCTAGTAGAGCATCAAGTCTTTGAAGGCAGAGTCTATTTGATTTTCTTTGGTACAAAGAAAGGTATTATGGGAGGAAGGATGTTCTTATATTTTTAAAAATCAATACAATTTTTTAAAAAATAAAAGAGCTACAAACCTTTAACTGTGTATATATCTGTTGTATCATAGAGAGAGTCAATGAGTTCAGAGTCTTTGGTCTGTTTAATGTTATCACTCCTGCACAGCCTTTTCTTTCCAAGAATACCTCTGGTTCTGAGTCTGTGTGCTTAGACATTCCCTTTATGGGCAAAAGACAAAAAAATTTGTAATAGTTAGGATTTTTTTTTAGTTTTTATATGTATTACAATATAATTATTTTATTTCTTTGCTGGTTGTTATAAATAAATAGAATTAGGCACTCTCAATAAAATGAAACTACTGAGTTAACAATACTGTATGCAATTAGGATAGCATTTGCTACATGGATTCAGACAAACACTGAAGTATTTAAGCAACTCTCAACTGCCTTAAAGTCTTATAATTTGATTGTCATTTTTCACTGCTCAGCAAGAGTATGACACTGAATACACCAGCACCTTTTAGGATTACAATCTGTGAACTCTAAGTCCTGAACTTTGCTGTGCTCAACTGCAGGATTCGTGGCACATTTTAACAATTGTACTCAACACATTCCTTCTTCTAAATGCGAGGGTTACCAATATTACATGGAAAAGAATTACAGTACATGATTGAAATAAACTTTTAAAATTCAATACTGGAATGCTAATGAAAACTACAGAGAGAACAGCAAACCCACACACCAAGAAACCAAGACAAAAGGTCAAAAGTATATAAAACTAAGAAATGAACTAATGATTTCTTTAAAATGTGGTTGGATACTTTAAATGTTGAAAAGGGTTTTTTAAATCCACTTTGTGGAGAAAATTGTAAGGGGAATGGAAGGCAGTATTAGTGATTGCCCCAAAAAGAAGAGAATAAGATGAAACATTTAAAAATGCACAAAAGAGTGCATTAGGATATTTGAAAAGGGATACAGATAAACAGAATAGGCAGAGTATTGCCATATTAACTTTATTTTATTCTTTTAAGAGAATATTCTATACATGATTTCACATATTAAGAAATCCAAAATCAGTGCCTAACTAATAAAAAGTATTATATATCCAAAAAGCATTGAGCAATGGATTGTACTTAACAGTACAGTATTAATAAGCATTTTAATCACTTTATTTGCATGATTCTAAATTGCTTTCCAAAAATAATTGTACTGATTCACAGCTATGCCAATATTTTATTAGTGTTCTTGTCTTCCCACAACCACTCCAATATTGACTATTCTAATACTTTGACATCTTTGTTAATTTGCAAGAGTTTTATTTCCCTCTCCTGGCCTCCCATCATTAAACTGCTTTCCTTCTTATCCTAAGTGTATTATATAAATCAGGATGACTGGCTCAGTCTTTTTTAATACATCTCTTTTTTTTTATCCCACTTTAATGTTTTCCCCATTTTTTGAAAAATTCACTGTTATTCTAATTATTTTAAAATATAATTATTTTTCAATTTGAGAATTTTTTATCTTCATAATTCTGTAGCTTAATATATATATATATAGTCATTCACAGTTGGGCCTTTTCTTTCTTATATGTTGTATATTTCTACTCATAGTCTTGTCAACTCTAGGAAAAAAAAGGCTGGGTTTTTTTTCTGGTTAGGTACTTAAATATATTGTCTAACTTGCATTTTTCATTAGCTTCTGGGAACATAATACATCAAATGTTTGTGCCAATTTTCTTTTCTAAATTTGGTGACTTTGTCCTGTATATCTTTTAGTTGCTTTTCTAGTTGTTTATTCCTTGTCTTGTTCTTTAGTTTTATTTTTAACTACTGGTCTTTGCTTAATTTCTTTTATTCTGTAATTTATAGTTTCTACAAATGATTTCAGTTCTTGTGTTTCATTATTTCCTAATTGTTCCTTCACCACTTGTGTTTGGTATGTTCAGTTTTTGAAATTATCTGGACTCTTGCTTTGGTTTTTTTTTTTTTTACATGAGAGGGGGCTAGATCTGTGATAGGCACTGAAAGAGCAATAGATTGTAATATATAGAACAGTATTAATAAGCATGGCTTAAAAAACTATGTTTATGGTTTCTACCACATTTTATTTCTACTGTTTCATTGCTGTAAGGCAGTGTCAAATATTTGGCCTGCATGCTGCATTGTGGCCTACTATACTCCTAAACACAGCCTGAACCGAATTAAAATGTAACTGGGAAACATTTAACAACATTAACAAAAATACAACAGAATATAGATCAATTAATAAACATTTATTAATCACCCACTATTCATCAGGCTCTGTGTTAGGTGCTGATAATGTTAGATATTGTTAATGTGTTTTTTTTTCTGAGTCAATATGCAGCCTGCAAGTATCCTTCTTTACAATTTCTTGACCTCTGTTTGTACTTGAATTTGACATCACTGGTGTAAGGAACTCCTATTGAGGAAGCTCCCTTTGCCAATAGAAACCTACAGGTTTTAGTCGTGGAGGGTTGTTGTTGTTTGTCCTTCATTTTCGAAGAAGACCATGACATTGGGAAGGTGATGTCATGACTCGTAAGGGAATTGGATTTAAGTGAGGAAGGCTGTCCATCGTCACCAGCCTCATTTTCTCCTCAGAAGCCCTCTAGGGCCCTCACTATGAATGACAAATATATATATATATATATATATATACACACATATATATACATTTATTTATTTATTTATTAAGCTACAGAATTATGAAGACAAAATTTCTCAAATTGGAAAATAATTATTTTTTTAAATAATTAGAATAAGAGTGAACTTTTCAAAAAATGGAGGAAACATTAAAGTGGGATAAAAATGCAGATGTAAAAAAAAAAGACTGAGCCCTAAAATTATAAACTCTATGAATGAGTTCAAATCATACTTCTTGAAAACACTAAAATGTATTTTAAGACCTGTAAGAAGTTATCCAAAAAAAATAAAAAGCCACCATCATCAAAGGGATGCTTATAAGCAGACAAGGAAAGCTAAAGTTACTAAACATAAGTGAATGACAAAAATAATAATATACTTTAAGCAGGTTATAATTTACAGTTAAGTGATGTATATGGTTATAAGAATAATGAACAAAATTTTTTCTAACTTTAAAGACCTCAAGCTTGGGATAAAAATGTGTATTGTGATAAACATAAAAGGGTTAAAATAAACATCCCTAAAATACATACATTTTTCTTAATAAAAAGGAATTTAACATAAATGAGAAACAACAAAATAAAAGGAAAGGAGCTGAGAAATGCAAAGGTAAAACTCTGCTTTCTCTCATTTAAAAGTGTGTTAAACCTAAGGTGAAAGTTGACATGTCATAATGGATAAAAGGCATGCCTTATAGAGAAGATCTAGGATCAAGTCCTATATATAATAAATACTAGCTGTCTGACTATGGGTGAATCTCAGTGCACTAGGTCAGAGGTGTCAAGCGCAGGCTGACCCACATTCTGGCAGCACTCTCAAGGTGTGGCCTGAACCAGATTAAAATGTAATTGGGAAATATTTAACAAAAGAAATGAAAATATATTAAAACAGAGAGAGTGCTAACATGTAGTTTTCTAAGTCAATATGCAACTTTCTGGGAACGTTAAGTATAATGTAGTGGTCCTGTTTCTAATCAAGTCTGACACCACAGTCCTAAGCAACTCCCACTCTATAAATTACAGACGAGTGGCCCATCTTCATGAGTAGAAGTTTTCACACTGGAGGTTCCATACAATGATTAAATCACACATCCAGAAACCTCAACCCACGTCCTCCCCAAAAAAGAACTCAGGTTTAACTAGTAGTAATTAAAAAGGATCAATGTCTTTCTTATTTAACAATTTAAGTAGATAAAGAAAATTAAGACAGATTTTAGTGTCTGTCACCATAACTTTTTCATGATGGGATTCCTTTTTTTTTTTTTTTTGCTCATTCTTCCCATCTTACTTCCTGATTTTCAACTTTGTGTTAGGGCCAGACAATGCATAATTCTGGAAAGAATGGTTGGGCAACATTTGGTCCTATTTTGTAAGCCTCTTGTATACTGCTACAGTTTTCTTGGGGTATTGAGCAATGTTATCCCAGGATCTCAGAGAGAGTTCAGGTAAGAGATTTGAAAGCTTTCAGTGTGTACAGAGGTCTGATACATGATGAAATCTAAGCACTGTCCTCTTGGTCTGAATTACAAAAGTTCTTGAAGTAGGATTGGTGG
The DNA here is from genome assembly GCF_028583685.1 of Petaurus breviceps papuanus. Taxonomy (NCBI): domain Eukaryota; kingdom Metazoa; phylum Chordata; class Mammalia; order Diprotodontia; family Petauridae; genus Petaurus; species Petaurus breviceps. Next base: position 21,478,817 of record NW_027187348.1, on the reverse strand, counting down.
GATCTGAGCAATACTTTGTGGGCTTGCCCCTGACTGGAACTCCAGTGGACAGCTGCTAGACTCAGCCATCATCAGCTAGACAGAAAATTCTGCAGGTTCAGAATGAAGTGGCAGAACTATGGACTCCCCTCTCTACTCAGGGCTTCCTGCCTTGGCTATTCTGCTGCAGGCTTCAGATTGAACTAGATCTGAGACCCAGCTCCACTCCCAGGTCCAAAGATACACAGCTACTGTTTGTTTCTATACTTGCTCCTCACTGAGTGCAGAGCCTAGGGCCTGACCACTCCCTACCCTGAACCATTACTCCTAGGCACAAGTCCTTTCCTCAGTCCACACTGGATCTGAGACCCAGCACTGAGAAGTAAACCAAAGAGCTGGAAATTGACACCTGTTCCTTCTCCCTATTATGTCATGCCCTCTGTGATGACTCTGGGATCTTTCCGTGCTCTGGTATACTGACTCAGGGTGGTCCCCGTTTACACTCTCAGCTACAATGTTCCTTGTGACGATTCCTGGTAAAGCCCATCCCCAGTCTGCAAACATCTCTCCCTCCTGAAGCCAATCTGGGCTGGAAAAAACACGTGTGTGATTTTTTCTTAGATGTAACAATCAAGATATACTCTAGTGATTTTCTAGATCTTTTGTGGAAAGCAATTTGGATTTGTGCCCAAAGGGCTACAAATCCATGAATACCCTTTGACCCAGCAATACTACTACTAGGTCTGTATCCCAAAGAGATGACTAAAAAAGGGAAAAGGAATTACATGTCACAAAAATATTTATGGTAGCTCTTTTTGTGGTGGCAAAGAATTGGAAGTTGAGGGGATGACAATCAGTTGGGGAAAGGTTGACTATGTTGTGTTATATGAATTATGATGGAATACTATTGTACTATATAAGAAAAGAAAAGGGAGGGTGGAGTCAAGATGGTGGAGTAGAAACAGGACCTCCCTGTGGCTCTGGATCCCACCACCTCCAATCCATTTAAAAGGGGACTCTGAACAAACTTTGGAGCTACAGAACCCACAAAATGACACAGAGAAGCTAACTTCCTGCTGAGGACAGCCCAGCAGGCTGGCAGGAAGCGGCCAGTACAGCACTGGTGAGCTCAGCTCCACTCAGAGATTTTAGCCTCAGGGCAGGCCTGACCAAACACCTGCTGGAGGGACTCCAGATCACCAGCAGCTGTGGCGATCCAGAATTATCAACACATAAATGCTAAGGACAACGTGAGAGATCAGTGCAATGTGGACTTTGTAGTTGGGAGTGCATCAGCTTTTGCCCCCAAGGCAAGAAGCCACTGAGGGCTGCAGTCCAGCCACCATGGGGCAGCTTCAGCTCCTGGCCTACAGAGTGTAGGGGGACCAAGACACCAGTCTGCAGGGTAATCACTCTTCCTTTAACCTGCTTGGACCTGGATTGCGGTCTAGGGTGGAGGTCCTGGGCTGTGTGACCAGCTTGCCAGAGCATGTGGAGGCTTTAGAGAGGGCACGCAGCTAATACCTCCAGCAGCTGAGAAAACCCCAGCATTTGGAACAAAGCTCCCTTGTCTGGTGGCAGAGTCCTATTGTGGCAAAAAAAAAAAAAAACAAAAACAAAACTAAAAGTCAAGTAATTGAGTGGAAACATGAGTAAACGAGGGAAGCAAAGCAAACAGAGGAACCCAACATTAAACTCCTATTTTGGGGACAAAAAGGATCAAAGCATGGAACAGGAGGAAGACAACGAAGGCAGAACTCCTGCACCAAAAGCTTCCAAGAAAAATACAAGCTGGTTACAGGCCATAGAGGACCTTTAGAAGCAGATAAGACAAGTGGAGGAAAAATTGGAAAGAGAAATGAGAATGATGCAAGAAAATTATGAAATGAGTGAGAGTCAACAGCCTGACTGAGGAAAATAACACCTTAAAAAACAGACTAACTCAAATGGCAAAAGAGGCTCAAAAAGGCAATAAGGAGAAGAATGCCTTAAAAAGCCGAATTTGCCAGATGGAAAAAGAATCTCAAAAGCTCACTGAGGAGAATCATTGCTTCAGAATTAGATTGGGGGCAAATGGAAGCTAATGACTTTATGAGAAATCAAGATGCTGTTAATCAGATACAAACAAATGAAAGAATAGAAGGCAATGTGAAATATCTCATGGGAAAAACCACTGACCTGGAAAATAGAGCCAGGAGAGATCATTTAAAAATTATTGGACTACCTGAAAGCCATGATCAAAAAAAGAACCTAGATATCATCCTCCAAGAAATTCTCAAGGAAAATTGCCCTGATATCTTAGAACCAGAGGGCAAATCAGAGGTTGAAAGAATCCATCAATCACCTCCTGAAAAAGATCCCAAAAAGAAGACTCCTAGGAATATTATAGCCAGGTTCCGAAATTCCCAGATCAAGGAGAGAATATTACAAGTAGACAGGAAGAAACAATTTGAATATTGTGGAAACACAATCAGGATCACTCAGGATCTGGCAGCTTCTACACTGAGGGATAAAAGGGCTTGGAATATGATATTCCGGAGGGCAAAGGAGCTGGGATTAAAACCAAGAATCACCTATCCAGCAAAACTGAGTATCATGTTTCAGGGGAAAATATGGTCATTCAGTGGAATAGAAGACTTTCAAGCATTCTTAATGAAAAAACTAGAGTTGCATAGAAAATTTGACATTCAGATACAAGAAGCAAGAGAAGCATGAGAAGGTACAGAGGGAAAAGAAATCATAAGGAACTTATCAAAGTTGAACTATTTATATTCCTACATGGAAAAACGATAATTGTAACTGATGAAAGTTTTCTCAGTATGCAAATAGTTCAAGGGAATAGAAATATATATATATATATATACACACATATATACATATATATCTATATCAGAGGGTATATAGGCATATGAATACATATGTGAATGTGTGTATATATGTTTACAGGTATACATAGATAGAGGGCACAGGACCAATTTAATAGGAAGGGATGATACATAAAAGGTGAAATTAAGAGGTGAGAGAGGAATATAATGAGAGGAGATGGGGTGTAATGCCAAGCAAAGGCAACTTCCCAAGGTTGAAAATACCAGCATAGGTGCTCTCCATTTTATTCACTGAAAAATTAAGAACAGAGAAGATCAAAATATGACATCATTCAAAATACAGCATTTACTAAGTGTGATTCAATAATCTCCAAGTACTACCCTACCCCTGGACATTACATTAATTTAATCAATAACAAAGTCCCTCTTCTAAATACTACTCCACCCCTAGACTGTACATTCATTTAGTCCATCACAAAGCCCCTGTTCTCAAATGGAGATTAGTTTCCAATCATAAGTAAAGTACATTCATTTGTTCAATCACAGAGCACAAAAAAGGTCAAAAGTTCCCCACTCTTGGATCACAATTGAATTTACCCCAGAGTTACAACAAGCTTAAGCACAGCATTTAATACCCAAATGGAGGTTTTTTTTTTCATCTTGACAGGAGGCAAGTTCTCAGCAATCTTTGTTCCTGGGGAGACAAAGCTTATTAGCAAGACCACAAGATACACTGTCAGTGTCTTCATTAATTCATTCTCTGTCTGCAGAACAGTTCTAGGACCCCTGAAAACATTAGCAAAACCCTCTTCCAGGATTTCTGTAAACATACAACAAGAAAATCTTTCTTCAGGGCTTCTGAACCAACAGCAAGGTTTCAAGACCTCTGCAACAACAGGACTGTCTTTCACCAGTGGACAAATCTGGCAAAACAACATCAAAACAGACAGACAGTACCAGCATAACAGCCATATCTCCTCAGTCCTTGGCAGCTCTGGGTGGCAGCTCTCAAAAGTCCTGGGCAATTCAAAGTGGCCCTCAGCAATCCTCTCAGTCTCTCTCTGCCTCCAAAGGAGCTGCTTCCAAAAAGTTCTTCTGCCTCTCTCTTTTTTTGTGTCTCTCTAAATTTACATCACCAGCTCCTCCCAGTTCAGTCCTCTCTTTTCCCGTCAACAAGTCCATCCCACAAGTGGGATTCACAAGTTCTGGGTTTTAACACAAGCAATTTGAAAACCAAGCCAATACAGGGGGATCTTTATATTCCATTACTATTACATGGGCAGAGACCGAATGGGGTAAACTATCACATATAGAAGAGGCAAGAGAAAATGGCTACAGCGGAGGGGAAGAATAGGAAGGCAAAAGGGAATGAGTCAACCTTATTCTCATTGAATTTGGCTCAGGGAGGGAATGACATACACATTAAATAGGGTATTTCACCCTACCAGAGAGTAGGGGGCAAGGGGATGAGAGGGAAAATGATGGAAAGAAGGGCAGGCTGGCGGGGGAGCAATTGGAAGCACCCACTTTTGAAAAGGGATGGGATCAAAGTAGAGAATAGAACAAGTGGGAGGTAGGATAGGAGGGAGGGAAATATAGTCAGTCTTTTAAAATATATTTACTATGATAATGTTTTGCATTAGCTACAAATGTACAACCTATAGTAAACTGCTTATCTTCCCAGTAAGGGTGGGTGACAAGGGAGGAAGGGATTGAATCTGGAATTCAAAGTTTTAAAATCAAATGTTTAAATGTATGTATATATATGTATATATTATTATTATTAATACTATTTTCCACGTAATTGGGAAATAAGTTATACAGGCACTGGGGCATAGAGATCCACCATGCCCTACTGGAAAAGTCGAAGGGGACATGGGAGAAGATATGGGAGAGAGCTGATTGGAGGAGAGGATATCCTGTGGGACTGCTATTTTGGGGCAGTGGGTAGGGAAAAACGGGGAGAAAATTTGTAATTCAAAATCTGGTGGAAATGAATGATGTAAATCAGAAGTTAATAAAGCATTTGAAAAATGAAAAAAAAAAGAACTCTAAAAAAGAGAAAAGAAAAGGAGGATTTTATAAAAACCTGGGAAGACCTATATGAACTAATGCAAAGTGAAGGAGAAGAACCAAGAAAACATTGTACACAGCAACAGCAATAATGTATAATGATCAATTATGAAAGACTTAGCTACTTTAATCTTTTTTTTTTTTAAGCAATCGGGGTTAAGTAACTTGCTCAAGGTTACACGGCCAGTTATTGCTGGGTGTGATGCTGAGTATCTGAGCCCAGATTTGATCCAGGTCATCGCGACACTGGAGCTGGTGTTCTTACTCACTGAGCCACCTGGCCGCCCCTAAGCAATTGGGGTTAAGTAACTTGCTCAAGGTTACATGGCCAGGTGTTTCTGGGTGGGTGCTAAGTGTCTGAGCCCGGGATTCGATCTCCAGGTCTTCTCAACACTGGAGCCGGTGCTCTTACTCACTGTGCTACCTGGCCGCCCCTATACTTTAATCTTTAAACTGATACAAGACAATTCCAAAGAACTCATGATGAAAAATGCCATCCATCTCTAGAGAGAGAACTCATGAACTGTGAGTACAAACTGAAGCTTATTTTTTTTTCACTTTCCTTATTTTTCTTGCTTTTGGGAGGAACATAAATGATATGAAAATAAGTTTTGCATGATTTCACAAGTATAACTGATATATTGCCTGCCTTTTCAATAGTGGGGTGGGGGTTGCTAAGAGTAAGAATGTGGAATTCAACAATTTTTTTAAACTAATATTTTAAAAAATAAATAATAGATTGACCAAGACATATGATTCTGGTTTCCCAATGGCTTTGATTCCTAACTTACCTATTCATTTCTCTAGTTCTCCTATTTATGTACTCCTTCCTGCTCCCCTAAATTTGTTATTTCTAGCTACCTCCCAAGTTCCCTGCTTAATACAGATGATCTCCTATGGATAACATCGCACACACTAGGGGAAGACAGGGGAGGGGAGGACAGTGGAGAACAAGGGAGGATAGGGGAGTACAAGGGAGGACAGAGGAGGACAAGGGAGGACAGAGGAGGACAAGGGAGGACAGGAGAGGGCAGGGGAGGGAAAGGCAGCCTAAAAAATAGTTAAGATCAATATCTTAACAGTCACATCCAGAGAAAGAACTACAGAGTTTGAACATAGACTGAAGCAAATTACCTGCTCTCTTTTTCTTGTTTCGTTTTGTTTCCTCTTTCCCATAGTTAGTTCCATCAGTTATAAATCCTTCTTTACAACCTAATGTTTAATGTGAAGTTATCTGCAGATCCTATATTTGATTGCATGCTGCCATGGGGAGTGGCAGGGGGAGAAAATTTGAAACTCAAGGGATTGTGGAACTGAATCTTATAAACTAAAAGTAAACAATAAATTAACTTTAAAAAAAAGATATAGTGACAGGCCAGGGTAACTCACTTCTTCCCCCACCTCCATCCCCAACCATCATATAAATTAGTCTAATTCTTTTCCTAAACTCCAAGGAAGCTGACCTCATACTTGATTGGCCTAAGATGCTTAATCAAGTCATCATTTATTAAGTGCCTACTATGTGCCAGTCACTGTGATAAGCAGTGGAGGCAGATAGGTAAAATCAGTTCCTACTCTCAAGGAGATCACATTCTAATAGGGGAGACAATAAGCAAACAGTTACATACAAACAAGATATGTACAGGATATATTATTGCAGATAATTTCAGAGGGAAGGCATTATTAGCATTAAGGAGGACTAAAGAAGACTTTTAGCAGAAGATGGAATTTTAGTGGAAGGAAGCCAGGAGGCAGAGATGAGTAAAAAGAAAGTTCCAGGCATGGGAGACAACCAGAGAAAATGTATAGTCAGGAGATGAAATGTCTTGTGTGAGGAAGAAGCCAGTGTTACTGGTTTTGCTTGAAACATATTGAGTTTAAGGTATCTGATCTACCCAGTTGCCTTCATCTAATTTCCCCTTATAAGATAGCCCAATCCTAAAAACAGCACATATATAATAAATGTTAAGGTTTTACAAGTCAGTACTTACTAAATGTTGCAGTATAATCTGTGTCCTCTTGAAAGAACTGAACCTAAAACACAAAATATTAATAATAATAAATATTGTTCATTAGTTTCATTTAATTGGTAGTTACTTTATTTTTTTTTTTAAAGCAATTGGGGTTAAGTAATTTGCTCAAGGTTACACGGCCAGTTATTTTTTGTGTGGGTGCCAAGTATCTGAGGCCAGAACCGATCCCAGGTCTCCCGACACCGGGGCCAGCACTCTTACTCACTGCACCACCTGGCCGCCCCGGGTTACTTTATTTTACAAATCTCTTTTTCTCATCTCCAACAGAGAATAAAACTTTGTTTTAAAAATGAATCCAACTCTCAAACTAAACCTTGCAATAAAATTCTCCTTAAAAAATATTTGTTGAAAAATCATTTATGTTCATGAACCCAAACCTGGACCTGAGGAGGGTATGGGAAAATGATTAACAGCTTTACAATTTGTACAATGCAGAACAGTGGAAAGAACACAGGCTCTAGAGTCAGAAGACCTGGGTTCAAAATCACCTCTGAAGTTCACTACTAGTGTGACCATGGGAAAGTGAAAACCTCCCAGAGTCTCAGCTTCCTCATATGTAAAATAAGCTATGAAGGCCACTTCAGCCCTAGATCAATAATTCTAAGACAAGTAAACCATACACCTAAAATACAAGTGCATGAAGAGTGTTCTTGCAAAGGCACGTTGAGCTGTGCTGAAGTACTGCAAGAGCTACTGATTCCTGTGCATTTTTTTTTTGGCTATAAGTGTATTTGTTGTTACTTGTCCTTCATTCTTGAAGAGGATCGATGACATCACAGGATCATGTCTAGACTCACACATGAATTGGACTTCAGTGAGGCAGAGCTGCACAAAGTCATCAGCCTCACTCTCTCTTCCAGTCACCGAAGTCCAGCAGCAAGACAAAAGTCAGGACTACTGGTGATGGCCTTGGATGCAGTGGATGACGTTGGCACCTTTGATGTCTGACCAAGCTCCAGGCACTCCACAGCACCTGCTCCAGCCACCTTCATGGCTGTTGGAACAAATTGTTCTCATCTGCTGATTCCAACAGAGTAAGTCTTCACATGCTTGGGGCAAACACACCCAATTCACAGACAAGTGTACAGCCCATTGGTTACCCTCAACCTAGTTTAGCCTAGCCTGCCAGCCAAGACAGTTTACTGGGGTATGGCCACTGTGCATACTACGGCTACTTGGAGCCACAGGTGAGAGTTGAGTGCAGGTATATATATACACCAAAGAAGGATGAGCAGCCCTAAAAAGAGCTCAGCAAGTCCTCACACCAAAGGTGCTAGTCCTCCCTGAATTCCCATACACCCCAGAAGAGATATTTACAGCCTATAAAAATATTTTTTAAAGTTATCATATAATTACTCATGATGTTTTCCTTCTATCTTTAACAGCATATAATCTCCAGACTTGGGAGAAGAAAAAAACAACTCCCTCTGCAGGCACTCTGATACCTTTTGCAATCTACTACAGCTCTCAGAGGCAGTATACTGTATATGGTACAACAGCTGGAAAGAGTGCTGGGTTTGGGGTTGTTAGAGACCCAAGTCTGAATCCTACTTCTTACACTTTCTAGTACAAAGCCAGAAGCATGTCCCTTAACCTTGCTGACTTTCAATTTCCGCAATAGTAACACGGGGATAGTAATAGCTATGGTACCTGAGCTGTATTCTGAATTGTTGCGAAAAAAAAATAACATGTAAAAGCTTTATTAATATATATATACACATATACTATATAATATAATGTTTATATAATAAATGCCCTATATAAATGTCAATTATAAAAATATCTATTAGCTTGAAATTTGTACCTATTCAATTCTTGCTTAGATAATAAGGCATTTCCAATGCCTCCTTTAAAAAAAAAGTCTGAAATCAAATTGGGGAAAGCCTGAAGCTTTGAAAAAAAGCCTACTTTTTGAGCATTTCAAGGGATTTGGTTCACAATATATAAGAACCTACCATGTGAATTTTTCTTAAAGATAGAACCATTTCTCTCAAAATTGTGTAATTTATTTTTATGAAAGTAGACCACTAATTAGGCTTAGGTCTTGAACTCTTTCTTGCCAAAAACTCTGCAAGGTAAAATAGTAAGAGAATAATAGCATTTTTTTTTTTTTTGGCTTTTTGGAGGGCAACTGGGGTTGTGACTTGCCCAAAGTCACATAGCTAGTATGTCAAGTGTCTGAGACCAAATTTGAACTCGGGTCCTCCTGACTCCAGGGCCAGTGCTCTATTCACTGTGCTACCTAGCCACCTTAATAATACCATTCTTTAAACACACACACACACACACACACACACACACACAATTTGGTTAAAATTAGTTCCTTGAGAGCAGCAACTGTGTTTCACTTTTATCTCTGTATCCCCAGCACCTACTGCTGGTTTTCAGTGCACTGAATGATGTTTATTCAATCAAACAAAACTCTGCCAGAATACAATTGCAAAAAAGTTACAGGGGGATTTTTGTTTTGTTTTGTTTCTGCATCATTTTACGAAAGGAAAAAACCCTGTTTTGGAAAATAGCAAAGATAAAATTTTGGCTTAGAAGGTTTTTACATGTAGAAATTTATATACTTTGAAATATTAGTATATTGTCACTAAATACTTCTAGAACTTGTTAGACTATTGTTGTTTTCATAAATTAATTTATGACAATAAACTAAAAGCTACAAAATTTAACAGTATATGCCAATATTAAATTAAATCAGTAGAGGGCAGTATATGCCTAACCAGTATGGATATGTGCCTATATTCCTAACTAGTACCATTACGTGTCCATACATGCTGAGTCAGTCTCTAACACATAAAGAGGCTGTGTCATGTATAACCTATATCAGATTGCTCACCAGCTCTGGGGAAAGGGAAAGGGGGGTGGAATAGAATCCAGAACACGAAACAAAAAAAATGTAAAAAATTGTAATTGGGGAAAAAATTAAATATTATTTTAAAAAATAGGTTGTGCTCAAAAAATATACCTGAAGGATGGCTCTATGTAAACTAGCCACCACTCTCTTTGTATCTCAACTCCCTGTCTTCCACTGGCTTTCCCCAAAGTCTGGAATGCTCTCCCTCTTTACTTTTACCTGCTGGCTTCCTTCAATACTCAGTTCAAATCCCACCTTACAGTTGTGGTCTTTTCCAGTGTGCCGACACCCCCGCCCCCCGACCTGCTAGTGATGTCCCTGGGAGATAACTCCCGTTTACACTGTATATAACTTGAATGTTCATATCTGTTTGTACGTTGCGTCATCCTTCCCCATTAGAAAGCCAGCTTCTTGACAGTCTTTTTAAGGACTTAGTCCTTGACAAGGGCTGTTTTTGTCTTTCTTGGTCTCCCCAGTACTAAGCACAGTGACTAGAACATAATAAAGATTTAATATATACTTATTTAATGACAACCATTTAACTTCTCTGGACTCAGCTTTCTTATGTATAAAATGAGAGTATTGTATTAGATGACCTTGTAGACCCCTTTCAGTTCTAAAACAGATCCTATGAAATTTTTGAAAGTGCCTTTGCCACAACAATCAGGTATTAGAATAGCAAAGCAGCCAATACAATCAAATTCAACCCAAAGTCAAAACAAATTTTTATTGTGTCTATATGTACAATGCACTGTGTTAAGTGGACACTAAGGATAGAAAAAAAGCATATTACCTTCTACTAGAATGGATATATCTCACACATACACAAAAGTAAATACAAAGTAATTTCAGGAGAAGAGCACTCACAAATCAGAAAATCTTGAGGGGAGATATATCCTGAGCTGAACCTTAAAGGAAGCTAGGAATTCAAATACTACCAAGAGACCAAGGAGGAGGAGAACTGGAAAAAAGACTATTGAATCTGGTTGTTAGAGTTTCAATGGGGTTTGGGGTGGGGGAAATTGGAAGGATAGAGACCAAATTGCATAGGGTTGAGAGGAGAGCAAAGGCATTGTTTTTCCAAGTTCAGGGGTGATAAGGGAGAGAGATGGGCCAGTAGCTGGAGAAAAAAGAGCATGAGATCACAGATCTAGAGCTGGAGGGGGTTTCAAAAGCCATTTAGTTCAAACTCCGTATTTTACATATGAGGAAACAGAGAACCAAGGAAGCTAAGGGAGTCAAGTTTATTCAGGATTGAGAAGGCCTAAATATGTCTCTAGAAGCTAGGGGAGAAAGGTGAGAAACATTGACACCCCGCCAAAATCTATTTAACCTATAATATACCCGAGAGACCATCCTGTTCCTGTGACCAGCATAAAGGCAGGTAACAGTGCTTACAAGTTTGGCAGAATGCATAGAGTTGAGTGGTTTCATGTAGGACAGTATTCTTCTTCTCTGTGAAACATGATATTAAGTCATTTCCCAGGGTATGAGGTTGTAGCAGTGCACTGAAGGGGAGAAAAAGATTTGGAGCCATCCCTGCAGGAAATGAAGATTTATTATGTTTGATCAAGAGCTATCAACATGAATTCTAAAGTCCTAAGAATAATAGTAGGGAATAGGGGAAAAGAGGGAGACCATGAGTCCAGGTACCAGAATCATTAAGAAAATTCTAAGAGTGGTCAGTAGAGAATAGTTACAAGAATGAAAGGGGGAGAGATCCCGATTACCTGGGAACCCTCTTTCCTTATCTTTTTTTTATGAGAGGTTATAGTTGACATTTTACCAGAAGGGGCAGGAAAAGAGAAAGCTCTAAAATAAGGTGCTAGATTGAATGAAGTTGCAAAGTTGTTTATTTTTTACTAATGACTTCAAAATTTTAATTTGCTAATCGAAGCAAAAGAACTGTATATTCCAAAACTTGTGTATTTCTATTGATGTTGCCATTTCAAATTACTGTGACTAAATTTATATGAACTTTGATAATCTGAATACTCCATTTAAAACTTCTTTATTTTGTTCAAGTAAGAGAACAAAAAACTAATCTCAATTTCTTCTTGTTGTATAACTTTTGAGTTCATTTTATCACAGGATGCAAAAATTAACCTAACACTTGGAAAATGTTAAGTACTAGGATCTGAAAATTCAAAAACTAGACTCAGAATTTTTCCTTTTCCAGAATGATTAACAGTATTGTGGATAGGAAGTCCTAGCTGCCAGGGGAACCAGGGTTCAATTCTTGCCTCTAACATACATAGTGACTATACACCCCTGGAAAAATCATTTAATATTTCACTGCTTTACGTGGCTCTCTAAGTCTGTAAGTTGCAGAGATGGTAGTGATCTTCATTAGTAGAGGGAGTTTCCTCACTTGGGAATTCCTTATACCAATGGAATCATAGGTCTACTACCTACCCCTATCTCTGTCTCCCAGAAAGATCTTGAGTTTTTCAATGTGACTTAAATGACAGACTCACTAAATCCAAAGAGACCACCAATACCTGACTAGGGAATCTTATGTACTATATTTCTAGATTATTTTTAATAAAGTCCCAAAATTTTAAGTAAAAATCCATCCTAAGTGAGTGCTTTATAAACATTATCGCATTTGAGTTTCACAATACAACAAAATAAACACTATAAGTATGGATATTATCATCTCTATTTCACTAATAATTGAACTGAGGTTCAGAGAGGGTTAAGTGACTCACCCATGGCTATCTAACAAATGTCAGAGGTGAGATATGGACCCCAAGTATTCCTGACTCCAAGTTTGGCATTCTATCCATTTTGCCACACTACTACCCTATACAATCATATAGCAAGTACCTGAGCTTTTCTTTTTTCCCTCCCCTACACCTTTAACCCCCAAAAGGGCAGAGAAAGGAAGGAGAACAAATGCTCTTTCAGTGATTCTGTGGATTCAGGTGGTATTAAAAAAGCAACCAGCAAAGAATGCAGAAAGAACCACAAGGAAGAAGGAAGCTGAGTGTAGAAGATGGCAGTCATAAGCAAAGGCACAGCACAGTCTCAAAGACACAGCTTAAAAACTGGCATTGAGAAGTACCTGAGACAGTGACAGCGGCAAAGGTCAGATCAAGACTGAAGTTTCTAGGATACCACCTATTAGTATTCCTTTTTCAAGGACTATTAAGATGCAAGGAAGGTACCTGCAAGTTCAGTATGGAAAGAATGCAGCCTATAACCATTCTCTAGATGTCCTGTAAAAAAAATTGCTTGAAGTTCAAACACCTTGATAGACTTGCAGAATAATGAGTGTTTTGTAGAAGAAAAAGTGAAGAGCCCACACCCCCAAAGCAGGGCTAAAAAGCTAAATTTAGATGTTCTTGAGGAAAAGTCTGAAGGTGTCCAAGAGCATGACTATTGAAAAGCCCCATGATAGGAACTGAGGCAGCTAGGTGGTACAGTGGATAAAGAGCTGAACTTGGAGTTAGGAAGATCTAAGTTCAAATGTGTCCTCAGACACTTAGTAACTCTGTAACCCTGAGCAAGCCACTTATATCCTTTGTCTATCTCAATTTCCTCAACTGGAAAATGGAGACAATTATTTCACAGGGTTTTTGTGAGGATAGAATGAGATACCTGTAAAGCACTTGGCACAGGGACTGGCACACACAAGGTGCTAAATCAATGTTTGCTCCCTCCTTCCCTTGTAAGTAAAAGCATTTTTGGCCGTGGGTTACAATAATTACAACTCACATTTGTACATCCCTCTGAGGCTTGCAAAGTGTTTTGCTCAAAACACTGTGAGGCAGTAAGCATAAATATTATTAACCCCATTTTACAGATGAAGAAATTGAGGCTCTGAGAGGTTAAGTGATTTGCCCATCTACTCATTCTCCTTAGCTAATCAGATTCATTCTCATGACTTCAATTATTAACTAAGCAGATGGCTCCCAAATCTTCTGGCAGTTCTAGTAACTAAATCTCCCTGAATAAGAGTCAAGCAAGACTCTAGTAATACTGAATTCTTAGCTACAGAATATGGCATATGACATACCATATTACACAATGTGCCGGGATATTGTGATTCAGTCATTTTGGTCATGTCTGACTCTCTGTGACCCAATTTGGGGTTTTTCTTGGCAGAGATACTGGAGTAGTTTGCCATTTCCTACTCCAGGTCATTTTACAAATGAGGAAACTGAGGCAAACATGGTTAAGTGCCTTGTCCAGGGTTACACACCTAGTAAGTGTCCAAGGTCAGATTTGAACTCAGGAAGATGAGTTTTCCTGACTCCAAGTCCAACACTCTATCCACTAGCTATACCACCAGTATGTTAAGTATCCACAATATAAACTTTTTTGAAGAAATTTGTTTAACTAGGTAACCTATATTTTGTTTCAAACTGTATGGAAATAAGTCTTGAAAAGTTTATTTGTATTATGATCTGGGTGGAAAATAGACCTAAGTGAGGTAAGTAGGAATACTAGAGTGCTATTTCCAGAAAATGGTGACTGTATTCTCCAAACCAAAAATCAAGACACAATGGTATGACAAAAAAATTTTATTATTTGATCCCACTGCCACAATTGTTAATCTTTTATAACAGAGCATACACAGCAGGGTTTGTGAGCATCTGCTAAAGACACATAATCCAAGAATACCTAAAAGAGTTTTTATGAGTAACTTTTATGTTTCTTCAACCAGTTCTCCATTTTATGGCCCCTAAATATTTTATCATATTTACTAACTTGACTTATTCCATTATTATTTGCTAAAATATTAAATTTATTGGGCATTTTGATGGCTCATGGGGCTAACAGTCCAGAATATTTATTTGAAATTCTACAGTTAACAGAAAGTATATAACTCCTATTTAAAAAGCAATTCAGGAACCTTAAACCCTTACAGAACATTACCACAGCTAGTCAAGCTTAGAGCCTAAGAGTAGCAGTACATATATGGTAAAAAAAAAAAAAAAAGTTTGGAAAAATAAAACTGAAAAAGAGTTTATGCCAATTAGACTTAGAGGATTTGGAGTCATTTGAGGATAGAACAAATAACTGGTCTTGAAGCAACAGAAAGGTGCCAAAACCCTTCCCTGAATCTCTCCAGAGATAGAATAAATCCCTCCTTCCTCCACTTCTCACGCTCATCAGTACGAAGTAACATTTGAACCTAGAAACTATTTCCTGATGCTTGTTCATTACGTTTATGTTCCTTGGTAAATAGAAAGTAAACTGAATTGCCCTGCATTTTATTGCTCAACTATTATATTTTGATTTTAGTAAAAAAGATAAATTACTATATGTAAGATAGAGGTAGTTTCCTCACTTAATCATGCATTAAATCTACTGAAGTAATCGCACGAATTAAGTTATTAAGCATGTACTGTGTGCCAAACCCAGAGGATATAAAGAAAGGCAAAGAAAGCCCCTAATCTAAAGGACCTCACAATCTAATGAGTGGAAGAAAATGCCAACAACTATTTAAAAACAGAGACATACAAGACAAATTGGATAGACTCAACAGAGGGAAGGTACTAGAATTAAGGGGAATCAGGAAAGGCTTCACATAAAAGATAAGATTTTAGCTAAGGAAGGAAGTCAGGAGGCAAACAAGTAAGGGGAAAATTGCAGGCATTGGAAAGAGCCAAGAAAAATTTACAGAGTGAAGAGATGGAGTGTCTTATGTAAGAAAACAAGTCAGTGTCATTGAATCACAGAATACATGGAGAGGGCTAATGTTTAAGAAGACTGGAAAGGAAGGAAGGGTCCAGGACATGAAGGCTCTGAATGCCAAACACAGCATTTCATGTTTGATCCTGGATGTAATGCAGAGCCATTAAAATTTATTAAACAGTTCGGATCCCATCTCAGACACTTAACACACACACAAAAAAAACCTAGCCGTGCAACCTTGTGCAAGTTACTTAACTCCAATTGCCCTCTAAAAAGCAAAAAAAACAAAACAAAACACATAGAGATGGTCCAGTTTCCCAGCCATTCAGGGCTAGGTTTAAACAATGCAATAAAGTTTAAAAATAAATTTATTAAACAGGAGGATGACATGGTCAAATCTGCACTTTAAGGAGATCAATTCGACTATTAAGTAGAGGATGAGTAGAGACTTGAGGAAGGGAGACCAAACAAAAGTTTACTGCAATAGTACAGGCATGATGTGATGAGGGCCTATACCAGGATGCCAAAAGAGAGGAGGTGTATATAACAAATGTTACAAAGGCAGAAATAGGACCTCACAACTGATTAAATATGGGAAGAGAGAAAGAGTGATGAGTTAAGTCTGACACCTGGATCTTGAACTTGGATGACAGATGAGGGTGGTGCCCTCCACAGTAAAAGAAAATTCAGGAAAAGGGGATAGTTTGGAGGAAATGATAATGAGTTCATTTCCAGACATGTTGAGTTTAGGATGTCTATGGGACATCCAGTTCAACACATCCAATAAGTAGCTGGAGATATGAGTCTGGAAGTCAGGAAAAAAGTCAGAGCTGGATAAGTAGATCTGAGAATCTTCAGTCTAGAGATCATAATTGAATCCATGGGAGACGATGTAATCACCAAGCAAAATGATATAGTGGGAGAAGAGGGCCCATGATTGAGCCTTGGGAGACATCCACGATGACCAGATGTGATCAAGATGCTCTAGCAAAGGAGACTGTGAAGGACTCAGACAGGTAGGAGGACAAGGATGAATTGTCACAGAAACCTAGAGGGAAGAGTATTGAGAAGACAATGATTAACAGTATCAAAGAGTACAGAGAGGTCAAGAAAGTTGAGGACAGGGAAAAGGCCATTGGATATGGCACTTAAAGAGATCACTGGTAATTTCAGAGAGAAGTTTCAATTGAATGATAAAGGTCAGAAGCCAAACTCTAGAAAGCTAAAAAGAAAGTGGGGGAAAAAAAAAAAAGGAAGCACAAGAAGTAGTTACAGAAGGCCTTCTGAAGGACTTCAGTAACAGGAGGGAAAAGATATGGGATGTCCAACTGGTTAAGCTGGAAAGATCAAGTGAGGATTGCTCACCTGGCAACAACCATTACAGGTGATGGCAAACTACCTGGACAGTGTTTACAAGTCATTCTAGGGCTTGTCCAGCAGCTAGTACTCCTTTTAAATAACAAATATCACTTCATTTTTTTCTCTCAAAAAAAAAAACCACATAGCTACTATGTGTTCAACACTATACAGATAATGAAATATAAGAAATAGCTCCTATCCTCAAGGTTACATTCTAGTGGGGGAAACAAATCTGTTCTGTCCTGAGGGAAGGGAGGGAACAAACCTTTTATCTTATGACCTGATTTAGTGCTTCACCTTAAATTTTAGAAAAAAAATGATTACTAGTAATGTTTCCAATAAACTCTGCATATGTATAAACATGCAAGATGAAAAATACATTTATGTGTACTTTTTTTTTTTTTTTGCAAAACCCAGCTAACCCAGTTTCTAAGGATAAGTCTATGTCTCAATACATAACCTTGACCTAATGTCTCTGTTACTTCAAGTTACTGCTCAGGATTAAATATAAAGCACCCCTTCAAGACCCAACCAAAGGGAAGATATTTGTGGCTCCAGATCCATCCTAGTTAGATGTCTTAGGGATTGGAACTAGGCTTGTGATTTCATTACTTCTTAGATAAGGAAACTCTCTACCAATGCAACTTAGAGTCTTAAGGGTTTCCTAGTGCACTGAGAGGTTAAATGAC
This sequence comes from Petaurus breviceps papuanus, assembly GCF_028583685.1. Classification (NCBI taxonomy): domain Eukaryota; kingdom Metazoa; phylum Chordata; class Mammalia; order Diprotodontia; family Petauridae; genus Petaurus; species Petaurus breviceps. The sequence goes on along the minus strand of NW_027187348.1, from coordinate 21,461,350 downwards.
TTGCACAGGGTCACAAAATCAGTATAAGTCAGAAGCAGAACTTAAACAAGCCAGGTTTCCTGAACCTGACACCAGGTCTCTACCATTCTGCCTCTCAGATTCCACCTTACCAGGGAATTTCCTTCTAAAGACCTGGATTGACATCAAACCATCTGAGGCTATATCGCAATTAATCCTTCTCCAAGTCACTAATTACCTCTAATAAACTCATCATCAGTCTTTTTATTTTGCTGCTTGTGCAGTTATGTTCTCACAACTTTAAAAACTGTTTGAGGCAACAGATCATTACAAGTATTTCACTTTCATGACTCACTAACTTCTGTATTAGTTCAAATGAAGGGATAACTCAACTAACTTGGAATGATTAAAAAAAAAATAGTATAGTAACCCACCAAATCGGCCTTCTAACCAAAAGAACACCCCTTTCCACCCATCAAGGAAGGAATTTCACCTATGACCCAATTAGCCTCTCAAAGTCTGGCTGACTGATGCTCCTCATTTCAAATGAGCAAGCACAGTTGCAATTGGTATATTTTCCAGAATAGACTGAAGATTAATACAATACAGATTCATTTCAGCCTACTAGAGTGGGGAAGACAATTTTACAAAAAAACCTTCCTCTGCAGAACTCAAAATTTTTTCATTTAAAAAAAATGAGTGTCATGCACTTTTAAAGTATTTTTAAATAGAACAGTATTAAGATTCTTCCCATTTCTTCCATATTTCAAAACTGTTTTGCTATTTAAAAGCCCCATCAAATTTTTCACACTATCCACCTGAAAGTAACAGTCTAAAGTAATTGCAGTTCACTGTGATACAGCGAAGAAAAGATGGATTTCAAATCTAATTACCTTGGTTCAGGTTCCAGCTCTGCCATTTACTTGTATGGCCTTGGGAAAGTCAAGTGGCCTTTTCAGGCCTCAAGTTACTCCTAAAGTGAGGGAGTCAGTCTAGATAAATCTTTAAGTCTCTCCCAGGTCTGTATCCAAGATTTATGATCTTGCTAGAACAAGCAACAGACGAATTTATTTTAAGGGATGATGCAATCATCTTGTCAAACTAGTTCTATAGTCTAAAGGGTTTGGAAATGATCTCTAGATATCCCTCTCATCTACTATTCTCCTTTGCTAATTTCATTTATTCCCATGGCTTTAACTTACTTCTAAACAACTCGCTCCCAAACACTTATCTCCAGACCTCACCTACCTGCTGACTTCTAATCCTGCATTCTGAACTCCCTGGTAAAATCTCCACCTGTATGTTACAAGCCCTTAAACTCAACAAGCCCCAAACTGATCATTTTCCCTGCCAACTGCCCATCTTCCTACCTGTCATATTTCTACTAAAGGTCATGCCATTTCTCAATCACCCAGACACAAAAATCTAATTTTCCCAACTCCTTAATCACTTGTCCAGTCCTACACATACCATTGTATTTACTCTTTCCTCTACATTCTTACTGCCACCCCTCTAGTTCAAAACCTCATTAATCTGGAATACTATAATAGTCTCTGTTTCTAGTATCTTCTCCTTTCAATTAATCCTTCAGTTTCCATTTTTTTCTAATTCAAAAATATAACAATGTCGTTCCCCAGTTCAAAGGCCTTAAATGCCTTCCCCCACTGTATAGAGGATAAAACATAAACTCTATTCTAGCATTCTTTGTCTAGACTTCCACAACCCGATCCCCATTATCACATTCTACCAAATAGTATATTTGTGTAAAAATCTTATTCTCCTCTCCCCCCATTACATTTTAAACCTCTAAAAAATGGAACTTTTTTTTTTTTTTGCATTCTCAGGGACTGATACATCACAGGTAGTTAATGTTTGATGAATAGCTGCAAATATTTGAGAGCGGCTCCAATAACAAATGAAGTACATATAACTTCCACCAGTTACCAAAGTTTCTTCTGAAAGGCAGGGATTTCAGAACGGCGGGGCAAGTTTAATAAACTTGGTACTCCGCCCCCACCCCACCCTCATCTGGCAGGGTGTTGCACAAACAGTGGGTATTTAATGTTAGTTGAATTCAGTAATTTGTTTAAGTATTCATTTTGGGTTTTCCTCGACTTGCCCTCTATTTTGTCTTCACTTGGCTCTGAAAATATGTGTAACTATCTGATAGGAAGGGAAGGTCTGGGTGCCAAGGCAGAACGGTGATTAAAACGCTGAAAACTAAGGTGCTTGGAGAGGACTAGGGATGGAGAGACTGAAGGAGAGAAGAGAGGGGGAGTAAGAGAGGAATAGGAAGGGAAGAGGGAAGGAGAGGGGAGAAGGAGATGCAGAGGAAGGAGAGGAAGGGGGAGGGGGAGAGAACGGGGGAAAGAGAGGAGAGAGGAGAAGAAACGGGGGGAGGAAAAGGGGGAAGGGGTGGAGAAGAAAATAACGCAGGGCTAGGCTGGAGCGAAGAAGGGGGTGGAGGGCGGGGTCTGGGGAATAAAGTGGTGCGGGTGCCTAAGACCAGGCCGAAGGCAGTGAAGTGTCCAAGCCGGGCGATAACGCTCGCCCTTCCTCAGTCACCTCTCAGCTGCTGGGACGCGTGGCTCGGCCACTCACCTGGACACCGGCCTAAGCACCTCCGAAAGCCCCATGCTGAGAACAGTTAGCACCGACACTCAGAGCCCCGAACGCGCTAAGTGATCACGTCACCCCGAGGCGCCGGAGAAGAATGAGGTTGTAGCCGGGGCAATAGAGAAGCCCGGTCCTCCAAGGAGCCTAGAGCGGCCCTCCGTGAGCTCTTCTGCCTGGGTACAGGAGGTGATGTGCGAAGAAGGCCCCAAGTCACAGGAAATGCGTGCGAGAGAGGGCGGGGCAGGGCGTGACGTCACGCAGGGAGGGGTTTGGCTTGCTTGGGTTGAACCTTGCTCAGTTATTTGGGCGGCAGGTCTCCAGTATCGGAAAAGCGCTTTGAAAATCTTTTTGCGTGATTTGCTGCAGGACTGAAATGTCAGAGGGGGACCCCTCTCTCCCCAGTGCAGTTTAGACACTGCCTCCATATTCAGTTTTCTTGCAAGAGTCCCACATCCCCAAATATTTATCTTCGTCTTTCAAAATTTCAAAGTAGTATTACTGCTATTGCTTTTTAATAACAATTTGCTTATAATATTAATACCAAAAATTAAAATGTTATTCATTAAACAAACATTAAGTGCCTGCTTTGTACCAAACAGTTTGTTAATCTTGGAGAATACAATAACATAAATGAAATAGTTTCTTCAAAGAGCTTGCTTTCTGGTTAGAGGGAAAACGATATATAGTAGAAAAATGAAATACAAAATACATACAAAGTAATCTTTTCAGAAGAGGCAGTAGCAAGTGGGGGCTCAAGATAGGATTGCTTTAGGAAGGTAGTACTTGAGCTGAGCTGCCTTATTTGATATGAAAATAGTCAATTTATGTGAGTATGTGTGGGGGAGGGTAATAGTGCCGATGATGATGATGATGACTGATGATGACGACTAAGACAAGGACAGCTTTACCAAAATACACTGTTTTGGTTCAGTGTATCAGAGTCTTTCTAATCATTCAAATTTGCATTCTTGGATTCACACTCAACTCTTCACTCTCCTTTGTTAGGAAGATGCAAAGTCCCATGAATTGTTTTCTCCACAACACCCTACATCCATCCTCTTCTCAGGAATCATTATAGGTTCATCACCATTATTCAGGTACTCATCCACTCTGCCTGAGACTATGGCAACAGTTTCTAACTGGTTTCTCCATTTCCAGTCTCTCCTCTATTAAACTCATCCTCCACATAGCTGCCAAATTAAATTGTCCTAAAATAAAGATCTGATCATGTCATCCCTAAAAAGAAGGTATTAGATTAGATGACCCCTAAGGTCTTTTCTTAGGACTCTACAATCCTATTCAAAATCTTCAATTGTTGTCTAGTTCCTTAAGGATAAATAAAAATACCTAACATTGGGTTTTAAAATACATGCTTTTTCTTATTATTTTTTGTAGCTCTTATAAACTCTGAAAATCTTTATCCCATTTCCCACTTCTACTGACAAATCAGGTGGGTTCACCAGAGCAAGGCTACATCTCCCCTTCAGGATTCCAGAGGCACCTATGCACCTAGAAGACCTGAGTTCAAATCTAACCTCGGACCTTTACTAGTCCTATGACCCTGGGCAAGTCACTTAAACTCTCAGTTCCCTCATCTGTAAATTGGAAATAAAAATAGCACCTGCCTCCTAAGGTTATTGTGAGGATCAAATGAAATAACAATTGTAAAGTGCTTAGCACAGTGTCTGGCATATAGGAAGCTCTATGTAAATGCTAACTATTATTATTCTAGAGGAACTCCTGAGAGGTTATGGTTCTTCTCTAAAGAATCATTTTGAGGTCCCATTCCAGTGTGTTCATTCCAAAATCAATCACCAGTTATGGTTAATATCTCCCTAACATCGTTGATTGACACAAAGATTAGTGTCATAGTATCATTTAATATCAATTAGTTTTTACAAAGGGATATTTACCAAGAATATAACAACAAAAATAGAAGTACAAACATCTACCTCTAACATCAAGGAGCCCACTCACTCCTATACTACCTCAATTCTGGGGGAGAATAGGTTCAAACTTAAAGTAGTTGCAATAAAGCATTCACCCCCACCAGCTTCTTTTCTGAATGTAGCTTTGACTGACTGACAGAGTCCATTTCATGCTTATGGGACCTGGCATCTTGGCTTATGGGGTCAATCCACAGCTAGACTGGATTACTGCTAACTGGGGCTATAGTGGACTTGGCTTAGTCTGAAAACTCTGGCATAGATTCAACTTCCTGGATATCTATTGGCTCAAACCTTTCAAAGCTCTCAAGGTCACAACCTAGTCCATTCCATCTCCAATATTCCTTCACCTAGGGCATGAAAGAATAGGCACAACACAAACAGAAGCAGGGACATGTATTGTGACTCCAAATAGACCTGGAGTAGGCCAATGGTGCCGGTGTGCCAGGTACAGGTGAGAGAGCCTAAGGTCTACCCCTTGCTTTGGGACCCACAGCAGCTTGCCCCCTCTCGAGAGGAAAGAAAGGCAAAGTTGCCACCTTGGTAGTCTTTTTTCTTTTTCTTTTTCTTTTTTTTGCATTGTCAGTTCCAGCTCAATAGCCAATCCAAAATCTGTTTCTTTATCACATGGTTAACAAACCAGAAACAGGCATATCTGAGCATGCTCTGAGGCAGAGAGCAAAAATCCCCACTACATATCATCATGCATTTTCAAAAGGAAGCTGATCAAACCTCTCCATGTGGTTTGGCAGCAGGCAGAGCATGCTCTGGGGACAGGGCTGCCATTGGCTAGTGTCCCATTATGGATCCCAGTCATTTCCAAACATAATCCCCATCACCTGTTGTAGCGGCAAGCACCCCAAGCGTCCTCAGGGTTCCTTCCACCACAGGTTCTTGGATCTGCTTTGATAAAGGAAAGCAACTCAAAATGGGTTAACAAGCTTACTTTAATCAGTCAGACATATATCGTTTGCCTTGTTCAGGGGAAAAGGTCAGCACCCCGAACTTCAAAGTACACAGACAGAATTATCAAGACAGAAACAGATCTAGTAGACAGATTTCAAACTGTCCAACCATTACACCCATACCCAGTCAACATCTGGGTTTCCACATCTGGGTTTTTCAAAAAGGGGGGGGGGGCGGCCCTGGACAGCGGCTTCCCAGAACCTATATCAAATCACAGAACACTTCTCAAAGTGAGCCCCCCAAAACAAAGCCTCACATCAGGGCTTATATAGCCTTCTCCTGGCTCAGAGAATGTAACAACCTTATTGACCCACTGGCCAATCAAAAAGTATCTACTGAAAAACAAGCCTCCCACCCCAGGCTTCAGGTGCACTTTAGCCTAGGGGCAGGGAAGATCTTCCAAATCTGCATTCCCATTACACCTGTCTGCCTGTATGTCTCTCAGCTAGCATTCAAAGCTTTTCACAATCTGATTCCATCTTTCCAGATTTATTTCACGTTGTTCCCTTTCACACACAGTCTACAATAGAGACAGTAATGGAATCAGGAAGACCTGGTTTCAAGTCTTGCTTCTGACATTCACTAGCTACATGACTTTGGTTAGTACTTAATCTCTCTAAGCCTCGGTGTCCTCATCTGTAAAATGAGGAGTGGGACTCAATGACCTCAGAGATCCTTCTCAGCTCTAAAGCAATGATCCTGTAATCTGCATACCAGTCAAAATGTCCCATTTTGTTCCCAGAATTTGTAAATCCTTCTCCCTATGTACGTTTGCATAAGATGTTCCCCAGTCTTGGCCTATGGCTTTCTCCCACTTCTGCCTCTTAGAATCCTTAGCTTCCTTCAATGCTTGGCTCAGTTGTCACTCATAGAAAGCTTTTTCAGACTCTCCTACTTCTTAATACTTTCTCCCTCACTCCTCACACTGTCACTGTAAAGAAGCAAAGGCATCAGTGGGAACTATGTGCAATAAAGCACAGGGTGCCTCACCTAGAAAAGGTATGATGGATAGCCCCAGCTCTGTAGAGCACACCCTGCAGGCAAATGGTATTGCCAGGTTCAGCCCAGGTGTCTTTGACGATTTATCTTAGGTCTAAGGATATGTATATGCAACTAGACCTCTTACCCTATAGCTTCTGTTTATGGAAACTTGTCCTTACTTATGGGTGTGATATTAGTATGCTCCCCATGCTTATGGGGACTTCCATATGGGAGCAGCCTCTGTTCTTCCTTCCCCTCAGTCTGTGATGAAACAAAATGTGTCTCCTGTCAGTCAGTCTGGAGACATTAAGAAAAGCAAAAACAGTTCTCCCTCTCCAGAAACCGAAATCTAAAAGAGATAGCATGCAAACAGCCATGGACAAACAAGATATATACAGCATAAATTGAAGATGAAACAACAGAGGAAAGGCTCTAGCATTAAGGGGGATCGGGAAAGGCTTCTTGTAGAACATAGGATTTTAGGTGGGACTTGAAGGAAGCCAGGGAAGCCTGGAGGAAGAGTATTACCGGTATGGGGAACAGCCAGAGAAAATTCCCCGTCTAGAGATGACATCTTGTTTGAAGAATAGCAAACAGGCCATTCTCCTGTCTTTCCTAGACATTAGAACCTCTTCCTGAGTCTTTGCCAGCCACCATCATTAATCACAACAAAAAAGGATTTGGTGGCTGCTTGATTTTCTTTCTTAATAATATAGCACCCATTCTAATACTCTATCTCTTCTTCTGCTTCTTCCAGAAACCTCCACAGCCAAGTTCAAAGAGAGATTGCCAAATTGGTCAGTTCTGCCATAGTGTCCACTTGAAGTTCCCAACTCAATCTGGTCTGACAAGGCTGTGAACTGACAGTTATGTAATGTATAGACTTGACTGTTTACAAGTTGCATGCCCAGTCAAATGTAGGCTCCTTGAGGACAAGGACTACTTGACTATTTTTTTGTTTTAGTTTTTGTCTCCCTAATGCCTCTTCATATTTGGCTCCTTAATAAATATTTTATCAAATTAGCTCTAAATCCATTTATTGTTATGTTTGAAACTTAATTATCCCCATAACAGTACCTGACCATTTCATTCTGGACCACCCCCTTACCAGAGGAATGTTCTATCTACATCCAAAATCCACCCACCAGAAACAAACTTTCCAACTATCTTTCTTACAATACAAAGGTCACTATGTTACCAGGAAGAAGTTGTTCACTGAACAATTTCCACAGCATGGAAAGGCAATTAAGCTTAAGTGGGTTCTTTCCTCCCCAGCTAACAATTTGAAGATTCCCCTCCACCCCCCAAATTTTTACATTAGTCATATAAATCAAAGCTTATTTTTCTGACCAGTGTCTTATCCAGTAGCTAAATACCTAGTGAATTAAAGATGAAAAAAGACAGCATCAGACCAAAACCACAAATTTCAATTGTTCTCTAGTTATTTCACATATCTTGGTTTTCTTCTCCTTTCTCCCAAATAAATTATAAACTCTTTTGGGACAAGAACCATGTCTAATAATGTAATAATAATAATAATGTAAATACATAATAAATGTGAGTGTTTCCTAGTGTATTGTTCATTGTGACTATTCAATAAATATTTGTTTATTGATTGGCTGAATTGTTAGTAGAATATAGGTTTAGAAAGCAGTGATTGCTAGATGGAAAGTCAGAAGAATGTGTTCAAATCCAAGCTCTGGCAATTACTAGCTCAGCTCTCTTCACAAAGTGAATGTTTAAAACAAAGAAAGCTAAATATATTTTCAAGACATTCTTTCCCTTACCTAGAGGAAAGACTTTGGGTTCCCCTGAGGGCATCCAAGAAGAAAAAGGAAATAGAGAATTGTAGTTGGAACTGTAGTCTGGGGTTTGTCTAGCAACAAAGCATCTATATACACCTAGTGTCATTGGCCCACACAGCCTTCCTCCCAAGTGTCTGCATCTGATGCTCATGAGAGCTACCTCTAAAAGGATTCCCATTCTTCCAGATCAATGACTTCTCACAGCTTTCTTCCTCCAGTTCATATCTTTTACAGCATCTCATTAGAGCTGTGTGCCTCCTCAAGTCCCCAGGAGACTAGTAAGTTGGGGTCATTCAGAGACCACCCAGGGCATAGCAGATAGTCCCCCAGCCAATGGCCAGATACCCTTATAATTCCAAGAACTCTGATGTTTGATAAAGGGATGACCGGGTATAGGTAAGTCTTTGTACTTTATTATCATATTAATATATCAGTTATCTTCCTCTTTTTTCCTGTTATTGCATCAGTTAGACAGGAGGGATGGGAACCAAATCTCCCCCAAGCTGTTGGAGAACCTTCCAAAATATGGATTCTGAAAAAAAAAAAAACCTCCCTTTTGCACCACTCTTCCTCCAGTTAAATATTTGCTGTTCCCAGCAAAGGGGAAACTTTTTGGAAAAATCCATATTTTCAATAATGGAAAGTTCTCCAATGATATGGAGTTAGAGAAGGCCCAAACTTTGTCCTGATAAGTGTCTTTTCCAATACCTCATAGTGAAAAAACTCAGCAAACTTTATGTGGAAATCTTTTTTTTCTTTTAAACAATCCTGAAATTTACATTCTTCCATGAAGGTCCAGGCCTATCATAGCTGATAGGGGTAAAGATTATACCCAATCCCAAATTCAATTTAACAAACATACATTTATAATTTTTTCATATAACTTGTCCAAATACTTCCAAAGGCCTGTCTCAGCACTTCTTAAACTGTGGGTCAGGACCCTATATGGGATCATGTAACTCAATGTGGGGGTTGCAAAAAATTTGACAACAGTAAAAGGTTTCTGAGTGTGCAAAAACCAAAAATTAATTCCAAATTAAACACATAATAAATCTGAGGTGTCTGTGGCAGCACTTGGCCATGTTGCCCATGGTGCATCATGCAATTTCACTTCAGCCTTGGTTTTAAACACACATATGTACTTTGCACTGCCCATGCTATCATACCACACAACACCTGCTACCAGAAACACCTCAGCTCAAATTTGTATGTTATGAATTGCAATGTTTTTAGTGTATATACAAAATCATTAAATGAATTTTGGCTTGGGATTAGGACAAGAGTTCCAAAAATTTCTGAAATGATCCTAAACATACTTCTGCCATTTAGTATTATGTATTTATGCAAAGTGGTGTTCTCAGCATTAACAAGTAGAAAATCAAACTACCAATCAACTCTGAAAAATATTGAAGATACTCTATGTCCTGCAGTATCAAATATTGTGCCCAAGATTTAATTTTTTATGTAAAAGTAAGTAAGCAATCTATCTCATTAGTATGAAAATTTGCTTTTGTCTTTAATAAATGATAAAATTACATGTATGCCAAAGAATTGTTTAAAAATAAATTTCTTTATGATTTATTAGTGTTTGGTTTGTCTACCTATCCTATATACTTACATACCTAGGGCCATGTAAAAATTTTGGGGGCAAAAAGGAGCTGTAAATGGAAAAAGTTAAAGAATCCCTGGCCTATCTAACCCAAGAACAATAAATAAAAGAAAATGGAGGGGGGAAAAAATCAAGCTTCCCCCAGAGGGAAGTATGGTACCAGTGGGGCTCCCAACAGGGGATAGGGGATCTGGGGTTAAGGGTAAGAAAGTCAACTGGCCTGGGTCTTCCTCTGGATGCTTACAACATCTAGAACAGGGATGGGATCTTAAGACCACATGTGACCCTCTAGGTCCTCAAGTGTGAGCCTTGACTGAAATTTGGGTTTAGTCAAAGGGCTGTACTTGAGGACCTAGAGAACCACATGTGACCTTCAGGCCACAGTCTCCCCACCCCTGAGAGAATCCCAAATTCTCAGAATATATCCTTGCAACATACAGGGTAATAATCTAAATGGAAATTGGAACTCACCCCTAATTAAGACAAGTAAGCTAGTTTAAAAAAGAAAACATATTAAGAAATCACCCCAAAGTAATGTGGTACTCCAAAAAGAGAGTATTTGAGGCTGATTGTTCAGCATTTCTTCTTCCAGCTTCCATAGGAGAAAATTATGGGAGGAGAGGGAGAAGAGAGAAGAAAATTAGGTGACTTACAGGGTTTAGTGTAGTGAAGGCAATACAAAATTGAATTTGAGGAGGAAATATTTAGCAAAATTTGATAGACACTGAAGAAATTTGAAGAACAATCTCTAAGTTTTTAAAAAATAATATTTGATTTTCCCCCAATTACATGTAAAAACAATTTCTAACATTTATTAAGTTTTTTTAGTTTTTTTTGTTTTCAGTTTCAAATTCTGTCTGTCCCTCCTCCCCTCCCTAACCCCCAAGATTGTATATCTTATGTATAACCTATATAATCTGATATAGGTTATACATGTGTAATTACGTAAAATGTTCCATATTAGTCCTTTTGTGGAAGAATACTTGAAAAAGAAAGGAAGGAAGGAAGGAAGGAAGGAAGGAAGGAAGGAAGGAAGGAAGGAAGGAAGGAAGGAAGGAAGGAAGGAAGGAAAGAAGGAAGGAAGGAAGGAAGGAAGGAAGGAAGGAAGGAAGGAAGGAAGGAAGGAAGGAAGGAAGGAAGGAAGGAAGGAAAAGAAAGAAAGAGTATGCTTCAATCAGTATTTAAGCACCATTAATTCTTTCTCTGGAAGTGGATAGCATTTTTCATCATGAGTTCTTTGGCATTGTCTTGGATCATTTTATTGATGAGAATAGCTAAGTCATTCAAAGTTGCTCATTGTACAATATTGCTGTTAGTGTATAGTGTTCTCCTGGTTCTGCTCACTCCACTCTATCAGTTCATACAAATCTTTCCAGGTTTCTCTGAAATCATCCTGCTTGTCATTCCTTATAGCACAATAATATTCCATTACAATTATATACCACAACTTGTAAACCTTCCCCATTAATGGGCACCCTTCAATTTCTAGTTCTTAGCCAGCACAAAAAAAAGAGCTGCTATAAATATTTTTCTCCCTCCCTTTTAAAAAGTCCCTTTAGAATACATACCTCATAGTGCTATAGTTGGATCAAAGGGTATGCACATTTTTATAGCCCTTTGAGCATAGTTCCAAATTGCTCTCTAGAATGGTTGGATCAGTTCATAATTCCATGAACAGTGCATTAGTGTCCAAATTTTTGCAAATCCCCTCCAACATTTTTTATTTTATTTTCTGTCATATTAGTCAATCTGATAACTATGAAGTGGTACCTCAGAGATGTTCTAACTTGCATTTTTCTAGTCAATAGTTATTTTGAGCATTTTTCCATATGACTATATGGACATATAATCTCTAAGCTTTTATACTGGTGCTGATTATACTTCTGATTTGCAAAAGAAACAATATTAATTGAGGAACCCATAAGAGGATTAATGTGGATAAAGTAGTATTAGAGAGTTGAACCTGAAGAAGTAGACATAAGGAGAAAGAGAAGATAGTTGGCAAGACAAAGTGAGGCAAGGGAAAGTAAGAAAAGGCAAGTAGAACAGAGGAAAGAGCAAATGGGGGGGGGGCGGTTGGAATGGTTATTAAAAAAAGTTTTAACTTTTAAAATTAATAATTGGCTGTAAAAAGTTTTAATTAGGGATTCAAGTTTGATATGTAACTAACGCCCACAAGTAGTTTTAAGAAACAAAGATGAAAACCACAAACATTATGGATAATAGGGGAAATTATAGTTACTTTCATGGAGTGTATGATGTTTGTATTTCTGCTACAGTTGTGTTCCAAGTGTAGGCTGGTTTCCTGTAAGAAAAGGTGAAGTAAATAGAGCACCTACCTACACTCCATGTTGTTAGGAAGGAAGAAGGGTTCTCAAAGGAAGGAGAAACACTGAGAAAAAAAAGAGTTCTTGAGGTAAAGGAGAGGACACTTGACCCTTGTCGGGATGATAGAGAATGGAAATGATAGATAGAAGAGAAACAGAAGGAAAAGGACAGCTAAATAATTTGAACTGAAAAGGAGATTTGATGTTCTTCCTAAAGAGAAGATAGCTGAATACTCTGAGGAGGAAGAAAAAGCTACTTATCCTCAAGATAATATAGGCAGAGGAGTCATAGAAATTCAGGTAAAAGATCATCTAGTTTGGGACCAAGAAAAAGCAGCAAATAATTGTTGGTAATTCCCTGTTCAGGGTTATAGAAAGAGCTAGTTGTTGATGTAGTAACTAATAGAGGTCTTTTGTCTTCTTGGGTTTTATAGTCAAAATATAACAGAAAACCTCCCAAGATTTATCAAAATAGATGACAGCTAACCACTTCTGGTGATTCATGTGGGCATAGATGACTAGATTTTGGGAAAGCAGATTTCAGAGTCGCACAGACTAAAATGCTTTAGAGAAAGTCAGTCTAGAATGAATGGGAGAGGCTCAATAATAAAATTTTGAGGGAACAAAGGGAAACAATTCAAATGAAGAGGAAAATGAGATTTATCTGAAGAAATCAGTGTGAATGCTCAGGGAACTCTCTAAACTACTTAGATTTTTGTAACATATAAAATGTCAAAGCAAGGACAGGTAATAGAAGATGAATACGAGAGTGTGACACAGTCTTAGAAAGATATCATCAGGAATGCTAAATCTCAGAGTAAACTGCTGCTGATAAAGGAAACTAAGGACAACAAAAAGGGTTGTTATTTTTTAAAGCTGCTTTGGGAGAAAAACGAAGATTAAAGAAAAATAAGACCTTTAGTTGGAACATATATGATGATAACTGACAGTAGAGAGAAAGCAGAATTATTTGATTTTAATTTTGTTTCTGCTTTCTCTGCAAGGGAGAATGACCTTTATGTCAGAAAGACAACAAAAATAACTAATAAAGAGTTGATATCCAAGATAATTAAAAGATAATAAGAGGACATCTTGCTGCCCTTGATGAATCCCTGTCATTTGACCCAAATGAACTATATCTTTTTTGGGGGTTAGGGGAGGTATTTATTTTCATTTCCAACATTCATTTCCCAAGATTTTGAGTTACAAATTTTCTCCCCATCTCTCCCCTGTCCCCCACCCCAAGATAGTAATTATACTGAATACCCCTTTCCCTGATCTGTTCTTATATCCTCCCCTATGCCCCCGCCACTTTCTTATTGGGCAAGATGAATTTCTATACCCCATTGCCTGTATCTTTGGGCTTTGAAAGAACTTCCAGATGTGACTGTTGACCCACTGCCAATGATATTTGAAAAATGAAAGATTAGGGAAAGGCAAATATTCTCCAGGTTTTGTTTTGTTTTGTATTGTTTTTTAAGGGAAAGAAGCTATAAATGACAGGCAAGTGTACTTAATTTCAATAGCTGGGGAAACTCTAGAACTGATCAATAAAGATATGGTTGGCAAACATCTAGGAAGTGAAGCAATGGTTACAAAAAGTCAGCACAGCTTCCTTCATCAAAACAAGGCCATGACAAATTAACCCCATTTCCTTTTTTTAATGAATTACTAAAATAGTAGATGAAAAGGATGCTCTGGATCTTGTTTTCTTAGATTTTGCCTAAATGAAGTATCTCATGCTATAGTTGTAGAGGAGATGAAAAGATATGGATTAGACAATAATACGATCAGAAGGATCCAGGACTAGTTTGGATGGCTGGACTCAAAGAGTAGCTATTAATGGTTCATTGTCAGCAAGGGAGAAAATGACAGTGGATCTGTTCACAGTAATGTGTTCTTGGCCTGTACTACTTAACATTTTATCAGTATCTTGGATAAAAGCATAAAATATACTCATCAAATTTTCAGGTGGTATAAAACTGGAAGGGATAGCTAACCCAATGAATGCAAGATGCAAAATGTTGAATCTGGTAAGATAAAAGTAGGGATAAATGGGATAGATAGGGATAAATGTAATGGCTTGCCTTTGGATACAAAAAAAAATCAACTTCACAAGTATGAGTATGGAAAGCATGTTTGCCTTTTTTCTTCTCATGGTGTCCTCACCATGGCACAAAATCTCTCTTAGGTGTGTCAATTAGAAGAGCTCCCATCCACAACTCTTCTCTCCATAGCCCTACATGACAAGGGCCAGTTCTCTCCAATCTGTAGTCATCTCTCTTCTCTGCTGCTGTTGTTCAGTCATTTCAGTTGTATCTGATGCTTCATGACCCCCATTTGGGGTTTTCTTGGTAAAGATACATTTCCTTCTCTAGCTCATTTTAGAGATGAGGAAACTGAAGCCAACAGGGTTAAATGACTTGCCCAGGGTCACACAGGTAGTAAGTATCTGAGGTCAGATTTGAAATCACAAAGATGAGTCTTCTTACTCCAGGCTTGGCACTCTATCCACTGTACCACCTAACTGCCTGCCCTCTTCTCCCCCACCAGAGCTATTATTCCTTGAAGCTGCTTCCTGCTTTCAAAGCTGCCTCTCTGTGTCTATATTTATTTGGAGAATGTCTGTCTTGACTCCTTACTTTGAATTACTTAACTATTTGATACCTAGATGAATTGTGTCCTGTTGGAAGAGCATCTCTATCCCTTGGCACCATAGCCAATAAAGAAGAAAAAAAATTCCCCTTTCTTCTTCTGTCCTCTGGTGAACCCATATAATCATATTCTATAACTGCTTCCTGCTTTGAACACTTTGTTCAATTATCTCCAGGTCTTAATTGGCTTAGCTTTTTAAAGGCATCTATCTAGGAACATAGCCTGTTAGGCAATCTTCACCCAGCCACTGACAAGCTGTCCTTCTGATTCAATAAGAGAACTCCTTCTTAAGGATGTCATGGACTATACTTTTTTTTTCACTTTATTGGTATATGAATACTTCTGTGATCTGCCCCTAACATTTTCTATAATTATATCAACTAGCTGGTGGGGAGCAGGAAATAAATCCTCCCACACACTATACAAAAAAGAATTACGAGAATGGTAAAGGGTACTGGCTCCTTGCCATATGTAAGACTGATTAAAGAAAGTGGGGATATTTAGGCTGAAGAAAAGGAATACTTGTGGGGAGGAGGGAAAGGAGTAAGGATAACTATCTTTAAGTATTTGAAGGGCTGTCATATGGAAAAGGGTAGACTTATTCTACTTAGGCACACTGGACACAATTAGAAGCGGCAAAGAGGCAAATTTAGGCCTGTTTTAAGAGAAAACTTCTAAATAATTCTAAATATCTAAAAGAGAAGTTAACTTCTTCTGGAAGTAGTAGGTCCCCCCTCACCTGAGCTGAACGACAAAGGCTGAATGACCACTGGGAGACTGTAAAGGAGAAACTTGTTCCAATGCAGGTTGGAGTAGAGGCTCTTGAGGTCCCTACCAACTCTTAGCTTCAGTGATCTAGTGATTACATTTCCCTTAGTATCTTATCTAGACCTCTCCTTTGCAATTTCAATATTATGCCTTGTATTACAGTCCAAACAGATACTATGTCTTCTTCCAACTCCTACATCATAAGGTTCTTGAGGGGAGGAACAGTCTTATTTTATCTGGTTATCCCTATCAGCTTGCCTAGTGGTTGTGCTGTAGGCTCTTAATATATTTTGGTTAAACTGTTAAGCCTGTAGAATAAAATATAGACTCAAATATATCATCATGAGGAAAGGGAGTCAAGGATGATCTTTTGGAGAGGCTGCCCTAGGACTCCCAGTCACAATCACCTGCTTGCATCCACTATGTAACTCCTGTTTACCTTTTGGGTTTCAATTCTTCAGAAACAGTAATGTTCCATGACTAATGGTGATGATAACTGATCATTGAAAATAGTTGATATCTAAGATACAAATTAATATCTAGAGTTAATCTATATAAATATTTAGACTATACACAAACTAATAAGATTCAAAATATAATTAGTTTTGTTTTACCATAGGAACAAGGAAAAACAGAAAATATAATTAAAGTTCTATCATAATCAAATCCTATACCTTGAACTTTTGCTTCCCAAATGTATTGTAGAGAGAGACACCATCTTCATTTCTCCATATTAGGAGAAAATACCACTAAGGAAACATCTTAAAAGAGAAGCTTTACGCAAGCACTGTGAGCTGTCTCTTGAAGCTCCTCCCTGTCAGGAATTATAGGTAACTGACATTTTTCTAGAAAATGAAATATACTTTCCCTCAATTCATCTGTGCTGCCCAGAAGCGTGTAGAGCATCATTTTCAAATGCTACTGTATGTATCCTGTAATATCCTCAGAACAGAGACAAATTCTCAGATCTCAGCACAATCACTCCTGACTACCCAAGCCTCCCATCTGCCACTTGAAGCTCAATACTACCATATCTCTATTTAGCCTGTTCTAGTAACAGGACAGTTGTTGACCTTCCTCAATCTGATAAGAATCAGCAAACATGTCTCTCCTGATCCTCTTTTTCTTTTCAATCTGACCAGATGACTAGAAAGTCAATGGTATTTAGCTATTGTAGTCTCTATTTCCTCAATTCAATGTCTTACACACTACTTAGAAGGAAAGAATATCTATTTCATCATTGACAAATACTAATGGAATATTAGTTACAGCCACTTTTATCCTATAATAACTCCATTTGAACCTATGCAATGGTATCACACTAGAAAGGGGATTTGGTAACTAGGATGTATTTAAATATCATTGACCAATTGCCCAGCAGTTTTTCACTTTACAGAGGCATAATACAGGATCCAACTGATATATAGTAATCTGTTTTCATTAAGTGTCTCCCCTAAATAAAATGGAACAAAAGAAATAACAATAGTTTCTATAATACTTTTAAAACTTTTGATCGATCTTTGGTTGACAGGGAAAGGGTAAGGAGTGGTGTGGTAATGAAGAACATGGCACAATTTCCCTAAAAATCTCTGACCAGCAGGTGGCATAATGCCAGCATTATTAAAGTATGTAATTGTCTTCAGCATCAGATATACACAGAATCAGTGGGATTATATTGCCTGTTTGCCTCAAAATTGTCCTTGGTCAAAGCCCTCAAAGTAATTATTCAGGCTATTGTTTCTGGGAGTCTCTAGATGAGAAAAGCTGTGGTATCTATCTCTAAACCTTCATTTTTTTTTTTTTTACCTAGTTAGACAAATTCAGTCTGTCTTCTGAGGTATATGTTTTCTGAAAGGAGTCTTTTATTCAGGCTTCAGCTGATAAAGATTCCAGATGCTCTAGACAGAATTCCTGGAAGCTCCAGATAAAGCCTTCGGAATAGACCTCAAAGAGAATTGTTTCTCCTTTCCAATGAATTCCAGAAAGACATTGTTCCTCCTTATTTAAATGATGTCTACTAAATAGTAACTTATCCAGGATTCTGTGAACTGGTTTGCTTGACTAAAATACCCCCTGGGGTTAAACTCATCCCTTGATATAATATCAACTGCTATTTATATTCCAGACTTCATAGTAAGCTTGGAAAGGGTTGTAGCAGCAAGCACCCCAGAGTCCCCAGGGTGGCTGACAAGACAGGTTCTTAGATCTGCTTTGCTAAAGGAAATCAACTCAAAATGGGTTAACAAGCTTACTTTAATCAGTCAAACATATATTGTTTACCTAGTTCAGGGGAAAAAGGTCAGCACCCCAAACTTCAGAGTATACAGAGGTTACAGAGTATACTGGTATACAGGTATACAGAGGCATAAGTTACAAGAACATTTCAACAGACAGGCCTCCAAACTGTCCAACCATTACATCCATACCAAATCACAGTTTCCAGAGAGGGGGCAACAACATCTGGGTTTTTCAAAGCCAGGGGGCTCTCAACAGCTTCCCAGAGTCTCATCTGATCAAATCACAGAACACTTCTCAAAGTGAGCCCCAAAATAACGCCTCACATCAGGGCTTATATCCTTCTCCTGGCTCAGAGAATGTAACAACCTTCTTGACCCATTGCCCAATCAAAAAGTATCTCCTGAGAAACAAGCCTCCCACCACAGGCTCCAGGTGCACTTAAGCCTAGGGGCAGGGAAGATCTTAAAAATTTACTTTCCCATTACAGGGGTATCCTTTCAAAACAAACCTCTCTGAACCCATATCTCACATTCCTGTTCATTTAAAGTCCTACTGAAATGCTATGTAAGGAATAATGAACATGATAGATTCAGAGAAATATGGAAAGAATTCTATGATCTGATGAAGACTGAAGCAAGTAGAACCAGAAGAACAATTTGAAAAATAACTATAATAATGGAAAGGAAAATAGTTTATAACTCTTCAGCTGATAATGATTCCAGATAACCATAATAATGTAAAGGAATAACTATAATAATGTAAATGATTTTTTTTTGAAGTCTTTATAAATCTTACTAATGCAACGGCCTACTATGACTTCAATCAACCAATAAACATTTATTAAGCACCTACTATGTTCTAGTAATTGTTTACATCAGAAGTCTGATGACAAAATGCCTCCCACATCATAGCAAAGAGGTAGACTAGAGACACAAAATGAGATATATATTCAGACACAGTTAACATGTTGATTTATTTTGCTTACTACACTTATTTGTTGCAAAGGAAGGTTTGCATGAGGTAGGAGGAGTTGTTGAGCAGTTATAGAGATTTTTTTAAAAGAGAGAAGAAATGAACAATTAAATGAAGAAATACCCAAAAGGCATAGAAAGAAATTCAGATAAAACAGAAAATTAGGGTGATTTTGCAACTACTATGTCAAATTCAATGTATACTTTAAAACAAAGCTAATATAAATTCAGTGTCATATGTGATTCTGTTCTATTCTTTTTATATTGAAATCTTTATGTTTGTTGAGATGTATTATTTATATTTTTAAAAATTGGACTGTTTAACTAGCACTTACCTACTTTTTCAATAGTTTTCAATGCTTTAAGCAAGAATTGTAATTATTTGTCATTACGAACATCTATTCTTAAAGGTCCAATAATTGCCTCGTGAGCAGGAGTTTCATTGAATATCTGATGCCCCTAGTGCCATAAATGTCAGGGGAAGTTTAACATTTCAATCCTATCTACTTTCAATCATATGCTTTCTGATGACAATTTTCAGAAATGGATTTGTTCCTTTAACATACCCTGAAGATTCTATATGATAGATTATGTGAAATTTTCAACTTTGTCTCTAGTAACTTAGTCAGATGTTACATGACTTTGCTTATAGACTCTGTATTCAAATAAACTGCCTTAACCCACTTTGTGAATGATCAGAATAAGTAGGTGTCCAATCCACCAAAGTAGGAGAGGAAATGATGCGACATAATTTCTTTGTAACATTTCTCATGGTTCTAAGATTCTTAGATAATGCAATTTAACCATACTTTTCCATACATCCTGATTTCAACAACTGGGAAGTGTTCATTTCACAGCAAGCGATCAATGTTCCCTCCCCTAAACAAGCATTCTTTATACAGTTTTATCTGGAGTCTGATGTCTACCTATAAGCCATTAAAATATATATGCTATGTTATAAACAATTTTGGGTGAACAGGGTTAGGGAGAGGAGAAATACTTACCAAAGATAAATGAAAGGAAGAAAAATAAAAGGAAAAAAAGAGTAACTGGAGCATTTTCCAAAAATGCACTGAAGAAAAGAGAAGGAAGGACAGAAAGAAACACAGGAAGGCAAGACAACTTTGAAAGTTACATGTTAAGTCTGTTATTTAATTGGAGGGAAGCAAGCTGTATGCGGTGGATGTTTGTGATTTTGTGTACAATCCTCGTTGGTTGTTGCTCTATAGATGGAAATGCTTCAAAGTGCTCATTTTTTTGTTTGTTTTTTTTTGGAGTACAGGATGAAAAGATACAACATAAAACAAGAGAGATTTAAAAAACACATGTTCTTTCTCTTTTGGAGAGAATCTGACAAAATAAATACTTTGTTTAGCCAAAGTATTTAACCCTATTAAATCCTAAATTTTGAGAGAAATTATTATTAAATAACAAATTATTGGGGAGATCTCTGATCTTTCCCAAAAATTTACCTCACTTAGACCATCTTATCTAGGTGGAGTTTTTGCTCCACTCAACTAGAAAACATTACAAAGAATTTAATCTGAGGTGAATTCTGGCCCATTGTGTTCCATTCTGGAAGTTTTAGCCAGGCGGTAGATCTCTTGTCTAGATTGCCAGAGACTGAATGTAGTCTGAGAGCAAGAGTGATCAAAGTCATATCTCTTAGCCTTTCATTAGAAAAGATCTACCTCTCATTATGATATTTATTCCTTTCATTATTGCTAACCAACCAGAATTGATTGCCACCCTCAGGAACTCTTCTAAGGGCATATAACCTTTGAGTGAGTTTCATGATGGGTCTTTGGCATATGAAAGTGCCTCTGATTCTTTTATTAATTATCTGCTAGCATGATTAATAAAATGATTAATTACCCCGAAACTCTGTCTCTCTAATGATAGAGATACACCACCAGTATTTAAGTGCCTCCTTTGGATTAGGCATTGTGATGCCACAAAGACAAAAATAATAGTACCTCACCTAAAGAAATGTAATTACATCCAGCCCTAGTTCTCATATTAATTTATTTTTTTGTTGTTGCTTTTTTTTGGAGGGGGGAGGGAAGGGCAATTGGGGTTAAGTGACTTGCCCAAGGTCACAAGGCTAGTAAATGTTAAGTGTGTGAGGCTGAATTTGAACTCAGGTCCTCCTAACTCCACGACCTGTGCTCTATTCACTGTGCCACCTAGCTGCCCCTGTTATTATTTTTAAAATCATTGCTATATATGCCTGAGCCAATGGAGTCACTGCTAGGTAAACCAAAGCATTTCTTCTTCAGTTAGGTTCCCCCTCCAAATGAGTTTTTTTTAAGCCCCTACAAATAAATACCATTTCATACAGAATATATGGCTAGTCCAATTGTGTTCTTAAAAATATAACTACTAGAGGCAGAGTCAAGATGGCAGAGTTAAGAGTCAGCATTTTTGCTAAATTCACCCAACAGTATCCACAGCAACCTAGAAAATGCACCAGATTGAATCCTGATTGGGAAAGCTAAGAAAAGATCATAGGAGTCATTTTTCAGTCCAGGTCTGCTTAGGAAGATATAAAAGTCTTTGGGTGCTGGGGCTAACCAGGAGCAGAGCAGAGTGGCAATGGAGGCAACACCGCAATAATAGCAGAGGTGGAGAGCATTTGACAGGCAGTACTGTATAACCCAGTAAGAGAGTTAAGATTGAACACCAGGGCTGGAAGCACCTGTGTAAAAAGAGAACCTGGGGACCCTGGAACCAATGTTGAGAAGAGGACAGATACCAATTGGCAACTCTGTTGCCCATTATACAGTTTGGGGATAGTTCCAGGAACAATTTTGAGCAAGAGAGGCCTCAGCTGTGTACAGAGTAAGGCATGAATTCCAAAAGTTTGGCTCTTTGCTGAGCTCAGAAGCAGGGAGGGAGGCAGAGGAGGCAGTTCTAACTTTCTGCTCTACACATAAGCTTGCATTGGAGTAATCAGGATAAGAAAGCAAGACCAAATGGGAATTGTACAATTCGGTCACTCTGAACCTGCAGAATTTCCCAAGAGGCTGATAGTAACTGATTCCAGCAGCAATCTACCAAAACTCAACCACACACAATCCTACATACCCAAACCTGGGTCAGAACTGGCAGAGTTCAGACCAGAAGGACAGTGAACAAACTTCTTCCCAGGTCACACAGTTTTGGAAGCAATGCAAACTTGAAGCTTCCCCCACCCCAAATGTGCTGTGAAAACAGCAGCACATAAAAAGAGGGAAGCTCAGATAAGATGTCTCTTCCTGAAGTGAGCAGAGCCCAGTACTAGCATAAAGTCCAAAGTCAACACATAGCCTAGAAAAAAAAGCAAACAAAAAAGGAACCCAACCATAAAAATCCTCTATGGTAGCAAAGAAGCCCAATATTCATACAGAAAACAGTAACTTGAAAACATCTACAAGCATCAAGAAAATTGTAGAATGGACACAAAACCAACAAGAATTTTTAGAAAAATTAAATAAAGCTTTTGAAAGTGCAAAAAAAATGGTTTAAAAATAAAAATAAAAGTGATAGAGGAAGAAAAATGAAAAATAAATAAGAGCTATGCAAGAAAGTTGTTTTGTGAAAAAAGAATGAACAGTTTCACAAAAGAGGTATAGAACACTACTGGAAAAAAATAACTCCTTAAAAATTAAAACTGGCCAAATGGAAGCTAATGACTCCATGAGACATCAAGAAATAGTTTGTTAAAAGTCAAAAGATTAAAAAAATGAAAGAAAATGTAAACTATCTCATAGAAATAGCAAGTGACCTGGAAAATAGATTGAGAAGTGATAATTTAAGAATCATCTAAATGTAAGAACTGGATTTAGTTCTTGAGAGTATAGATTTATTAGACTATTATTATTTATTAGATTTATATTAGATATTATTTATATTTATTTTATTATATTAGATATTATTTATAGTTATTAGATTATTAGCCACAAACAACAACAAAAGATGCAGTCATCATATTCAAGAAATTATAAAGGAAGCTGCCCAGATATCTTAGAATCAGAAGGGAATGTAGAAATCGAAAGAATCCACCTCTTAAAAGAAACCTCAAAATGCAAATACCCAGGAGTAGTATGGCCCAAATCAAGAACTCCCAGGTCAAGGAGAAAATATTGCAAATAGAAAAAAAGAAATAGTTCAAGTACCATGTAACCATCCGTGGTCAGAGTCACATGAGATTTAGCAGCTACCATGATAAAGAAGCAGAGGACTTGGAATATGATATTCCAGAAGTCAAAGGATTTAGGATTGCAACCAAAAAGAACCTATCCTGCAAAATTGAGTATAATCCTAGGGGGTGGGGGGAGGGGGAGAGAAGGACACAATGAAATAGAAGATTTTCCAGTGTTCTTGATAAAATGACCAAAGATAAATAGAATATTTGATATTCAGATGCAGGACTCAAAAGAAGCTTAAAAAGGTAAACACAAGCAAGCAATCATAAGAGATTAAACAAAATTCAACCATTTACATTCTTTTATGAGGAGAGGATATATCACCCCTCAGAACTTTATCATCACTTGAGCTCTTAGAGGGAGTCTAATTAGACAAAGGTTTGGATGTGATTCTATTATCTTGGGATGATCTCAAAAGAAGAAGGAAAGAAGAAGGAAGAGAAATACACTGGAAGAGGGGGGGAAAGAAAAGAAAAAATGGGGAAAATTTCCTTGTGCACATGGGGTGCACAAGGAAAAGTCTATACAATAGAGGAGGCAGTGGGGGGGGGGAGGAAGTAGGCACACCTGAACCTCACTCTTATCTGAATTGGTTCAAGGAGATAAAAATAAACATACAAACTTAGTGGGATATAGAAACTCATCTTAGCCAACAGGGAAGTGGGAGGAAAATAGGTTAAGAAAAAGAGGAGGGAAAATAAAAGGAAAGTCAGATTAAAGTAGGCATTGGTCAGAAGGAAAAGACTCTTGAAGAGGGGATAGGGTAAAAAAGAGAAGAGAAAATTTTTAAAAATTAAATTACATTTTAAAAATGTAACAACTAGTAGTTTAAAAAAAATCAAATAAATAATCTTTCACTTCCTATAGAAAAAACTCCAGTAGTTCACTATTGCCACTACTCTGTTATTTAAAGACCTTTACAATCTGACTACATCTCTCCTTTCCAAGTTTATTTCACTGTATTCACCTTAAAGTACTCTAAATTCCAAACTGGCTTATAGTTGATCTTTTTCCTGCATAATATTCCACATCCATGTTTTTGCACATTTCCCCTATCTAGAAAGCACAATAAGTACCTGGCACAAAGTAAGTACTTATTAAATACTTCTTGTTGACCAAAGTTAATCCCCCAGAAAGTCAATTTCTAATTGTTCCCATACCCTTGTATCTCCCAAGTACTGATGTGGGGATCATAGATTTAGAGCTCAGTTTATTTCCTGAGACCATAGACTTATAGCTCGAAGAAACCTTAAAGGTTATTGAATCCAAGCCCCCTCACTTTGCAAATGACATAACTGAGGCCCAGAGAGGGTAACTGGTCTAGGGTCACACAGCTAGTAAAGGTCTGAAGCTGGATTTGAATGTAGGTCTTCCTGACTGATTCTAATTCCCCATCCATTGCACTTCATTTTCTCTGTCCTGGCCTTCATCTTTTCTCTCTACAATCTCATTGGGTGATCTAATCAGATTCAATAGGATTAATTATTAGCTCTATGCAATTTACTCCCACGTCCATATATCTAACCATCTTTTCTCTCTTGAAATTTTATCCTGCATCCTGTCTATTGGATATTTTCAGCTGGGTATCTGTAATGGGAATGCAAATTTTAAAGATCTTCCCTGCCCCTAGGCTAATGTGCACCTGAAGCCTGGGGTGGGGGAGGCTTGTTTTTCAGTAGATACTTTTTGATTGGCCAGTGCGTCAGTAAGGTTGTTACATTCTCTGAGCCAGGAGAAGGCTATATAAGCCCTGATGTGTAGCTTTGTTTTGGGACTCACTTTGAGAAGTGTTCTGTGATTTGATCTGAATTCTGGGAAGCCGTTGTTGAGAGTCCCCCGGCTTTGAAAAACCCAGAATGTGGAAACCCAGATGTTGACTGGGTATGGATGTAATGGTTGGACAGTTTGGAAAGCTGTCTACTTGATCTGTTAATGTCTTGATAATTATGCCTGTATACTTTGAGGTTCAGGGTGCTGACCTTTTCTTCTGAACAAGGTAAACGATATATGTCTGACTGATTAAAGTAAGCTTGTTGACCCATTTTGAGTTGCTTTCCTTTAACAAAGCAGATCTAAGAACCTGTGGTAGCTGCAAACCCTGAGAACGCGCTTGGGGTGCTTGCTGCTACAGTATCCTATAGCTAGGTATCCAAACTCAGTTATTTCAAAACAGATCTCATGGGGCAGCTAGGTGGCACAGTGAATAGAGCACCAGCCCTGGAGTCAGGAGGATCTGAGTTCAAATTCAACCTCAGACACTTGACACAATTACTAGCCATGTGACTTTGGGCAAGTCACTTAACCCCATTTGCCCTCCAAAAAGCAAAAACAAACAAACAAAAAAACACCAGATCTCATTACCATCCGTCTTCTCCAAATCAACCACCCTTCTGAACTTTGCTATTTCTACTTGAGGGCACCTCCATTCTTTAAGGTGACCCACCTTTGCAACCACAGCATCTTTCTTGATTCCTCCTTGAATTTATAGAGTATAAACACTAATTATCAAAATGGAAGTAAAAAAAAGAACAAAGTAAATGGAAAGATTTACATTCACCCTCCTTAGTCATGAACCCATAAAGCAACTATTCACAGAACAATGCAAATGCACTTGGATTTTAAAACATTAATGTGCAAATAGTATATCTAAAAATAGCAAGTTGTAGGTATAGTAAGCAAAAATATCAGTTTTCATGGATTAAGGGCTTGTCACAATATCAGTACTATTGAATTAGATTTTTAACTCTGCAGGTAACCTAGCAACAATGGTTGGCTTATCTACAAACAAGTCCAAGAACCCTTGTGCCCTGCAGACCAGTTTGCATTTTATTTGCAAATATTCACTAAGCTGAGGGGAAGTCAATGGTTTGATCACCATCATTATTATAACATGTATGTAATTCCCTCTGCTGAAAATTTGTACTTTTAATACTTGATAATAATTATTTTTAGGAAAAAAATGGGACTACTATTTAAATACTATGTTGCTTTAGTAATATTAAAGTTGAACTCTATCCTGAACCACCTTTATGGTTTTCTTGCTAACCAGATGACTGTGACTTTTTTACTCTTCAGAGGAAGCCTGGTGTCATTGAAAGAGGGCAAGATCTACAATTGATTCTTGTCTCTGATACTTAATAGTTGGGTGAGGATTATTGAACTACTCAATATAAGATATGTTCAAACATATGTCATGTGCAAGGCATCATAGTAAGCATTAAGAAACAATGACAAAAATAGAAATTACCTTCACCTAGGGAAGGAATATAATATAAATATAATTTGAGGTAGGATGATTACTTACAACTAATTAGATCGAGAAATGCTGAAGCTTGAAGAAAGGTAGTGATCTCGAGGGATGGAGATGAGGGAGTGCGTCCCAGGCATGCGGGAGTCTATGCAAAAAGACAGGAGGAAGAAGATGGAATGTTAAGCTTAGGAGACAGCAAGTAGTCAGTGATGTTTCTTGAATATGAGAGTAACATCAGTTAGGTTTATGCTTTAAGAAATTTATTTTTGAGGTAGTAGAGAGGGTGACTATCTTGCAAAATTCCAGGGTTATAAATACAGAAGAAACACAGATGGTAGAACACCAAATTCTATTGTAAAAAATATTCTGAGGCCCTCTCTCCCAGAGCCAGGCAGGCTACATCAGCCTTCAGAGCACCTGGGCCCTCTGAAAAGTTTGTGAGTTGTTTCTTACACCTGTCTGGGACTCCTAACACTTGTGTTTTTCTATTAGTTAAGTTGGCCACTAACTAACTGCCCGGTTCCCTTTAACCACTTAAAATCAGTTAGTTTTTTTTAAAGGGATGTTTACTTCAAAGACATAGCAAGAACAATTATGCAAACATTTCCCCCAAGACCTCGGGGGTATAATCCCTCTATAGTATCCCTGTCTGGAGGTGAACAGGTGATCAGACTCATTACTTAGCTCAGTTCCTATATAGCATTAATCCTATCAAGTTTATGTCCAAAACTGACATTGATGCCAGATGAGTCATTCCACTGAGCTGGGTCACTCCTAAAGATAAAGATAAAAATCATTCCTTGCTCCTGGATATTCAGGGTATCCATGCTGTGCTGGTTGCAATACCTGGCCTAGATTCTGACTTCTGAATTTCTATGGCTCATTCTCCAGGCCTTTAAAATTCCCAAAGCTGGAGATTCCTCTCTGCACATAGAATGGAAAAGTATGAATGAATATGACTGTTTCTCAGGGGCCATATGGTTGCAAAGAGGGAAGGAAGCCCAAAGCCCTCCCCATCCTCTTCCCTCCATTCCTTAGCACAGTGCCTAGCACATAGTACACCCTTAATTAATGCTTATTGACTTACAACAACTAGTAAGTCATTGGACTTCATGGGTGAAAGATTCACTTCTTCAATCCTTCAGAGAAGTTTGCAACAAGAGACAACAGGAGAAGAGATGACTCAGGATCTGCTGCCAAAGGAAAAGGCAGCTCCTATCCAACATGTGGTAGGCTAGCTGTAGCTGGTTAACAGATGATCTACACATATTCCAGCCTCTCCAAGGCACTTCCCTCACAGATCATCAGGATTCTCCCAGAAGCAGCTTCCTAGCATCTTTTACCTGGAGATGCCATCTTAGCAAGTTGATGGGGTTTGCACATGCTTCAGACCCCATTAAACTATCCTTTCCAATGAAAACCTGAATGCCCAAAGGTCCACTAACCAGTCCACAGTATTTCAAAAGGGAAATATATTCAAGTTGTTTGGTCTCTTTACCACCAGGAAAGAAGGTAGGAATGAAACAGAGATAAATAAGAAAGGTAGTTTAAAAAAAACAACAGGATATGGGTAAAGAAATGTTTTCTCTCCATTTGTGTCTTCTCCCACCCCCGACTCATGCCAAGTAAAAGTCTATGTCTTTAACACAACTTGTTGTCTGCCCTTACAAGATTGAAGATTTAGAAAAGCAATTCTGGCAGCAGATGTTACTGTTTCAAAGCAATAAGAAAAAGAATTAAGGGTGAGAAAAAAAATCATTCTGGTTTGGGACTGTTGTTCAGTTGTTTTAGTTGTGAATGACTCTTCATGACCCCATTTGGGATTTCTTGGCAAAGATACTGAAGTGGTTTGCCATCTCCTTCTCTAGCTCATTTTACAGATGAGGAAACTGAGGCAAACAGGGTTAAGTGACTTACTCAGGTTCACACAATTACTAAGCATCAGAAGCCAGATCTGAATTCAGAAAGATGAATCATTACTCCAGGCCCCTGACCTCAGGCACTCTATCCACTTCTACACTTAATTACCCCTAGGTTTGGGGACTAGACCTGTGATTTCATTGTTATCAGGGAACTCTTGTGTGAGGAAATTTCCTCTACCAATGCATATCAACACAAAGAAACTCACTTAGAGCTCTAAGGGGGTTGTGACTTACCCAGGATCACACAGATAGTATATGTCAGAGGCAAGGCTTAAATAGGGATCTTCCTGACTCCAAAGACCAGCCCTCCATGTGTTATACCACACTGCCTTTTCAATCTGCACCTCTCAGCTGGAACTCACTATTTAGGACTCAGGAGCCAGCCAACTTATGCACAAAAAATTTTCTATCTCACTATGATAGAGGTGGAACAGTGATGAAGAAAAGGAAAAAAAAAACCCATGAGAAAAATGATATGTCAATAATAATTGTTGTGCTTTAAACTTTGCAAACACTCACAAGTTATAAGTTCTTTCTAATTTTCAGTATTTTTCACATTCAAACTCTAAAGTTCCTACTAAGAGAATATGAGTAACCACAATAAGCCCAAAATCTCATTTAGATATATTGTTTTAAATAAAAAAAAAAAACTTCTCTGGTGAAAAAGCAGCTAGGATAGTTCAATAAGCCCTAAGGCATATTAAATAATACTCCTTACTTTTACTGGAATGGAACCATGGTATCTTAGAGTTGGAAGGGATTTTGGACATAATCTGGCCTAACCCTTTAATTCTATACATGACATGACAAAGACACCAAAGTTAACACTTATTTACCTGGGGACACAAAGGTATTCATTCAATGGTAAATCCAGGATTCAAATCCAAGCCATATGATTCCAAATCCAGTGCCCTTTCCACTGTCTCAGGAGAGGTTTTTCTATCAAAGTATTACCTAAATGGTAAAATGATTTTTAAACTGGAGGGGGAAAATATCTTTTAAAAAAAGTGAAGCCTGACTAGCAAATGAGAGATCCAGTTTTTGTCTACTCTTGCCAGGCCTGTTTTCTATGAGCTAAGTTTTACCAGAATGAAATGGGAATTTCATAAATTTCCTTCTGCGTGTGAAAGAGATTCAATTGGGTGTGGTTTAGAAAAAGAATGCAACTCCATGAACTGGACATTTTGAATATGATTTTCTCTTAAAGTTGCATTCAATATTTGAGAAATTAAAATATATTTTGCATTACATATCATATTCTCAACATTCTCCCACACATTATTTTGCTGATCCTGATTAAAATGGATTTGATAGAATACTCATATTAATATTAGAGAGACAAGGGAGCAGCTAGGTGGTGCAGTGAATAGAGTACCCGTCCCTGGAATCAGGAGGACCTGAGTTTAAATCTGACCTCAGACACTTAACACTTACTAGCTGTATGACAGTGGGCAAGTCACTTTACCCCAATTGCCCTGCCTTCCCCCCTCAAAAAGCAAAAACAAAACAAAACAAAATATGAGACAAAAAAAGATTATGAAAATCAAGTGTTTTCCCAAGATGCTCTAAAAGATGGAAAGTTTCCATATATACCAAAACATTCAAAGAAGCACTTTTTTGTGCTAAAAAAGAACTGGAAATAAAGCAGATTCCAGCAAATGGGGAATGGCTAAAGAAGCTGCCATATGAATGTAATGGATTATTATTGTGCAATAAGAAATAATGGTTATAATAAGAAATAAGCTAGGAGGCAGCATGGTTAAGTGGTAAGCCCACAAACTTTGGATTTGAGGACCTGGATTCAAATCCTGCATCAATGATTTGGGCAAGTCTCTGAATCTCCCTGGGTCTTGGTTTCCTCATCTGTGAAATGAGGACTTTGGACTAGATGGTCTTAAAGATCCCTTCCAGCTCTGTTTCTATTTTCCTGCATTCAGGGGAGCATGGTAAAATCCTCTTCCCTGTCCCCCTTAAGAGCATATGCTGATCTGCTTCTGGCTATGTAAGACTCATGGTTGAGTTCCCCCACTTGAGAGCTAAGCCAAGAAAGCTGATGACTCAGAAAGGCCACACTTGGTAGAAGGAAATTCAGTTTTTGGCTGTCAAGTTGCTTGGAAGCAGCTCTTTAAGAAGACAAACTGTGACTTCAAATGGGAAAGTGGAACAAAGAAAGTTATTTCCCTACTCTGCAATAATAATGGGGCTGGGTCCCACCACATTTCCCAGCTGCCATAGAGAGTGTAGACTCAGCCAGCCTTATACCAGAAGCCTGCCTTGTCTCTCTTTTGTGTTTGATTTAGTATCAACCTTGTGAACGCTGAAAGATCTGGAAAGACCTGTGAATGCTGATGGCAAGAACATTCTAGCAGAGTGGGTATGCTTGCCATCTAGGCAACTGTAGCAGAATAGGCTTAGAACAGGGAAAACTTTGCCCCCCGAATAGACGATCCCACTTGGTGTTTGACTGGACTGTGCCCATTGGAGGTGAAATGTAGACTGACTAGAAGACTTGTTGGTAGAACTGTTTATGTCCCAGTGAGGCTTTCATATTAGCATCCCAAATGATTGTAAAAGTAGTTCAAATTCACTTCAGATACTTCTCAGCTGAGTGACCCTGAGTAAGTCACTTATTCCTCCAGCACCTGGGCAGCTTGGTGGTGCAGTGGATAGAGCACTAGGCTTCAATTCAGGAAGAGTTGAGTAAAAATCTCATCTTAGATACTTATTGCCTGTATGACCCTAGGCAAGTCACTTAATTTCTGTCTACATCAGTTTCCTCAACTGTAAAATAGAGATCAGAATAGCGCCTACATCACAGTTGTGAGGGTCAATGAGATGATAGTTGTAAAGGGCTTAGTGAAGTGCTTGAGATACAGTAGGTGCTTAATAAATGTGTGTTCTCCTTCCCCTTAGTCTCCTCATCTGTAAAATAAGAGGGCTGAATTTAATGTCTGCTAAGGTCCCTTTCAGCTGTAAATCTATTATCTTATGCTGTTGCTGGATTCTGCTCTAATCATTCCATGATTATTGCTTAATCTTCCCTTTTCTACATGGGAATATACTACTGTCCCCATACCTGAGTCATGTTGGAATATTGGGTACCTTTTATTTACTTATTTATTTTTGGAGGGGAGAGGGCAGGTCAATTGGGGTTAAGTGACTTGCCCAAGGTCACCCAGCTACTAAATGTTAAGTGTCTGAGGTCGGATTTGAACTCCTGACTCCAGGGCCAGTGCTCTATTCACTGCACCACCTAGCCGTCCCTCTATTGGGTACCTTTTAAAGTTTTTTCCTCTTCTTTCTAGAAACTCTAGATTAGAACCAGAAGCACCATGCTGAGAATTAGCAAGCTTCTTCAGGAAAAAAAACAAACATTTATAAAAGGACTGCTACATGTTTGGAACTGTGCTAAGTGTTTTACAAATATCTCATTTAATCCTCACAACAATATTGTGAGGTAGGTGCTAATTATTAGCCCCATTTTAAAGCTGAAGAAACTGAACAAACAATGGTCAAATGACTTGCCCAGGGTTGCATAACTAGTAATTGTCTGAGTTCAAATTCAAACTCTTCCCAATTCAAAGCATTCTATCTAATGTAACACTTAATTGAAGCTGAGGTGGGGGTATCAATCAAAGAGAAAAGTGATGAGACTACTTCCTCTATTGAGAAGTCATACTTCCCCAAGAGGTGAAACCTTTGCAAACCACAATGGCAAGGAAAAGCCAGAGACTAGCCCAAACTCAGGTCTTCATCTCCTGTGTCCACAGCCGAGCTATGCCTAGCTAGTCACCGGGTTAGATTTGGGTAAATTGATGGTAGTGAGAAAGAAGAGGAACTAAAATGATATGCATGACTGCAGCAAGAGTAAATAAAATAGGCCATTAAAGAGAAGTCAAAATTTGAGTAACTGTAATAACCAATAATGGTCGTGGAGATCAGGCAATGAAACATACTTTCCCTGGAGGGAGGAGGGCAAGGGGTTAAGTAGAGGGATAAAATGTTTCATTCAGTATCAGATGTGGCAACTGTAATGACTTTTTTTTTTTTTTTGCTTAACTGTTTTTCTTTGATACAAAAGGCAGAGTTTGGGTATCCAGAGACAAGTATGGTTTTACACACACACATATATACATATACATATATATGTATATCTATCTATGTTATTTAATCATTTTCAATTATGTACAACTCTTCATGACCCCTTTATGGAGTTTTCTTGGCAATGATACTGGAGTGATTTATCATTTCCTTTTCCAGCACATTTTACAGGTGAGGAAACTAAGGCAGAGTTGAGTAATTTGACCAGGGTCACATACCGTAGCTATTAAGTGTCAGAGATCAGATTTGAACTCAGATCTTTCTGAGTCCAGGCCTGACACACTATTCACTGTGCCACCTCTCCTCCTCTCCTCTTCCCCCTAGTTTGTGTGTGTGTGTGTATGTTTTCTTACAGAACAATAACAGGAAAGAAGAACAAAGCAAACAAGCATTTATTATCTGCCTGTACTGTTGTGCTAAGCACTGGGGATACAAACAGTCCCAGCCCTCAAAGAATTTACATTCTAGTTTGAGAGGCCAACACATAAAAGGGGAGCTAAAAATTGGAGTTGGAGGTGGGGCAAGAGGGAAAGCATAGTTTGAAAATCCAGAAAATCAGGAACTGGGCTGAAAGGAGAATAAAGGCATATTTTAGAAAACTAAAGAAAATCCATAGAAAACTAAAGTAAACATGAATGTTTTAGGAGAATGTTTAAGAATCAGAGGAAATGACTCATTGGTAATGTGCTTGATAAAGAGGGTAACCTTTGGACTTCCCAGCAGAGAACCTTATTATCTCCCCACCCTAACTTGGGCTGGGGAAGTTTACCAAAGAGTCACTGATTGTAAGTTCTTGGATAAGCTACAGTCTATTTCCTAGACTTTCTGTTCTCAGACCAGAAACCTTGCTTTGTTTTATGGGGACCTAAAGGGACCCAGATCTCAAGGGTAGCATTAGACACATCAAGACATTGGAGCTTATATTCCTTCTCATCTAAGAATTCAGAAAGCTTGATAATCAACTGATTTCACTAAAACTCTACTGCTGTAGAAAGGTAAGTGGCAGAAATGACTGTTTTTAGTTTAAGAATTTTAACCCAGTAAAAAAGAAGTTCTAAGATACAGGAAACAAGTGGTAGAAAAGATTGAAGTTTCATGTCTAGTTCATTTACTTTAACCAGAAGCCAATCATATTCCTCAGAAAAGGGAAGTGACTAGAGAAATTTTGGTCAGGAATTCATCTAAGAATGTAGATTCTTTTTCTCTTGGCACCTCAACCTTTTGCTCTATTTCCAAAAAATCAAATTATCCATTACAGAGTGTTTATAAATATTATGACAGTCCTACCCAAGTCCATGCAACCTAAAAAAAAATTAAACATTCTAATATTAAATTCAACATATTTATTGAGCACCTAATATGTATAAGACACTTACAAAAATGAATAATAAAGTCTCTGATCTTAGAGAGGAAAAGATACTCTCGTATGGGGAGAATCAGATTAGAGAAAATGAATGAAAAGAAAACTGTAATCTAGTAGGCTTTTAGTCATTTGAATGCCAAGATCACTCTGGCAGAGAGGGACCTCTGCACAGCCAAAGGGGAAGAGGTGCTGCTGATACTCCAATTGTGGATGTCCCAAGAGAACAGAGACCACCTACAAAACTGACCCCATAAGAGCTGGAGAAGACAACGTTCAGCCTTGGTCATCCAAGGGCCCAAATTTGGCACTTTAGGCCAGTAGACCTGAGGATACTGGTTTATGCACAGAGAGAAAAACTAAATGGTTCAGAAGTATTTGGATTCTGGCCAGTGCCAAGTGACATTTAATGCTATTTAAATGATAGGTGACAACACTAATGTAGCTAGGCAATGTCTACTGGCACAAGATCATGCACTCCCTTTGGGACAAGATGGTACCTGGACAATAGAATAAAGTATACTTAGCATAGTATGGTATTACAAAGTAAGGTATACTTTGCACAGAACACTAATCTGCGGTACTGTTTAGTATATATCTACGTATGCCGTTGTACATCTTCTGAGGTAGTCTATTTACCACAATACTGTGTGATGTACATACTTTGCATGTAACTATGTTTTGTAGAATTTGACAATGTGGTATAATACGTACCTACAGATTGTACACAAGAGTTTGGTATATGTGTTTTGTTTTTTGATTGGAGAGGAAGAGAATGTAGCAGGAATTCCCAATAATGAGAACCCCATCTGTGGTGAGTCCATGCACCCGGAGTTTAGGTGCTGATTAGAAGAGACTAAGGACTTCATTTCCCATGAGTCCCTGAGTCTAGGGACAGGCATTCATTGGATAAGAGCAAGGTTGCTGGGAGGAAGAAGTCAGTTGATTGGCTCCCACAGTTGAAAAAGAGTACCTGAAAGAGTAGTCCTCAGTGGTAGTTACTGTAGACAATAGCTGAGATTTCCAAAGATCAGGAAAGCATCTACTAGAGTTGTGGTGACTTGGCTGGGCTATGCATATGAGCTATGGATAAATAAACTCTGGGCATCAGAAAATGTAGAGCAAGAACAAAAAGACTCCAACTAGACAAAAGAAGTGCCAGAACCTAGAAAGGAAATCATTGTAATTTTTACTGAAGACACTCTAATCTAAATCCTTTCACAATGCACAGACTTTTCTATTTATGAAGTCAACCAGTATTTATATAAAGCACCTACCATATGCTAAGGTAAGCACTATGCTAAACATTGGTGATACGAAGTAAGGCAAAAACATTTTCTTCTCTCAAGGAGCTCACAATCTAGTGGTGCTTTTGAAAATATATTTTAATTGATACCCTTTATTTTTCCATCACCTACAATTACCATTCTGTACCCTCCTCCCCTCCAGAACCTTATAATAAAAGAATATATATATATATACACACACACACATATATATCTATGTATAGTAAAAGATAATTTAAAAAGAAGAAAAAGAAAAATACATTCAGCAAAACTAATCAAAATATTGAAAAAAATATATGACTTGTGCTATTTTCCATACCTATAGCCTCCTACTGTCTGCAAAAAGTAGCCACAGGCATCATTTCATATCTCCTCTTTGGGGCCAAGCTTGGCCATTATAATTTTGTACTATTTGGTTTCAATTATGTTGTTCTTTCCATTACATTATCATAGTAATTGTGTATATTGTCTGCCTGGTTCTGCTTACTTCAGCTCTGGATTCCTCATATTCATCGTTTCTTATAGCACAGTAATATTCCATTACATGCACCTTCCATAACTTTTTCAGCCATTCCCTAGTCAATGAACTTTGATTTTCTTTCCATTCTTTGTTATTACAAAAGGTGCTGCTATAAATATTTTGATCTATATAAGTCATTTCTTTTTGTCATTGACCTCATTTAGTATATGGCTAGCAGCTGAATCTCGGTGTCAAGAAAGATAAGGACTGAGAGAAATTTATTGCATTTGCTGATGGCGAAGTGACCTTTGAAAGAAAATCTTCAGTAGCTCTATGAGACGAGAAGGCAGATTGCTAAGGACTAAGGAACTTTTGAAGACTGTAAGTTGCAGAACAATTGCTGATATGCGTTGGAAGAAGGAGTTTCCTCTTCCACAGTTCCCAATTAACTCATAAATGCTGACCAAAAAGAAAGAAATAAGCATGAATGAGTTGAGAAAATAGAAACAGCAACTTCAGACTACTCTTTTGAGAAGTCTACAAACAAGGGAAAATGAGAGATGGAATGGCAGCTTAAAAGCATAGCATAGCCAATGGAAACGATTTTTTTTAGGATGGGAATTTCATAGAATCACAGAATCTCAGAGTTGGAAAGGATTCTAGAGGCTATCTACTCCAATCCATACCAGAAGAAAAATTCCTTTTAACAACCTGCCCAACAAGTGGCTGTCCAGCCTGAAGGTCTCCAGTGAGGGAGACCCAAGACAAACCATTACATTAATAGATAATTCTAATTCTTGGGGAGTTTTTCTTACATAAAGTCTAAATTTTCTTCTTTCTAGCTTCCATATAGTCTTCATATTTCTTCCCCCCAAAGCCAAGCAAAACAAGTCTAATCTTTCTTGTACTTAAAGAGAGCTTCAGGCTTCTCTTTTCCCCATTTTTCCATAATCATCCTCATTTCCTTCAACTGGTCCTCATAAAGCATGAACTTATGCTTCACCACCCTGGTTGCCCTCTTCAGTACACTTTCCAACTTCTAAATGTCCTTCCTAAAATTTGGTCCCCAGATCTAGACAGTCTCCAGAAGATGACACTAGATGTTTTGTGACTAGTATGGAGCATAATGGAGCTGTGCTCTTTTTATTCCTGTATACTATCCTGCTCTTAATGAAGTTTAAGATTTCTTTGGCGGGGGGGGAGGGGGGGAAGGAAGGAACTGCCATCTTAGACTTTCAGTTGTATTTTAGTCATCTGACTCTGTTACCCCATTTGGGGTTTTCTCCACAAAGAGACTAGAGTAGTTTGCCATTTCCTTCTCTAGCTCATTAACAGATATGGAAACTGAGACAAACAGGATTACATGACTTGTCCAGTGTCACATAGCTAAGAAGTATCTGAGAGCAGATTTGAAATCAGGCAGAGGAGCCTTCTAGATTCCAGGCTTGGCACTCTTTGTGCTGTGCCATCTACCTGCCCATTTTGGCTGCCATATCATACCCTTTACTCACTGAGTTTGCAGTCCACCAAAATACCTGGATCTTTTTCACATAAACTGCTGTTTAGTCATGTTTATACCATATTGTACTTATGAAATTTTTTTTAACCTGTGTGTAAGCTATCACCTTTATTCCTATTAAATTTCATTTAATTAGATTCAGGTTAACTATTCTAAGCTGTGTGTCTTTTTGGATCTTACCTGTTACCCAGTGGTTAGCTATCCATCTTGGGCATATTTGTTTAAAAAATAAAAAGGAAAGGAATCAGTGGTTAGACATAGATGGAAGATTCAAGAGAAAGAAAATGAGATAATATATGCAGCAAGATTATGGAAGAAGTAGTAGGGGTTGTGGTCAAATGCAGAGGAAAAGAAGTTAATCTTGGCGCACACACACACAAAAGGGAACTTTCCTCTGAGACAGGAGAAACAAGAGAAAAGAAAGGTGGGTTAAGAGAAACACTGAACTAGAGAGGAGGGAATTTGAGAGAACTCATAGATGACAGATTGCTAAGCCATAAGCAGCTCTCAGAGTCTTAAGTTGCAGAATGATTGATGATATGCCTTGGTAGAAGGCATTTCCTCACCAGGACTACCCAGCAAATAATTTGATGTAGGAGAAAGAGTAATGAATTATGAGTAAGAGGAAGTGGGTTTAAATTCTAACTCTACTACTCATTTTACTTCTCCTGGCCTCAGTTTCCTCAGTGGTTTAAAAAAAAAAAAGATGTTAGACTAGACAACCTCTAAAGTCCCTTCTAGCATTGACTTGTGTGAAACTTAGTTTCTTGGGGAAAAGGACATGGTAAATCAAGATGATGGCTCCATGCTTCATGCAGGATAAACCAAGTACTACAGTAACTTGAGAAGGTTAAGTAGCATCGTATCCAGAGAAAAAGCCTAAGACCTCTCTCTTATACCTATGTGACCATTGGCACTTAACCTCTTACAAATTAGTCAATAAACACTTATTAGACACCTACTATATGCCAGGTACTGTGCTAAATCTCTAAATTACAGATGGTGTTGATATGCCTCTGTGGAGGGACTTCTACCACAAGGGAATGAAATCATGTGTCCCAGCTTAAACCTAATAACACCTGGATAAAAATGTTTGGAGTATGATTTGTACCCCTTGTTTCATAAGATTTAGTATAGTATTTTATGGATTTAGAATTCACCTAACCTAATCTCCTTTCAGATATGGAGAAAATAAAGCTCTCAAAAGGGAAACTAAAGCCCTCCCAAGGTCCCATGGCAGTACCCAGAGTATAACTTCAGTTCTAAGACTGTGTTATATTGCTGCTGTTACTACAACTGCCACCAATAATAACAACTAATATTTTTGCAGTGATTTAAGGTTTGTATAGCACTTTACATGGTAGGTGAACTCCTCGAAGGCACTAATGTGCCCCGCAAAGTACCCAACTCTTTTTAATGCTCAGTAAATATGAAAACAATAATAACAATTACGGTAGCTAGGTGGCGCAGTGGACAGATCCCTAGACCTAGAAGTCAGGAAGTCTTGAATTCAAATTTGCCTCAGATCCTTACTGAGTAGTCCTAGGTAAATCGCTTTATCTCTTTTAGCCTCAGTGTTCGTATCTGAATAATGGGTATAATAATAGCACCTACCGCACAGGCTTATTTCGAGAACCAAATGGATAAACGCTGTATAAATGCTAGCTATGGTTATTTTCAGCTGGAGGAAGCCTGTTTTGTCAGTTACATCTCTTGCGTTCCCGGTACCGCCAACCCAGCTGTCAAACATTTAATCCCCCAAAGATAGAGGAAGAAGAGAAAGACTTTAAAAAAGCCTTTTCTTGTAGGTTACTCTGAGAGAGAATGACAACAGCTGATTAGGGGACTCCAGAGACCTCTTTTGCCGTCATCATAGCTCTTCGCGTATGACAGTCAAAGATGTCGCTTGAGTTGCTCTCACCGGGAGGGTGACTATCTGCATAGTTCACTAGTTTCCCTAGGGCTACCTCAAAGGAAATGAGTGGGCGGCCATCTGAGGCGGATGCTGCTGTTACCATTCGTAGAGGGCCCAAGCTGCGGAGCATGGACCCATTTGCTCCTGATTTTATTCTTTCTTTCGGCCCCAGTTCCTCCCCTGCCCCCTCCCAGCTA
Source organism: Petaurus breviceps papuanus (assembly GCF_028583685.1). NCBI lineage: Eukaryota > Metazoa > Chordata > Mammalia > Diprotodontia > Petauridae > Petaurus > Petaurus breviceps. The sequence goes on along the minus strand of NW_027187348.1, from coordinate 21,422,313 downwards.
GTCCCGTTTCCTCCTCCCCCTCCCCACCTCCTTAGCCTAGACAGCCAAAGGTTTCAGGCTCTGCCTCCCAGCTCCAGCCTTGGCTCCAGCATAAGCCCTGCCACTTAGCAACCCTTCTGATTGCATCTCCCGGCCCACCTCCTCCTTTTCTCCCCCGCCTCTTCCGTTCCTCTAGGGAAAGGCAGAAACATCTGCATCACCCTTCTCCCACCTCAGTCTCTAGGTAATACGTTTTTCTTTTCACTTTCCTTCACCGCTCACTACCTCTTCTGCAGCTCTCAAGGTCAGATGGGCCCCAGAAGGGAGGGAGTCGCGGAGGAGGGGGAAGAGGAGAACGAGAAGAGAGAGGGGGAGTACCAGAAGCAGTTTTAGACATTCCCCCTGTGACCCCTTCCCCCCATCGTCTCTTAAAGGCCTGGATTAGTAACCATGGCCCTGGAGGGTTCCTTTTCTACCCGCCTCCTGCAGCGATCATCCCGGCGTCCGGGTGTAAAAATCCACCCCCCCACCCCCACCCCCAGCTACCCGAGGCCGAGACGTGAGTGGCTGCAGCTACAACCAGGTTTGCCAACCAGCTGGAGAGGGGGGAGGAGCCCAGGCAGTTTGCATTCTCTCCCTCTGCTCTTTGAAAACAACCAGAAAGACTTGAAATGGGCTTGGGAGGAAAGGTTAGTGGGGGACTTGTCTTAGTCATAAGGGTGGCTTGTTTTTAGATCTGAAGGAGGATACTAACTGTTCTGACATTTGGGAAGCCGAGCCGCAAGGTCTACAGGTAGGTGGCAAGCTGTAACCTCTTCCTCTCCAGTTGTTTGCACAGAGAGGTCTTTTGCTCGCCCACCCTCTGAGTGGTAACTCGTAGCTGTCAAACAAACCCCTGATACCTTTTGGAGGCATCAGCACGCATGTAAAAATAAACTTCGTATGCTTCTGCTTGGGGAAAGGTTCTGTTTTCAAGCTTTTAATGCTCCATATTACTGAGTTTCAGCGCTCTGCCTTGGGAAAACTCGTCCAACTTGTAGGGTCCAAATGGGAGGTGGGCAAGATGATTAACCTAGATTTGATTCAGCCCTGCGTATTCTAGGACATAAAAAAACACCAGACTGATAAAGGAAGTAAGCATTGTATGCCAGTCTGTGTGTGTTTGAGATGAACAAAGTCAAGGGCCAGATCGAGAATAAAAAACCGCCTTCTGAGCTGCACCATTTTCAAAGGGAAACTGGATTAAGGACAAGGTGGTGATTTAAGTGTGAGATCCCACACTGAATAAACAGGAGTTTGTTTTTTTTCTGTTTGATTCACTACTTTGAAACAAAAGAAGTCGATAAAGAATCAGCTCTTGGGTTAGATGGGTAGTTAATTACTGTCGAAAATAAGATAAATTTGCAGGCTATGTGTAATTCAGGTGTTATCTAGGATGACCTCATTCTTACCCTTCGAAATAGTTGGCAAAAGGAAAAAAAAGTGAAGGAAATGGGAGATTGATTTCACCTTGGAAACTTGTTAGTGTTCCAGTTTGGCTTCTTATTTTCCATTTTAAGCTCTTCTAGAGTTGTTTTGTTTTGGTTTTGGAGTACTCTTGTTACAATTTTATTATGCAGAAGATGTTTTTAAGATGGCAGAATATAGGAATTTGTAATTTTCTGCATTTCTTATGGGGAGGGGAGCTAATTATTTTTAGAATAGATGCTGTGTTGGGAATATAATTTTGGGGAAATTGTATCTCAGTCTCCTATGTTTTCAAATACCCTACTTACATTTCTAAGAATTTTTATTTCTTTAATAGTCCTCCTTTAATGAAAAGGAGTAAATATGATAACTTTTTGAATGACCTATATTGATCCTGTAAAACAAAAGTTGTTCAATATGAACATGTAAGTGATCTCATTCTATTTCCTTCTCTAATAAGAGGGATAATTTTTAAATATTCTCTTTCCACTATGGTAAATAACCTATGTAAATGTTTTTATTGAGGTCTTGTTTTTTTTTTCATTTTCATAATTTCCCACTTCCCTTCCCCCTCCCAGAGAGCCATCCCATATAACAAATAGTATTTTTAAAGGCAAAAAAAAAAAAAAAGGAATACATAAATACATTGAAAAAGTCCAAAACCTTTTGTGATGTGCAGTACTCCTGGAACTCCTGCCTCCACAAAGGGGTAAATTGGAACTATCCTATCTTTGATTTTCAAGTCATTTTTTGTTGATCATTTGTGTCTGACTCTTCATGACCCCTACTGGATTTTTCTTGGCAAATATACTATAGTGGTTTGCCATTCCCTTCTCTGGCTCATTTTACAGATGAAGAACTGAGGCAAACATGGTTAAGCGACTTGCCCAGGGTCAAACACATAGTAAGTGTCTAACGCTGGATCTGAACTCAGGTCTTCCTGACTCCAGGCTTAGTTCTTTAACTGCTTTGCACTCTAGGTGCCCTTTCAAGTCATACTTAATCCTTATAATTTTGCTACATTCAGTTTTATTTATTTATTTTTTGTATGTGATGGTTTCCATCTACATTGTTAGAGAAATTGTGTGTATTTTGTTAGCTCAACTTGTCATACACCATTAACTCATGTAGATTTGTTTATACTTTGTATTCATCACATTCACTATTTCTTAGGTTATAGTAATATTCCATTATATTCATGTACCACAGTTTGTTGAGCTATTCCACAATCAGTTGGCATCTACTTTTTTTTCAATTCTTTGTTATCACAAAAGGTGCTGTTATAAATATTTTGGTATATATGAGGACTTTCATCTTATCAATAGCTTTCTTGGGGTATAGTACAATAATGGAATCTCCAGGTCAAAGGGTATGGATATTTGGAGTCACTTTACATAATCCCAAATTGCTCTCCAAAAGGTTGTATGATTCATAGCATAGCTCCAACAAAGGTGTTAGTGTGCCTCTCATCCCACAGTGCCTTCCAACATTGAATATTACCCAGGTCAACCAGACTGGAAATGGTCTCTAACCTGAGGTAGCCAGAGCAGAACAGAGCAAGCTAAAGACAGGGGAGTCAGGAGTCAAATAGAAGTTTAATTTATTTCAGAGTGAGGAAAATGCTTGTGACCAGAAAACCCCCTTCTGAGAAGGAGGGCTTAACATGCTGGGTCAAAGGCAGAGCTTATATACATGAAAGGGACTGGACACAACACAATTGTTCTTAGGTCTTGAGTAAGCAGTTCCCTTGGCTGACATTTCTTGGGCATGGGTCTTATGGGAACAGTCTCTCAAATATTAAGGTTGTCGAGAAAAATGGGAAAATAATTTCACTTTCTGTACCATTATCAATACAATTTATGTGGAAAATCTAATTCATCCTTAATGAACAAATCTTTAATCCAATTTTGAGAACTTATTAGCAAAACATACTCAAAGCCTGAATTTCCATGATAAATAACTTGGAAGTCAATCATATTCATATACACATAGTTCTTAGAGAAAACAGTCTAATCCTGTTGCTTTTCTCAAAATTTATTATTCTATTTATTTAGAAAATTTTTATATTACATCTTTGACTTATTATATTGTCTAATCATTCCATCCTTAGGAAGATATTATCTTTAAATTATAATTTGACCACAAATATAGGTTAAAATTGTCAGAGGTTTGGGGTGACTATGTGGTACACTGAATAGAGCACTGTCCCTGGAGTCAGGGGGACCTGAGTTCAAATCTGACCTCAGACACTTAACACTTACTAGCCATGTGACCTTGCCATTTGCTCTGCCCTCCCTCCTCCAAAGAGCAAAAAAATAAAAATAAAATTGTAAGAGGTTCATACTTGAATCATATTATAGTAACTTAGAGATGTTCTAGTATGGATCTGTTATTTAATAGATTTAGTGTTGTGCTTACAAAACTTCTTGATTATAGAAATTTGCTGTAAAAGGAAAAATAGGAACATAGTTATAACAATGTCATATATCATAACAGAGGGAAAAATTCTGTCTATGGTTGGGGGGGGGGGGCGGAGAAGAGATTCCCTTAGCTCTGTTTGATTCCAGGCATGAGTCATATCTGACAGTCAATCATGTAGTTACAGAATGTTAAAGTCAAGGTTTAGTATTAATTCAGCAAGGAAATAGCACAATAGGGATAGAGAGTCCAGATGATTCTACCTAGGCCATGTTTGAGGTCATCCCCAAAACCTTTCCGAGGCACAGTCATCTACCTTTTAGCAGTTCCCACATTGTGACATATGTCTACTGGCTTTATGACAATTCCAACAACTATCCTGGTAAATCAAAGTTCAAAACCACAGTAAGTTATAGCCCCAGGATTAATTTACTTTAAATTATTTACAGATAAATTTACTTTAAATAGCAAAATTTCACTAATTACAACTTAGGGTTTGAACATCTTTCCTGATGTTCCCCTAACAGTTAATATTTCAATTATCTTTTACTTATAAGTTAAAAGTACCCATATTCTGGGGTTTTAGACATACAGCAAACACCTGATAGTTGACTCATTATTAATATATTGAAGTTACATATTTAAACCACCTTATACACTTTCATAATACCCAGGGAAGAAATCATTTCTGGTCTGGTTGACATTAATTGGTGTCAGAAGTGGATCAGTCTCTCAAGTCTTAAGGGTTGCCAAGTCTTGTGATCATTCAATAGAGTATAGAACCAAAGTCAGGGTGGTGGGAACAGGAGTGTAGTACCTGGTTCAGTTGTCTTGGCAGTTATAAGAAACAGGGATTGTGAGCATGTCAAGAGATATGATGGATGGCTTTAGATTGCAGCATGTTGGCTCTCACATCCCTGGGAAATAGGGGAAGCTCCAACAAATCTAAATAGTTATTGATTAATATGAAAATCATAAATCCCTCAGTGAATACACTTTGCCATAGGATGAAATCATCCAGAGTAAAAAGGATTCTTGTTATACCAAGTGTGGGGCACAGCCTGTTTGCTGGACCTTAGTGTTGGGAAATATGGGGTCTCCAAATACCCTGACACCAATTTTTATGATCTTTGTCAATTTTCAGATTGTGACGTGAAACCTCAGAGTTGTTTGGATTTGCATTTTTCTTATTAGTGATTTGGAGCATTCTTTCATGTGGTTGTTAATACTTTGGAATTTTTCTTTTGTGAATTGCATGTTCATATGCTTTACTTATTTATTGAGGAATGGCTGTGATATATATACACATACATATGTTTGTCAATTGTTAATTAACCTTGGATATCAAACCCACATCAGAGAAATTTAATACAATTTTTTTTCTATTCATCTGCTTTCCTTCTTATCCTAGGTACATTACTTTTGTTTGCATGGGAGATTTTTGGTTTCATGTAATCAAAGAATGTTTTATCTTTTATAATTGCCTCTATCTCTTGGTTAAGAATACATCTCTTATCCATAGCTATGAGAGGCACTTGATGAATTCCTTTTCTAATATATTTTATAGTATGAACTTTAATATTAAAGTTACATATCGATTTACAATGTATTGAGGAATATAGTGTAAGGTTTTGGTCTAAATCAAATTTCTGCCAGACTGCTTTGCAGTTTTCCCAGCAGTTTTTAATCAAATAGGAAGTTATTTCCTAGGCAATTTATATTTTCTATTTTATTGGAAAAAGATTGTCATATGTAAATTTTAAATCTTAGTAAGTTGTAACTAATAGACTTAATAAATTTTTAAAACATCTGTTGTATTATTTCATTAATATTTTAGATGTTAATTTTAAAAATACTTGAAACAAAAGCAAGTAACTGTTCCAGTTTTTTTGTTTTTTGTTTTGCTTTTTGGAGGGCAATTGGGGTTAAGTGACTTGCCCAAGGTCATACGGCTAGTAAGTGTTAAGTGTCCGAGTCCGGATTTGAACTCAGGTCCCCTGACTCCAGGGCTGGTGCTCTATTCACTGCTCCACCTAACCACTATAAAAGCCAGATAACATAATCACACGTGACATAAGATTTCTGCAGTGGTAAGACAGTGTAATAGATAAAATGCTAGCTTTAAACCCTGCCAGAACTGGCTCAAGCCCCACTTAATTTATATATTACCTGTTTGACCATAGCAACTTAATCTCTTTAAGCCTGTTTCCTCCTTTGTAAAATGGATAGAATAATAGCATCAACCCCAAAGGTTTGTAGTGAGGGTCATATAAGATATTGTGGATGTATAAAAGTAATTTTTATATGATAAAAATTTGCACAACAAATTTTTAAAGTACAATGAAAATGTGACCTGCTATTATTATTACCATAGTGTCAAGTATAAAAGACTTTTGTTTTTACCAACTGAATACTGGAGTTCTCCTAAATGATTCATTTTAAGTTAGTTTAAATATTTAATTGCTTGAAAAATAAATATTGCCCTGTTCTTTACATAATGGTAATTATATCATTTCTTCTTGATTCTACAGAGAGTTTTAATTAGCATCAAAGGCAGTTATCCTTTAAAACATTTGAAGGAAGATATTTTCTTTATTTTACTTAAGGGAAATCTAATTCAATTTAAAACCCTGCAGTAATTTCTCTTTATCAGCAGCTTTTTAAAGAGCTAATAGCTTGAGCAATTACTTGTAGTGTTTCATCCTTAGAACATTATGCCAATCATCTAGCTAATTTTGAAGAACCAGCATTTTTTTTAATTTTAAAAAGTGATTGCTTTAAAAACTAAGCATTTTAAAGCAAACTTTATATAAATTCATAATCCAATTTGATTTGAGAATAATGATATGTCTTTGACAAAAATGTAGCTAAGGGGGAAAACTCATAAAACAGTCATGGAATCTAAAAATAATGAAATAAACCAACAAAATTTTCATATTACTACAAGAAGTGGAAGAGTTCCATAATTATAAAGTAGTTGAGAATAACTACACAACTCCCTAAATCTAAATCTAACTCCCTAAAATGATTTGACTTATTCATGGGAAAGGTGGTTGTGATATTTTTATTATTACTTTGAATGCATGATACCCTTTTATTAAGCATATTAGCATGAAATAAAATATACCTGTTCAAAACTAACAGCTGGTCTTGGTGAATTAAGCATAATTCTGAATTACTTTGTTAAGGCTAAAATGACAAATGTGACAATTGAATAAAGAAATGACAGGTTATAAACTTCTTCAGTTTTTCAAAATAACACCTTGGGATAATACATTATATAGTTTGAATAATTTAATTTAAACAAATACAAATATAAGACCAGCCCTGTCTATACCTGTAGCTACAAATATACAAACCTAGAAAAACTAATCCAGGTTCAAGATGATCTGGGTCAGCAACCACTAAAATCCATTAGCACATGAGGCCTCACCACTGTGTCGACTCTGAATAAATGTCTTATTTTGAACTAATGTGTTCTCAGGTTGAGCAAACAACAGAGCAAATAAAATGAAAAGAAAAAAATCTCTACCATGTGCCCCACACATGTAGAGAACATGTTTGGCATAGGCATGACTGGACATTCTCATATTTAGTACTTCAGAGTTGAGAAATGCACTTGAGCTGTGCTTTGTTAGTCATATATTCTCTGTGGTCTTCATAGTATAGACATTGTTCTCTGCTACTGTCTGGTGCTCTTAAGCTCACTGGTCTCTTTAGAATCAGCTGGTTTCTCTACTATTATAAGTATAAAGCCTCTCTCTGAGGAGAGCTTTTTATTGAATAGATGAGGGTTGTAAGTTTCCATGCCCAGTTAGACAAGCAACGGAAGGTAGCAGAATAGCTTATGTTAAGATTAAAGAGTAGTCTTTTCTTTTAACTCTATGTGCTCATTAGAATTTTTTATCCTAAATGTCTTTGTCTTAGAGTTAGGAAATTTTTCTGAACCCCTATTGTATCTCAAATTGGGGTCTTACGTCTCCCAAACCTATTTGGATGACTCTGCTTCTAAAATTTTCACAAAAACTGTGTTGGGATTGTAATGAAGATTAATTCTCATTTCTAAGATATTTTTGACTTAACTTTTTTCTTTTTATATCACCTTTATTTCTTCTTTCCTCTCCAAATAGTGCAAATCACCAGCAGTTCTATATATTACCAACAAATTTCAGTGGGAAGAGATAGAAAAAAAATCCATAAAATAAGTACACCCAGTATAAAATCCTTGGGAGTCTATCTGCCAAGTCATATCCAGGGATATATGAACACAATTACAAAGCACTTCATTCAAATAAAAATAAATATAACTAATCGCAGAAATATTAATTACTCATGAGTACACTAAGTCATTATAATGAAAATGACAATACTACATAAATTAATTTATCTAGTGTAATACTAGCCAAACTACCAAAGAATTACTTTATAGACCTAGAAAAATAAAATTAAATTAAATTTATCTGAAGGAACAAAAAGTCAAGAATATCAAGAGAATTGATGAAAAAAATATGGAAAGGAAGGGGACCTAGCACTACCAGATTTCAAAGTATGCTACAAAGCTGTAATCACTTTACAAAGGATGTAATCATTAAAAACAATTTGGTATTGGGTAGGAAATTGGTTGTTCAATGGGAACAAATGATGTGTAGGGTTTACAGAAGCAAATGAACACAGCAACTGAATGTTTTCTAAACCCAGAGATCTCAGCCAATAGAGCCAGAACTCCCTATATGACAAAAACTATTGGAAAAGTAGTCTAGCAGAAATTAGGTCAACATCTGACAGTGTATACCAAGATAAACTCAAAATGGATGCATGTTTTAGACATAAAAAGTGATTTCATAAGCAAATTAGGGGAGCATGGTAAAATTGCCTGTCACATCTGTAGATATGGGAAGAGTTCTTAACCAGAAGGGAGAGAGAGCTTTACAGGAGTTAAAATAGATATATTTTATTATATAAAATTTTAAAATCTTTACAAAAACAAAACTAATACACCTAAAATTAGAAGAAAAGCAGGAAAGTAGGGAAAAATCTTTGCAGCAGGTATCTCTTATGAAGGTCTTACTTCTAAAGCATATAGGGAACTGAGTCAAATTTATAATGATAAGAGCTATTCCCCAACTGATAAATATTCAAAGACTATGTATAAGGATAGCTAGGTGGCACAGTGGATAAAGTACAGGGCTTAAAGGCAAGAAGATTCATCTCACTGAGTTCAAATCTGACCTCAGACACTTAATAGTTGTGTGACCCTGGACAAGTCAGTTAACCCTGTTTGCCTCAGTTCCTCATCTGTAAAATGGAGAAGAAAATGGCAAAACCACTCTGATATCTTTGCCAAGAAAACCCGAAATGGCAACATGAAGAGTTAGACATGACTGAAATGAATGAAGAACAGCCTGCATGGGTAGTTTTCAGAGGAAGCAGTCAATACCATTACTAGTCATATTAAGAATGTTCTAAATCAGTAATAATTAGAGAAATGTAAATCAAACAACACTGAGGAACTACCTCACAACCATTAGATTAGCTAAGATGACAAAAAGGAAAATAATATACTGAAGGGGAAGTGGGAAAACAAGTATGTTAATGTACTGTAGTGAATCTGAGAACTAGTTCAACCATCCTGGAAAGTAATTTGAGCTATGCCCCAAAGGCTATTAAACTGTGTGTGCTCTTTGACCCAGCAATACCTCTATCAGATCAAAGAAAGGGGGAAAGGGGGGCAGCTAGGTAGCACAGTGAGTAAGAGCACCGGTTCCAGTGTTGAGAAGACCTGGAAATCGAATCCCGGGCTCAGACACTTAGCACCCACCCAGAAACACCTGGCCATGTAGCCTTGAGCAAGTTACTTAACCCCAATTGCTTAGGGGTGGCCAGGTGGCTCAGCGAGTAAGAGCACCGGCTCCAGTGTCGGGATGACCTGGACCAAATCTGGGCTCAGATACTCAGCACCACACCCAGAAATAACTGGCCGTGTAACCTTGAGCAAGTTACTTAACCCCGATTGCTTTTAAAAAAAAAAGAAAGGGGAAAAGGGCCTATATGGACAAAAATATTTTATAGTTATTCTTTCTATGGTAGCAAAGAATTGGAAAGTAAGGGGATGTTCATCAATTTGGGAGTATATGAATGTGATGGAATACTATTGTGCTGTAAAAATTATGACAGGGATAGTTTCAGAAAAGTCTGGGAAGACCCTTATTAACTGATACAAAGTGAAGTAAGCAGAACCAAGATAACAATTTACACAGTAATAACAATATTATAATCAACTTTGAAAGACTTATTAATTCTAATCAACACAATGATTCACCATAATTCCAAAGGACTCATGATGAAACATACTATCTACTTCAAGAGAGAGAATTAATATAGATTCAGAGTGCAGAATAAAGCATATTTTTTCTTAAAAAAACTAATGCAAACATTTGTTTTGCATGACTATACATGTTTGCAATAGGTTTTGTTTTTTCTTGGCTTCTAAATGTGGGAGATGGAGGGAGGAGGAGAGAATTTGGAACTAAAAAAAAGGTTTAAAAAATCTGTGCTTTAAAAATTTTTTTTTAAATAAATAGGTCTCAGTTGAGAGGTTAAAAAAAACAAACCAAAAACCATAAAAGGTTATTTTTATATATAGGTATTAAAAAAAACTATTCCTAATGAAACCAATATAATAAGGCTTTTCAAAAATGGCAGATCATATTTCATCATTTGAAAGACTCAGTTAGTGAATAGAGCACCAATCCTGGAGTCAGGAGGACCTGAGTTCAAATCTGGCCTCACATACAACACAAAAACTAGCCACGTGACCTTGGGCAAGTCGCTTAACCCCAGTTGCCCTCCAAAAAGCAAATAAATAAATAAATAAAAGACTCCATTACTTTTAGGAACATTTTTTCTTTTTTCAGATCACAAATTTTCATAAAATTGGCAGTATTGTCTAGAAAGGAGGCAACTAGGTGGTACAATGGATAGAGCATTAGACCTGGAGTCAGAGATATCTGAATTCAAATCCAGCCTCATACACTTACTACCTGTGTGACTGTGGGCAAGTCACTTAACTCCTATTTGCTTCAGTTCTTCATCTGTAAAATGGGTACACACTGAAGAGGAAAAGGGCAAAACACTTCAGTATCTTTGCTAAGAAAACCTAATGGACAAAGTCCTTGGGGTCATGTAGAGTCAGACACAACTGAACAGCAACTACAACAGAAAAGTTCACCCCAAATGAGGTTAGCAACACATCAATTCTGTGAAAGACAAATAGTACAGATATAATTCATACTAATAAGAAGAAATGTTGTAAATAAACTACATCATGCAAGACATAAAAATAACTATCAATAAAACAAAAACATTTATTTTTCCTACTATGTGCAGGACATTGTTAGTTATTGTAGATCCATTGAAGCAATACTTTTTTTTGTTTTTTTGCCTTTTGGAGGGCAATTGGGGTTAAGTAACTTGCCCAAGGTTGCATGGCTACTTTGTGTGTGTGTGTGTGGGTGTTAAGAGTCTGAGGCTGGAACCGAATCCTGGTCCTCCCAACTCTGAGGCCTGCACTTTACTCACTGTGCCACCTAGCCGCCGAAGCAATATTTTAACTTAAATAAAATCCACTAAGCAAGACAAGTCCAATTGCAACAGGGTTAGCAGGCAGACCCCCTTGCCTGTAACAGTTACATGAGTCAACAACATCATTTGTAGGTTACTCCTCAGTCTGCTACTTCATTCATTTCCATATTTGATCTTATTAGGCAGAACTTGAGGATAATTCAAAGGGACACTTGTGTATTTCTTCACTAATAACATTTCAACATATCTCTCAGTCAGATAAACTTGGAACCTTGTTCTCAAGTCATGAAATAATTATTTAATATATTGGAGAAATCTTCTTTCCCAGTAGCAACTACTAATTTCTCTACTAAGTCATTTTTAATCTCCCCAAATTAAATAAATAGCAAAGTGAATATATAACTTATTAATAATGTAAGACTGGTAATTATTTACAATATATTAGCTGGGAGAATAATTATAGCCAGAGTCACTTCAAACTCTCATTGTAACACTCCTCACTTTTGAACATACAGTCCTACACCATTTAGTTCACTCCAGATAAATTCCTTCTCAAGAAACCTCTTCACAAGGTAAGATTATAATAGTTGAATAAAGACAGAAGATATCTCCATATTTCTCTCCCAGAAGGAACAGGGCAACAGTGTCTAATTTTTTTTCAATGCTTTACTGTTAGTCTCTCTCAAGACTTATTTCCTGCAAAATTCTTCTTGTTTTTTCATAAAATAACAATTAAAACAATTTTAATGAGAAAGAAGTTTCTTCTCACCATCTCTGTTTTCTCTATAGTTTGTATCAGAGATTTTATAATTACACATATTTCTTCTGACTCCATAAGGAGAGGCGCCTCATAGAATAACAGTTAACAATTATAATTCTTAACATCTCTCCTTATAAGAAATAACAGTCTCAATAGTCTCTGGTGGAGGGGCTTTTGCAACAGGGGTTACACAATCTATGTTCTTTCTCTTGTGTCAGAAAACCTGTAAAGGTCTCTCTGTCTAGGATGAAATAACTTGACTGAGAACCTACTTTTCCTCATTTAAAACATTTCAACAACTAAAAGTAAATTCACTGGGTGAATCATTGGGTGAAAAAACTACTTTAAATCAGTTTTGTTAAGACCCCATAATTTAAAAAGAAAAGTTATTTTGAATGATAGATGTCTCTTAATACAAAGTAGTTTGTATATGATCCTGTATAATTCAAGACAACTAAGAAAACCAGATGAAGTGTGAATTCATAAATTTTTTTTTAGTTAAGGGGGAGTCCATAAGATGGATTCAAACATACTCTCAAATTCTTTTTAGAGAGTCATTCTGGCCTAGTAGGTAGAGAATTGACCATGGAGTTTAAATGACGTGGGTTCAAGTCCTATTTCTGGAGAACTAAATAAGACTATAGGACACAGAAAAGATGCTTATTTGCTTTGGGAGAATTTCCTCACACTAATTAAAACATAAGTCTGATCACCCCACCCCCTCAAAAACAAAACTTTAAAAGCATGAATAAATTGTCAATGTGATTCTGTGGGACCTATGATTGTTGCTGTTGTTCAGTTATTTCTGTTGTAGCTGAGTCTATGACTATTTTGGGGTTTTCTTGGCAGAGATACTAGAGTGGTTTGCCATTTCTTTCTCCAGTTCATTTTACAGATGAGGAACTGAGGCAAACAGGGTTAAGTGACTTGCCCAAGGGTCACACAGCTAGTAAGTGTCAGACTAGATTGAACCCACAGAGATTAGTCTTTCTGACTCCAGGCCCAGCACTCTATCCACTGTACCACCAGGACCTATGATTACCCCATTAAGGAATAATTATTGGTGTATGTGGTGACATGTACTTTTTTTTCTGCTATCAAAATTAATTCACTTTAGATATTCATGTTCATATATGCAGACCATAGCAATAGGAGGCATAAAAGTGAAGGAAGGTAGATGGAAAGGAGGGGGTATTTAAGTCCTCTTCCGAAAAAGAAACGACCAGGGAAGTCTGAAATTCTGAAATATTTGTCAAAGGCTTCCTACTCCAAGAAGTAAAAAAATACACTGTGTAGGAATGATCTCTTCTGGCTTTTGCTATTATAAAGAAGACATCAAGAAGAAAGGGAGGTACAAAGATGAAGTGGAAGATTTCCTTGGTTACCTGAGAGAAGTCAGAAGAAAAGCTACTCAGGGAAAGGGAAATCCTAACAGAAGAGAATCTGCCTGCAAGGGCTTTGATAGGATGCTAAAGTGAGGTTCTAGAGGTCCAGTGTTGTATACTCATGTACCTGGAGGAAGAGCTTTTTACTCTTTAAGAAAAGCAGGAGAATTATAAAAGATCATTCCAATCAAGGCTTGTGGAAACAAAAGACTAGAGATCTGAATATATCAATAGTTGGTTAGTAGCAAAAGCATCCTACCAAGGTGATAGTTTCCCTTTGAAAGCTGGTACAACAGCATTTGATGACACTTAGGTCATTTAAAGCTATTTTAATAGAGAGGTTTGATTATTTTAAAAAATGAAACATGCTTATTTTCATCTCAGATAAACAATGGCTCTAGCATTTCCTGTACTGACTACTTGGCAGCACACTAGTAGCTAGGTGCATAGTGGATATTTAGCCTCAAAAACCTACTCTACTAAGTATGACCCTGAGCAAGTTACTTAACCTCTGCCTCAGTTTCCTCATCTGCAAAATGAAGATGATATCAGCACCTTCCTCCCAAGATTGTTGTGAGGATAAAATGAGTAAATATTTATAACACACTTTTAAAATTTGAAAATGCTATTTAAATGTTAGCTGCTATTAGAAAGCTGGCTGGCACAGTAAATAGAGTGTTGGGTCTGGAGTTGGGAAGATCTAAGTTTAAATCCAGTTTCAGATACTTACTAGCTGTGTGACCCTGGGTAAGTCACTTAACCTTTCTCTGACTCAGTTTCCTCAACTGAAAAACGAGGATAATAATAGCACCAAGGTTATTGTGAAGATCATGTTAGATAATATTTGTCAAAGTGCTTAGCAGAGCTCTGTCACGTAGTAGGTGCCAAATAAATGTTTGTTTTCTTCCTGCTTCACCATCACTAAGGTACTTCGTGGTAATATCGCCTACTTGTAGAGAAAGCACCTATTAGAAAAAAAATACTTTTTTGAATGTTGAAACAGCATCTGAAGTGATGACAGTGTTATGTGTGAATTAAAATAAACTAGCACATAGGGGATCAACTAGCAAGGAAAACAGTGGCCAAGGATGTGTCCCCTAAATATGGAGAGTAGGGTGAATTTTGCAGTGATCTGTAGTTATATTAATATTTCTGTCATAGCCAAGCGACTGCTATCTCTATTCAAGGTGCAGCCTGGCGTCGCTCTTAGAAGAGAATGTAAAGGGACTTAAGGAATACTTCTCTATTCTCTGGGTTATCAGGAGAATGAACTTCTCCTTTAAAAAAAAGTGGAAACAAGAGAGAGCAAAAACAAACAAGTAAAAATTTCAGAAGCAGCAGAGCATTGTTCTGACCTCTTAGCATTTTGGAGGATGGAAGAATGTTACTAGAGTGAAGAGTTTGTTGAGCTTTTAGAGCCACAGGAATTGTCAATGCTCTTCCTAAAGTACTTGTTCTGTCTCATCCAACTCTTCATGACCCCATTTGGGGTTTTCTTGGCAAAGATAGTGGAGTGGTTTGCCATTTCCTTCTCTAGCTCATTTTACAGATAAGGAAACGGTTGCAAATAGAGTCAAATGACTTGCCCAAGGGTCACACACTTAGTATTGTCTGAGGCTGGATTTGAACTCAGGAAGATGAGTCTTCCTGACTCCACACCCAGCACTCTATCCACTGTGCCACCTAGTTGCCACATTCTTCCTAAAAGGGAACTTTAAAGAGGAAGTAGCTGTTTATACAGAAATGATGATATGGATCTGGTTAGAGATCTGCCTATAAGGGAGTGTAGAAGAGATGGATCACCTCTTACAGAGGAGTGATGAACTCAAAGTGTAGGTAGTTGTTTTCAAAATGGCTAAGGTGAATTTGTTTTGCTTGACTATGTATATTTGTTATAAGGTTTAATTTCTCTCTCTCTTTTTAATGAGAGAGAAGAGGGAGACAGGGGAGAGAGAAAATAAATTATTGATTGAAAAAAAATTTTTTTTTTCAAAAAAAGAAATGGTGGCTTATTACTGAAGAGATCTGAGGCAGCTATTTGTCAACCTGATGATCACAATAAAGGAGTCTGCATTTTTCCCGGAGTGCTAATCCAACCCCAGAGCTTGAAGTAAGAAATAGGAGCCATAAAAGGAGCTACCTTGATTTTTCTCTTTCTCCAGTCCAGGATAGCTTTGAACCTCAGGGGCTAAACTGGAATTGGAATTGAAGTGGGAGACCCCCCTCTGAAGCCTCTTCTGGTAGCAGCTGCTTTTTCTCTGTTCAAGCTGCAATTCTTGCTACTGTCCTTTCCCTTGGCTATTTTCCAAGACCCCATCTCTTCCTATGAACCCACCTTTTATGCCTTATATTGGTCTTACAAGCCTTCTTCACTACTTTCCCTAACTATTCCACATTCCTTTCTGCATAATTAATCCACCCCATTTAGTGTCCCTCAAATACTGTGGCCTAGATTTTCTAGGACAGTCTGACTTTCATCTTTTCTGTTGCATTCATTAAAAAAAATCCTTTGTCATATCATGTGGAATGATGTTGGACTCAGATAATATGACGAACATTTCAATGATTCTCCCTAAGAGTTGAGGGAATCCAAAAGACAGGAGTTGTTTCAGACTCTCATTTTTATTTTTAGCTGTTGCTTAAAGAGATAGGATCTGTCTCTCCCCTCTCTAGTTCCACATTGACTTTGATTGTTGCTAGATGTAGCCTGCATCCCCACTTTTCCTTCAAATTGATCAAAGAAGAAAACAACCAGGACTTTTAGTTTGATTTTCCTGTCTACTCAATGAATTTGAAAAGGAAAAAGCAGGGTCTGGGAGAGACAGTTCCACCATTTTGGAGATTCCTTTTGTTACTGTAAGTAGGACAAAGGATCTCTAGTAATTTCAGTCATGTCACTAAATCTAGGACAAAAGGATGTCCTTATATTAAGGAAACTAGACAAAGTCTCTACCCCAATTCAAGGAAGCTGAAGAGAATAGATGTCCTCATCAATGCCAGCACCCTGCAAAGGATTGGAGAACCATGAAGGTATCACTTCCTCCAGTTGAAATTGAACATGAGACTGATCCCAGCAAGGGTAAAATTAATTACACATCGTGTGCATTCCCCCATTAGATCCTAGAGGATAGGGACTATCTTTTACCTCTTTCTGCGTGCCCAGCACTTAGTACAAGACATATAATGAATGTTTATTGATTGATTTATTAATTGATGTAGCAATCTCTATAATTCCTAAAGAGATAGGTAGGTCCTAATCTGTATCATGGCTACACTTGGACTCATGGCATGTACCAATGCTCACCATAGAGCCCCTTTCCTATAGGAATGGGGGTCTCGGCTTAGCGACAGGAGTGTCTGGTGCATATCTCTTGGCTGAATCTCTAGTGAGCATTGTTTTCACTTTGATTCCTACTTGGATGCATTCTCTCCAGGCTCTATGATAACACAGGACTTGAATGAACATAGAGCCAAATGCAGATAAGTTCCTGACTGCATCTTCAAAAGGAGATCTGGGGCCACAATGGCCAGAGCATTTCAGATGAGCTACCAGAATCTATTCCTTAGAGTCTTTGCTTGGTTGTTAATTCCTTTACTTTATACTAAGAATTTCACAAAGGCTAGGCCAACTTTGACCATCATGTGCTAACAATGATTGAAGCTCTTAGTCTCACTTGAAGACTTTCTATTCTTTGAGCCAAATGGAAACAAAATTTGCAGAGCTCATCTCTTGTTCTAGGACCTTCCCATAGCTTTCCACCTCCATTTTATTAATATCACTTAAGGCCACTGGACTTGACTTAGTATTTTCCAACATAGCTGTCCCCCAAATAAAGTGGCCTGTTAAAAGCTTTGAACTTAACTCTAAAATATTTGTATAAGAGATTGCACATAATTTGTACAGATTGTAAAGAATTTGTACAAATGTACATATAGGAACTCTGGAGATGTCTTACCTCTAGCCATTAACTGAGGAAAATTCTTCCTTGGATTTTGAAATCAACAACTATTAATTAGAGCCACATTCCTTGGGAGCCACACCAAAGAAAACATCTAAGGTATTCTAGGCTTAGAATCTATTCTTATACTTTGAAGGGAAATAAAGATCAGTGGTTGGAAAAAGTGAAGCTGCCCATTGACAGAGGGGAAGATTCTCTTTCTCTCTCTCTCTCTCTCTCTCTCTCTCTCTCTCTCTCTCTCTCTCTCTCACACACACACACACACACACACACACACACACACACACACACACAC